>NC_052053.1:68906320-69206742 GCF_903992535.2 Arvicola amphibius
AACTCAGAGTGGAGAGGAGCCCCTACACCAAGCCAGCACCCTGGGAGGGAGGACGTGAGCTTAGGCTGCCATCTGCAAGCTTGCTGGCTGTCTCTGAAAGACCAGAGTTAGAGCCAACAGCCACACCCATGTGGCTTTCCACACTTCGGAACCTTGAATCTGTATCTAAGCTCAGAGTTCTTTGTGTCCATGAACTCGTGAGCAAAATGGGGAGACTAGAGAAGAATGGGCCCCACCTTCTGCCTTCACCCCTCAGTAACTCCCCCGTAGGGCCTTGCATCTGTCACCTCCCCTGCTAGGGTTATCTCCCCTCTCCCCTTGCTTCCCCTTCCCTGCCCTGCACTGCAGGAGGCCAGGGGTTGAATCCTTCCTAGACTTCCTAGTGTTATTACCTCTGAGGACCCGTGTAGGGGGCCAGCAAATGAGTAGGTTCTTAGCACCTCATACACCCCTCAGGGCCTCAGACTGTCACGGAGAGGTCCAGAGGAGGTCCCCAGGAAAGGCCTCACAGCCACACCCCAGCCAGTGCCAGCGGAGCCCTGCCAAGACAGACCTGTGATTTACGTGTGAATTACGGAAGTGATTACCACTAACAGCCTTGAGCTGGAGTTTGGTGGCTCCAAGAGAAATGAACCCTAATTACCCACAATCACAAACCCTGCACTGCTTAGTCCAATGTTAGTCCTCCAAAGAGAAACTTCTGAGTGGTCCAGGTACCCTCAGGATTGCCAAGAGGGCTGGGCTTGCCCAGAGGCTAGCCCTCTCTGACCTTACATTCCTGAGTGTTGATAGTCCTTCCGGGTGCATAAAAGGATCCTTTAGAGCGGCCAGCAGATGCGTTCCTTAAGGGCCTAGGTCAGCTGACTCCTGCTGCTCTGTGCCTCCACGACCTCCATGACTTCAATGACCTCCATGACCCACATCCCCATGCTGAGTGCCATCCTCTGCCCATGGCATCCCGTCTGTCTTAGGGCTGATATTTCTATGATGAAACACCATGACCAAAAGCAAGCTTACGTGGCCTACACTTTCACACCGTCCTCTGTCACTGAAGGAAGCAGGACAGGAACTCAAGCAGGGCAGGAACCTGGAGGCAGGAGCTGATGCAGAGGCTGTGGAGGGGGTGCTGCTAACTGGCCTGTTCCTTATATCTTCCTCAGCCTGCTTTCTTATAGAACCCAGGACCACTGGCCCACAAGTGGCACTACCCTGAGTGCGTGGGGCCTGGCTTGGGGAAAGTAGCCTTAGACTGGGACTGTGACAATTGGCCTCTTTAGTGGCCAGAGGCCTTCCACCCAAACAGCATTGCTATTCTGTTGTCAGGTCCCAGAGACAATCCCAACAAAGACCTAGGAAGTGAAGTACTTGTAGCGCCGTACCCTGGAGGGAGCAGCGTGAGGCACAGGCACAGAGGCAGGATGGGACAGGAATGAGTCCCGGCTACGATGCCTTGTGGTTGAGATCGCATGTTGAGGACCAGGAAGACTGGAGGCCCATTGAGTCCCTGGGTCAGAATTCAAGGCACATGCTTGACTTCACAGCAGCTCCTCACCAGGAAGCCAGATCATCCAGTGGCTCTAATGTGATTCTGGGTTCAGCACCTGCTTCTGACAGAAGTCCTGAGGGAGCAGGATGCATAGGTTTGGTTAGCAGAGGGGAAGTGAGGAGCAGCTGGACCCCATGTGAGGAGGACAAGGTTCCCACGGTGTCAAATGTAGAGGCCACTGCTTAGGCCCCCTGTACCAGAACACTAAGTGCCAGTCAGAGCGTAAGATGATGATTAAGGGGTGTTCTGGCCTAATGGCAATCTCTTCCAAACTTCCCTGTCCCCAGATCCTCAGCAAGGGAGTATACGGAGAGATGGGGACTTTAAAGAAGTGACCGAGATAGTGTAATGACTGGTTGTGTGTGTCAGCTTGACACAAGCTAGAGTCTTCAGAGAGGAAGGAGCCTCAGTTGAGGAAAGGCCTCCATGAGATCCTGCTGTAAGGTATTTTTTCATTTAGTGATCAATGGGGGAGAGCCTGTTATGAGTGATGCCATCCCTGGGCTGGTCGCCCTGGGTTCTGTAAGAAAGCAGTCTGAGCAAGCCATAAGGAGCAAGCCAGTGAGCAGCACCCCTCCATGGTCTCTGCATCAGCTCCTGCCTCCAGGATCCTGCCCTGATTGAGTTCCTATCCTGACTCCCTTCAGGGGTGAACAACACCCTTGTGTGAGCTGAATAAACCCTTCTCCCAGCTTGCCTTATGGTCGTGGTGTTTTGTCATAACCATAGAAACCCTAACTAGGACAGACAGTGAGGTCCAAGGGCAAACATCACCTAGTCTGTACCCTCACGAGAAAAGGAGAATAGGACACAGGTACACACAGGACAACTCAGTGGGGACAGAGAGAGGCTTCCGGAGCCAGCTTGCCTACACCACAATAAGCAATACTCCTCCATGGCTTTGCACCTGCCAACACTATAGTAAGCCGCACCCCTCCACGGCTTTGCATCCACTCCAGCTTCCAGGTTCCTGCCCTGACCTCCCTCAGTGGTGTGGACCTGAAAGAGAAAGCTAAAATAAACCCTTTCCTCCCTGAGTTGCATTTGGTCATGGTGTTTATCACAGCAGTAAGAAACTAAGGCGGGTGGGCTAGAAAGATAGTCCTTCATTCCCAAGGCTGGCAGAGCTGGGCATGGCGGCCTGTTTAAGGCATGGGGGCAGAGACTCTGCCTCCAGGGGCATCCCTAGCGCTGTGGGGAGCACAGGGAAGCTATGGGTATGACTGTGGACCAGTGAGAGCAAGGGTTGGCTTGATTGGCATCAGGATGGGAGAAAGGGAGAGGAGGTCACCCAGGAGGAGCACTGGGTCCTCAGCAAGTGTGAGATATGGAGAGTCGCCATTGCCATCCTCCTACCTTCTGCCTGCCAGCTGGCTTTGGGCTCAGCCTCACCTCTTAGAACCAAAAGCCTACTTAGTCCCTGGGACTGCACCGGCAAAATGCTCCCCATGCCCAGCCTGCTTTCTTATAATACCCAGAACCACGAGCCCATGGATGGCACTGCCCACCCTGGGCTAGGCCCTCCCACATCAATCACTATTTAAGAGAATGAACCACAGGCTTGCCCACAGGCCAATCTGATGGGGGCATTTTCTCAGTTGAGGTTCCCTCTTCCCAAATGGCTCTAGCTTGTGTCAAGTTGACATGAAACTATTCAGGGTACCACCCAAACCTGGCTTTGCCAAATAGCCAATAAATTATTCAGTTTGCAAAATGCCATTATGTGTGAGTTTACTTAATTGAATAGAATAATTTATGGTAAAACCTGGGGAAAGGAAGATCGATGAGGAACGGCACCGAGGAATGAGTGTCAGTGAAGGCAATTTGATTTTTATCCCTCATTATAATAATGTTAAAGGGGAGGCATCAGCTTGGGTCAGAATCAATATTTGCAGAGTGTCTGGGCCATGAATTTTAACTGGAGGTGGCGAGGAGGTGGCTGGGCACATCAATAATTAATGCTTCGTCTGCTGCCACAAATAACGCCTGGGTTTGGGTACAGATGCCCACCACCTACAGATTCGCTGGTGATCGTAAAAGGTAATTTAGGAATGAGTCTGTTGGTGATGCATGTTCAACACGCCCAACATGATTCAGGACGTGGCTTCGCACAGGGTCCCCACAAATCACCGAGACAGACAAAGTGCAACTCGGCTCCTTTCCAAAGCCTGTATCCGGCAGGCACACAGCCCACCTTCTGTGCAGCCCAGGCTCCCAGTGCTCTCCCTGCACAGCCGACATCCCACTGACCCCCTGCACCCCTACCCCAAAGGGCAGTGGACAAACAGCTCAGGGAACGGCAGGTTCCAGATATGAGACACAGCCACCCCGAGTGGATCCCTGAGCACATCAATTTTGCTTGTAAAATTGGGTCACCCCCTTTTCACGGTATCTTCGGAGCAGCCCATAGGCTCTGGTGGAGGGGCTGCACTTTCTGCTCTGCTCTCTCTCCTATTTCCTCCTAGTGTGGTCTGCTAAGACACTCCCACCCCAGCAGGTGTGGACACACACCTACACAGAGGTTGCTGACTCTGGTCTACAGGTCTGGGAAACAACAGAGTCCAGGTTCCCTGAGAGTGCCTTGCTGAGCCCAAGTCCCCAGCTGCCTGAACCCTGGCATCAGAGGAAACCTGAAACTTCCAGGAAGCTCTTTCCTGCCCACTGTGCTCAGCACTAGGGCTGGGGGCTTTCTGAATGTAGACTCCAAGACGGCCATGCTTGGTCAGGCCTGGTAGAGCACAGCCGGAATCCCCTATACTCAAGAGGCTAGAGCTGGAGGGTTCTGTGTCCAAGGCCATCATGGATAACTCAGTGTCAGAATAGTAGGGCTGGTGACATAGCTAGGATGGGCTCTTCATTCTGTCAGGAACTCAGGCACCAGGCACTTTCCCGGTTTACACACGCAGGGTCTGAATCCTCACAAAACATTATTTTTGTTCTGTCTTTTACATTGTGCTGTTTGGGCCACAGGAAGACATCTCCCGCTGAAGGGGACATCCGATATACCATGATTTGCAAGAGGGAAAGGGCATCTTACACCCATGAAATATGCCACCCACCTCATAAAATCCCCTTAAAACCCACCACACAGAACACTCTGTGTTGCTCCAGTCACCCTTCGGTTGGTCCACTTCAGTCTTTCCCTGGTGTGTACAAGTCAATTTTCTTTGCTAAGTAAACTGTTCAGACTGTGTCTCTGAGCTGAACTCTTTCCTTCAAGAGGACAAAGGCCAAAGAGAAACCTTTACCTGATAACAGAAGGCTGAACGCACCACGAACAGGTGAGAGTCCGGAAATAGTTATTGACAAGATGGGAAGGAGGAAGGATGCCTGGATAGACAGATGCACAGACAGCCTGTGAGACACAGCACCGGCCCTCAAAAGGCCAAAGACCACCCTTGTTCTAGTCCAGGAAGAACGGAGACACCCACTGGATAGTTATCAAGCGGATGTGTGTGTACTGCTCGGGCGTAGAAACATACTTTAGCGTGCACAAGGTCTTGGGTTCAATTCTCAGCAGCAAAAATGGAGGCAGGTAGAGAAAGGAGGGAAGGAGGAATCAGGGAATTGCAGCAGCAGTCTCCGCCCCTTGCCCCCCATCCCCCCACCCCCCCACCCCCACCACCACCACCACCATCCTCCTGACTGACAGCAGAAGCCCTGGTTGCTGATGGTCTGTTTCTCTCAGGCTCTCTGCAGCCTAGAAGGAGGCAGGAAGTGGCTGCTCAGAAGGGCAGCAGCTGTCCTGTGGACTGACATGCGCAGGAAGGTTCCTCATCCGCATGTCCCACCCTTGCTTGGTTCTCAGCGGGGCACCTGTCAGCAGGGGTCAGGTGAATATGTGCTGAGGCGGGCAGGCGCTAATAAAAGCCACTGCCACCTGTCACAAAGAATGGAAGCAAACAGAAAGGGCCAAAGGAAGCTGAGAGAACAGCCTGAAGGAATGAACCCGCCTCTGCTTCAGAAAGGAAAACAGATCTGCTAGACCAGAGTCCCTTGCCTGAGGTACCCTTGGTGACCTTACCAAGGCCTACTCTGGCCTTGCCTCCTCTGCTCTCCCTCTCTAGCTGGCGGCAAACACTGCCCGTTCCCTCCTTTCCCTAAATTGGTCTCTGGTCTTTGTAAGCTCTCTAGGGCCTACCCTCTCTTGCCCCCATCTTCCCTGCCTATAAGCTTCCAAATGTACTAACCTTTTTAGCTTGTCCCAACCACTCCCTGAGGCCTTCCCAAGGTACCAGTAAACAGTCCACAACTGTCTCTTTGGGAAAACGTGTAAGGCAGACAGCTTTGCCTGAGTGTCCCTGCTACAGAAACCGTCTGCACCCTTCATGAGGGATGAGAGCCACACAGACTGCATATTGCACCTGGCCTCTATCCACACAGCCAGCCCTATGGCTACCATTCTCATGTCTGACAAATGAAGCCATGTGCCTTTTCCAAATGAAATCAGTTATTAAGTGTGACATGTAACTTACTGTTCAACTGCCCTCCCCCTTACACAGCTTTAATTCATTCAACTAAAACTACCAACCATGCAACACTGACCCCACAGACCTCAGTAACTCCTTTATGGGGCAGGATCAGGACACGGACTATTCTACATTATTTAGCGGTGAATACTTGGCAACTGACTCAAGCAAGCTCCGAAAACTTAGCCACTGTGTTTTGGCAGCAGAAGCAGCCAGTAGCCAGTTGGCTCCTCGGCAATACCTGCTTGCCACTATAAGTGAATGCGTAGGTGGATGGGATGGGTAGGTGGGTGGTCATATGGATGGGTAAGTGGGTAGATGGATGGATGGGAGATAGATAGTGGGTGGGTGGGTGGGTGGATAGGTAGGAAGATAGACATGAATAGATAAATACAAAGATGGGTGTGTGCGTGGGATGTGGGTAGATGGATGGATGGGAGATAGGTAGTGAGTGCGTGGTGGTTAGATGGATAGATGGAGGGATGGGTAGATAAATGGGTGGGTGGAAGGACAGAGGATGAAACAAAGTCTCTCAGCACAAGACACTGCCTCCACCTATGGAAGACATCTCAGGCTAAGCAGCCTCCTTGCAGGCCACAGCTTCACACCTTGACTTTTAAACCTGAACCACTGTGGCACCATGGAACCCACAGCCTCCTTGTCACACAGGACTGGATTCCACGGCTCCACCCCAATCTACCTCCCCCGACACACTGTCACCTGTGGGGCAGTACTAGCTCTGGGGTCACCATCTTTGATGCCTCCCTCAGCACCACCTGCCATTCAGCCATGCTAAGAGCTTATGTTTAGAGATTCAAGAAACCCAAATAAATTCCAGCCTTTTGAGCCCACTATGTGCTGAGAATGCAGGATCATTGTACCCAGCTGTCCTTAACATCCTCCAAGAGCTACGTAGGGATGCCTTTCCCATTTTTAGGAAAAAACCAACTTCCCAGCCCGGACACTACAGAGAGCCCAGCCTGTCCTCCACTCCAGAGCCTATGCTGTGGACCTGCTGCCGGATGCCAGCTACCCAGGACCCATGGCACGCTCCATTCAGGAAGGCAGTAAGACAGGCATTCACTCCAGGGTAGTCCGGCCTGGCTCCCACTGAGGGCTCTTTCGTGTTCCATGATGGCCACAGTTCAATGCTCTGTCTCCAGACTTGGCCCTCTACCGCCCACCACTGATAAATGTCTGTCCTTGGCCAGAAGCCTCCCTGGTGTACCTGATTTTTTTTGGCTAATATTTTGTTTCCTTAAAAGAAAAGAACATCCTTTGTAGAGCTGGCTACGTGGCTCAGCAGGCAAGGTGCTTGCCCCCAATCCTGATGACCCGAGTTCAATTCCGGGGACCCACACAGTGAAGGAGAGCAAACTCCCTCAAGCTGTCCTTTGACGCTCACGTATACACATGACCGCAGACACGCACCGTAAGTAAATAAATAAAGACTTTGTATACCCACAACAGGCCTACGTCAGCTGAGCTGTGAGCCCCACTGGGACGGCCAGGCTGTTCGGAGACTGTTGAGAGCTCTCGGAGCACACAAGCCAGGGATGAGCAGAAACAAACTGAAGGGGTCACGTGATTTCAAGGTCAATCCACAGCTGTGTCTTCGTCGGTGGGAAACTGGATTTTAAGCCAGGAGGAACCTTTGGAGCAGTAGGAAGACACCCTCCCCCATCATGCCACTCATCCTGATCCCACTCCTGCCCACTAGTCCCCCTCCCTAAGCCCTGGCTTCTTCCCGGACTCGCCTCTGAGCCTGGGGGTCCTGACCTCTCTGAGGCAGCGGAGTTAGGCATGCCAGCCCCAGAGATGAAGGTGAGGAGCCCCAGTTCCAGGGTGAGAAGCAGGTTAGATGTCTACCAGGTACCAGGAAGCTTATAGAATCACAGACCTGCGGTTTAGGGAGGAGTCTGGATATTGAGCCATGGTGCCTACAAAGGTGGAGTAGACAGAGGAGGGGCCTGGGAGCCAAACGGAAAGTCACCAAACAGACACCCAGGAGGCTAAAGAGTCAGGGAAAGGAACAAGAGCCAAGGGTTCACCCTCCCTTGATAGCCAGAGAGGCCTTGTCCAGGGTCCGCTGCTGACACTCTGGGAGAAGGGGCGGCATCCCACGCTAGGCAGCACTCCCTCAGCCTTGAGCTCATTTGCAAGTCTGGCTGCCCTGTGTAGCTGCGGCATTCACACCCCATATGTTAGCACCCGGAGCTGTGATGCTGACTGGGTGAACGGCTTTCAGCTTTCGTGGATGCTCAGCTCAGGACAGACTCACCCCTGCTTAGAGCACTGGAAGGAGGCCGTCTAGGCAGGGTGTCTCAGATGGGGGAAGTGCTCCAGGCTAATGCTGGCCCAGCTGAAGAGCTGCCGTGGGGACACAGAAAGACTCAAGCAGCCAGGCCACTGGACTGATCTCTCAGTGTTGACAAGTCTCCCAGGCAGGCATGGAGTCAGGGATAAACTGACCCAGAATCCTTCTGTCTCCATCTTGCGCAACTGGAGGCACAGGGGACAGGACCTCTGATCATCACCTGACCCTGGGGTCATGATGATTACCCCAGCAGAGTGCCACAGGGGACCACTCCCCAGCTCCCTCATCCCAACAGGGGACTTCCAGGCAAGCCTGACGCTGTCTGTATCCACACGCATG
Source organism: Arvicola amphibius (assembly GCF_903992535.2). Taxonomy (NCBI): domain Eukaryota; kingdom Metazoa; phylum Chordata; class Mammalia; order Rodentia; family Cricetidae; genus Arvicola; species Arvicola amphibius. The sequence continues at coordinate 68,914,992 of NC_052053.1, forward strand.
TGCCCACACGCACACTGGTGCTATCAGAGAGGCTGCTGTCCCCGAGGAGCCTGTCAGCAGGGCTGGCTAGGCCTCATAGCCAAAGGGTGCTGTTAGGCGGAGACCAGGCTTTAGGCCTGCCTTCCTTCTGACCTTGGGCAGACCTGGCCCCCGCTGGATCTCACTTTTCTGGACTAGGAAGTCGGATGCATGGCTAATAGCATCCTGAAGCGGAGCAGACCCCGACTAAGGCCCACGGTTCTGGCAGTGGAGAAGCACACGGGGCTTCCTGGTCCCTGCCACTTCCTGCTGTCAGAAGGGCATTTTCTATTCCCTCCACTGGGAGGCAAGTTCAGAGGGTGTTCTGGTTTCATTTCTACTGTTATGATAAAATCCTGTTATGATAAAAAGCAACTTGATGGGAACCTTGCGATTCAAGACAAACGGCCATCACTGAGGGGATGCAATCACAAGATTGCAAACAGTAGTCACATCACATCCAGTCATGAGCAGCGAGAAACAAACGTACCTGCTGCCTGTCGACGGCTACCTCTCTCAGCTAGAGCCCTCCTGGCCCATAAGTTCAGGACCCCTTTCCTACAATATGGTACTACCCACACGGGGCTGGTCCTATATGCTTCAGCTAATAATCAAGACAATCCCCCTATACTGGGCAGTTTTGCACATCAACTTGACACCAGCTAGAAGGAGCCTCAGCCGAGGAAATCTCTCCTTGAGATCGAGTTGTAAGGCATTTTCTCAATTAGTGATCAATGGGGGAGGGCCCAGTCCATGGTGCCAACCATGGGCCGTCTGTCCTGGGTTCTATAAAGGGTGAGCGGAGCAGCACACCTCCATGGCCTCTACATTAGCTCCTGCCTCTGGGATCCTGCTCTTCTTGAGTTCCTGTCCTGACTTCGTTCAGTGATGAAAGCAATGCCGAAGTATAAGCCAAATGACCCGCCCCTCCCCCTCACAGCAACTTGCATTTTGGTTATAGTGTTTCATGTACCAATAGAGACCCTAACTAAGACACCCCCACAGGCATGCCCATAGACCAAACTGACAGACGAATTGCTCAGTTGAGACTCTCTTCCTAGATGGCAAGCTGACATTTAAAACTAACCAATGGATAAACAGCCAGCCCAGAGAGCTGTGACATTCCTGTACTGTACTCACCGTGCCCCCCATCTATCCCAGATCACTAATACTCACTGTGTGCCAGAAAACACTGCGCCCCTTACTAAGCCCAGCACATTCATGGTCTCCCCACTAATCAAGGGCAACTATGTGGACACGGGTTTTTCTCCTGTGCTCTCCTGTGTGTGCACCTGTGTGGACATGTGTTTCTGTTCCTATGTGGACATGTGTTTCTGTTCCTGTGTGGGCATGTGTTTCTGTTCCTATGTGGACATGTGTTCCTGCTCCTGTGTGGGCATGTGTTTCTGCTCCTATGTGGACATGGGTTCCTGCTCCTATGTGGACATGGGTTCCTGCTCCTGTGTGGACACGGGTTTCTCTCCTGTGATCTCCTGTGTGAGCACCTGTATGGGCGTGTGTTTCTGCTCCTGTGTGGACACGGGTTTCTCTCCTGTGCTCTCCTGTGTGAGCACCTGTGTGTACTTTGGTGTATGTACACAGACTGATGAATCCAGCCACATTAGGGAGCCATTGCTCTCCCTGGCAGCTTCTTAACCAGCACACGGACTGACAACTAGAGCCCCGAGATCATCATGTTGGGAAATTACCAAACACAGGCACACAAGCTACTGGATAGGCCCTCTGGCCACTTCTCATTCTGGCTGAGCTTTACCAGCAGACACCCACAGCCAGTGGCAAAGAGTCCTGGTAACACCCCTCTAATGGAGTGAGGCTGGGGCTACTGTCCCCTGAGACTGTCCTCTTGATTCCTATCTCGTAGCTTCAAGTTCTGCAAAACTGTCCTCCCCAGACCCTAGGCCAATCCACTGTAGAGTCTCCTCCCTGTGGAGACCTCCTGAGGCCCAGATGTTAACAGACAGGGCCTACTGGATGAGTTCCCGTCCTCCCAGGAATCCAGCTGTCCCAATCCTGACTCCTCAAAATGGCTCCCTAAGGTGGCCAGTTCATCAGGCTGTGTGCACATGCATAAATGCACATGGGTGCATGTACAGGAGCGCACAGAACACAAGCATGTTCATATAGGTATGCACAGGTGCACTGCCAGGCAGGCACAGGAGCAGAAACATAGTGCACTCAGGTGCCCTTTGGAAACACACGTGCACACAGGTGCCCTTTGGAAACACACATGCACACAGGTGCCCTTTGGAAACACACGTGCACACAGGTGCCCTTTGGAAACACACGTGCACATAGGTGCCCCTTAGAAACACACGTGCACACAGGTACCCTTTCTGGCCTATCTGGGGCCTAATTCCTACAAGTCATGTCTCTATGTGCTCTTCTGAAATGAACCCACCTAGTCTCCTTCCAAGGGCAAGTCCCAGGGCCTTGCAGGAATCTGGTGTAGATACGCTGCTCTGCTGTCTGGGGTTGACAATGGGCTGCCTTCCCAGCTGCCAGAACACAGTGGGTGTCTGCTAAAGAGGTCATAGTGGGCAAAGGTTAGAAATCAGGGGTAGGGCGGAAAATCGTTTCCTGCCCCTCCCTCCCTCCCTCCCTCCCTCCCTCCCTCCCTCCCTCCCTCCCTCCCTCCCCCTCTCTCTCCCACAGAAGCTTCCAGGCTCCAGGGTTCATCCTCAGGCCGGGGCTATCACCCCAACAGTATCCAAGCCTAGGGCGGAGCCTGGAGCTTTCTGTTCTGGGAAACTCCCTGGCCTCCTCATTGCTTCTTGGAGAGCATGAGCAAAGACTAAGCCAGAGCAGTGGGCTGTTTGTGGCCATGGCTCAAAGCCATGAGAACACTGAGGTAACTGACGTAGAGAGGGGTCCTCTCCTGACCACCAAAACCCTTGGATCCACTGGGCTATGATGCCAGACGGTAACTGGCAGAAGCGGTCTGAAGCCCTGGCACATCTGGCTTTGGAAGAACAGAGTCTGGATCCAGACAGGCACCATATGTGCTGACTGTTGTTCTCCAAACAGCACAACACACATCACCACACACACCAGAGAGACTGGCATGAGCATCATGTCTCTCCTGGAGACGTGGGGCTGTTCAACTGCTCCCCTGTGTCACACAGGAGTGTGAAGAAACAGACCGCACACCTCTCCTGGCCCATGCTTGGGGAACAGTATTTTCTTGGCTGCTGAAGATGTGCCTGAGACCCAGGCTTTTGAACTAGGCTCTGCAGCTGTGTTGGCTGATCCTAGATTCAGCCCAAGGAAAGGCTGGCCAGAGGCAGGGTAGAAGGTCAGGAAAGTTATGGGAACGGGAGCTGTGTTTGGATGCTTTCCCCAAAGGTGTCACCTGAAGTCTCTCACTAGCAGAGACAAGAACTTCACCACTGTTAATAACTGTTAGCGCCTCTCCCTGCTCCTAGCTGAAATCCTATAATTTTCTAGGAATCGCACCAGAAACCCCACTTACCTTAAAAGCCATGTCCAAACCCTCTTGTGCAATCTTAGTGGCTCCTGGTTTAACTTATCAGATCACCATCACACCCAGAGTCCCCCAAAGCCACCCTACAGTCTTATCAGAAAAAAAGCAAGGAGAAAACAATGTCCCCTAGGGTCCTCTGGGGTGTAAATGGAGAGTCACCAAAACGGTAGATACAGTTACTGCTATGTTAGTCCCTTGGAGAGCCATACCCACACTTGGTCTTACTTCCCCAAGCATCTCCTTCCTCTAGCCCCTGCGATTAACATCTTTAGTTTATGGCTGCCTTTTAATAGCTGTGACTCCTCTCAGAGAGGCCCACATCCATGCTCCTGGTACTTCATTCTTCCACTGAGCACCTTTCTAGTTTTTACTAAGACCCCAAGACTGTTTCAGACTGGCTAGTCCTGAATTCTTTTCTGTGTTAAAACCGCAAGTCCATGTTTAACCTGAACTGAGATCTCTAAAAGGAAACTCCTCAGGTTGATGAGACTGACAGTGTGGAGCTGTGCCTCTGTCCCCTCACCACGGGCAGAAGCATGGTCTCCCCACAGACCTAAGTAACTTGGAAGGAAAAACCCTGACAAGCCTGGGGGAACCACAGACCCCTGTTCACCTTCTTTGAAGCTGTGCGGACAGCTGATAGCCAACAGGACTAAGATCTTCATTGAGCCCATGCAGGGGTTCATGAACCTGCCCACAAAGGCTCCTGTGGCTGCAGATATATTCCAGCTGGGGAAGTCATTGGTGTGCTGCATCCAGCCAAGTGTGAGCCCCAGTGATGCTATGCCAGAGCCCTGAAGAATGTGGAGACAGGTGCACCACAAAGGCCAGCTTCCACCCACGCCTGGCTGCAGTCTGCCTCTAGGGTCCCCACAGCGCGTGGCCTCTGGTAGCTCACCGGGTCCAAAGCTGCCATTTCACAGCCCACCCACCTTCACCTCCACCAGGCTCAGGTTCAGGAACCAAATCCCAGCCAGTTCCTTCCAGGAGGCCCTCAGTTCAGCCTTCATTACATTTGCAACCATTTCTGAGGAGACCAAATCCCTGAGAGGTGACCCACCTGAAACTCAAACCACAGACCTTGTTCTGGGAAGAAAACAGAGGGAAGGAGGCAATCGGGGGAAACTCCCTGGGGAGCCATGTTCTCTGGACAGGGGAGTGGAGAGCAGAGGCCAGCATGGGCCGGACGCAGGTATGCATGTCACAAGACAAATTGTTCCTAGGATAGCTACTCTACGTCCATGCTTTTATAGACAGACAAGGGGTGGGGCTAGAACATCAGTTCTCAACCTGTGGGTCATGACCCCCAAAGACCATCAGAAAACCCAGATATTTACATTACAACATTACAGTAGCAGAATTATAGTTATGAAGTAGAAAAAAATAATTATATGGTTGGGGGTCACCACAACGTGAGGAACTGTGCTAAAGTATAGCAACATCAGGAAGATTGAGAACCGCAGGCTAGAAGGGGAAGAAGCCTGGGCAGGAGGCAGAGCTGGTGCTGAATCACAAGGCTGACCTCCATGATATGTTGGATATCTCAGAAGCACACAACAGCCTCCCTGCAGGCCACTGCCAGTTCTGCCATCTCTCTGAGCCCCCAAGAAACCTAGGTTCCCTGCGTGGTCCTGAGACTCCGTCAAATCCCCCAACCCTATTCAGCCCATCCCAGAGCCAGGCCCAAACAGACTAGACGGCTGTGAAAACTCCCTGAAGCCAAATTCCAGGCTCCCAGGAAGAGTGCAAAAGACCAGTATCCTCCTGCCTCAGGATGAGATGGACGCCAGACCAGGACTGGTTCTGGGAGACACTGGGGTGAATGGTGGAGGGGACGGGCCAGGCAGTCAAGCTGTAGTTCATGCCAGCTCGTCACAGTTCTCAGCGGAGGCCCCTACACCTCATAAAGATGTCCAGAGCCGGCACCAGCATAGTCAGGACCACAAATCAGTGAAAGCAGCAGCTGAGCGTCTCTGTCAGGCAGACCAGCTCTGAGACAGCCATGAGGCCACAAGAAATACAGCTCGTCATCCTTGGTGTAGAGCAAAGGAGAGATTTATTTCACCCACGGAGCCCTGTGTGATGTCTAGGACAGCTGGGATGCAGCCTGGAACAGCTCCTCCTACAAGAAGGGAAATTAAGGCACCGGGTGGGGAGAGTTGCCAAGGACGCAAAGACCAGTGGCTGTCCTTGGTCACACATCTAAAATTCTCAGAATTCCCTCTCTGGTGCCCACCAGCACAATGAATGGTCCCTGTGGGAGAACCCATGTCCCCCAGGGCCTCGAGAGCAGGCTCCCTCTGTGGGCTAGGGCTTTTTTCTTTCTTTCACTAACCTGCCTCTTCTCCTTAGCTGTGAAACCAGGACCCTCAGTGGGAGGAGCTACTTTCCTGCTTTGGAAGGCAGGAGCAAGTGGCAGCCTAGATGGGAAGTAGGGAGAGCCTGGCCACCTGCCCACCTCAGGTCTCCTGCCAGCCCAGTCTACAGAGTGTTCTAGGAAATGGCCTGGCCAACACCCACCGATGACAGGTGGCATCAGCGAACCAGCCACTGGCAAGAGGCCCGGCTGCCCAGGGCAGCGCATCCAGTGTGAACTCACTCCCAAGGTGACAATGACGGCAATGGGAAGGTGGCTATCGAGTGACTTCACCTGGAACCGCCCTGTGGGTTCTCAGAGGCATCATTGCCTCTTTCTCTCAGCCTCAGGGACAGGCTGGGCTGTCCGGGCCACACTAGTAATTAAAGTGGCATCACCCTTCCCCAGAGGCCAGCAGTCACCTCCCACCTCATCCCTCCTCCAACTCTGGGCCACTGAGTTCATTGTGAAGCCTAAGCCTGGTGCTGGGCTACAGCCAAGAATGGTCCAATCAAGTCTTAAACAGTTCCTAGGACTCCTCAGTGCTCAAATATCCTAGGCTGGTCTGAAGCCTGGGGAGGGGTCCTGCTTTTTGCACATGGTTGCTACCCCTAGAAAGTCTCCTTTCCAGAGCCCAGACAGAGACAAGGAGGGCCTACACCCAGTATCACCTATACCTGGGTCCTCGAAAACTTAGCTCCCTAAGGTCCTCATGTGCCCTCAGATCTGTCATTCCGGTGGGTTCATGGCATCATAGGGAAGCCTGCTAGAAACTGTGGGACAGGTGGAGCTGAGTGTCCACCCCCCAAATAAGCATGTTGGAGTAAGGATGACCAGCAAGGTCTCAGAGCCCAGGCAGCTGGGATGACCTCTAAAAGGCCAGCAGTGGCCCCAGTCTGGGACCAAGAAATAATACCAACTGGTTGCAAGGGCTTTTGGCAGCCCAGCTGGGTTTCAGTTACAGATTAGGAGGCTAGACAGAACCCACAGCAGAAAATGAGCAGCTGCAAGTCCAGACTGACGTCAACAAGGAGTTGACTAGAGGGCACACACCGTCACAGAATCCATGACTATTCATGTGAAGGCTCCATCCTCCCAGAGGGGCAGAATTGCTGCCCTGGTGTTCCATCCCTGGTGGAGTTTTAGGCCAGAAGAAAGACACAAGAGGAAAATGAGGCATGACACAAAGGCCATGCCACCGTCATAGCTCAACAGTTACAGCAAACATTACCATAGTGGGAGACAGAACGTGGGGCATGGGGTGCTGTGTCACCTCAGCATTGTGTTTAAACATAATGTTAAATGTGGTTCCAGCTAGCTGAGTGCAGAGGCATACAACTGGAAGTCCATGAATTCAAAGCCAGCCTGAGTTTATCTTAAAAAGTAAATAAAATATGAAAATGAAAACTAAGATGTGGTGGTTTTTATTACACCTGCAATCCCAGTATTTAGGAGGTAGAGGCAGGAGAATCAGGGATTCAAAGACATTCTTTGCTATATAGTGAATTCAAGGCTAGCCTGGGCTACTTGAGACTATGTCTTTTTAAAATAATCAATAAAATAGGGGTTGGAAAGATGGCTGTGTGGTTGAAAACACTGGCTTCTCTTCCAGAGGATCCAGAACTCCTAGAGGAATTTCATGCCCTTTTCTAGTGGGCACTGCAATCATGTGGTACAGACATATACATGCAGGCAAAACACCCAGACATACAAAAAATGAACTTAAAATTTTAAAACACACCAAAATTACTAAGTAGAAATTTAAAAAGACAATTCAGAAACAAATATTATACAGTGAAGGTGAAGTTGTGTTTCTAAGGTTGGGGATTGAATCTGGGCCTCACATACACTCAGAAGCTCCACCAAACTCTCCGGGGTCCCTTTTTACTTTAATTTTATCCTGTGTATTTGGGTATTTTTCCTGGGTTTATGTTTGTGCACCTGTGTGGACCTGCTGCTAGGCCTTAAGAGAGCATTGGGTCCTCTGGAAAAGCAGTCAGGGCTTTTAACCTCTTAGTCAACTCTCTAGTCCCTGTCCTTTTCCTTTTTAAATTTTGAGACAGGGCCTTACTCTAGGCAGGATTTGAATGCCTCTGTCTCCCCAGTAATTGGGATGGCAGTCCTGCACCTCACCCCATCTAAAGGTTATGGGGGGGGGGGCACTTGAAAGGTAAGAAAGGCACCTGAAGCAGCTGCCCAGGGAAGAGCAATGCCCCGGAGAGAAGGGTCAAGGAGACCTGACCTCCCTACTACTCCAGGAGGTCTCAGCCCAGCTCCTGGGCATGGCCTCCCTTGGACCCTGCAGAAGGGAAAGCCTTTGCCCTACCCTATCTGAAGGACTGACAGACTCGGTGTCCCTCCTAACTTGAGAGTTTCTAGGGCCATCAATCTGGGGTTGTGAGTGAATCCCACCACTGGGTAGCTCTTGGCCCCGGACCAAGACCCCACCATACCTCATCCCACCTCCACCCTACAGGAAAGCCTGCCTCTTGGCAGCTCAGGGAATTCCTTCCCAGCCCCTCCCAGCCTCCAGGGCTTCCTGTGTGGAAACAGCCTGCCTTGTTAAACACAATATCAGGAGGGAGAGATCTCCCGTGTGAGCTTCCTGTTTGCTGTAGCAGATCCCAGGGCCTGGGCCCAGAGCTCCTGGCCCAGGAGAGGAGCTGCCGAGCCAGGGAGGTGGGAAGGTGGGGTGGGATGGGGTGGGTGAGGGTGTCTTATCCCAGTTCAGAGTGGTAAGGTTTCTTCTGGAGGGCCTTGTGGTTCCCCGGGACTATGAGGTAGACCCCCTAAAGCTGGGGCCACTTCCAGAGTGCACTTTCGGAGCATTGTGAGCCCAAAGCAGCCAGGGCAAGCACTAGGTGAGAGCCCAAAGGGGATTAACAGCATGAACACATACACATGTAACTGTGGCATTGGCAAAGGAAGAGAAACAGTATCAGGGACACTAGAGCACCTGGGAAACCCTGTCACCCGGGACAGGTTCAGCAACTGTCCCACAGAGCCTGGCCACGGGGCTTCACCACACTTCCTGAGGACAAACAAGTTAAGGAAAGGCCCCTGGCCATCAGACTGGTCCCTGCTTAGGCTGACCTTTGAGACAGGTGAGGAAGGACCAGACAGGCAGGGAGGGAAGATCCAAAGCACCTGCCACCCAGATCTCTGTCAGCCAGGCAAGAGACCTCTGCCGCCACGCTGTCTGTTACCAACACCTTCCACCCTCTTCCCTGAGGGCCACCAGTGTCATTAGATGACCCCGTGTCACCTTCCCTTGACCAGTGCTGGGGTCACTTCCGACCTCTGTGGTTTTGACCGAGGGAGGCTCACAGGAACAGGCCTGGCCCCGCTTAGCTAACACTCACGGTATCTCCCCCGGGCTGCAGCCATGCATCTTAGCTACTGCATTGTTGCTGCTGCCTGCCTGTTTCAACAGTCTGTCTCTGGCCTCTTGTGAGTCCCCTACTGTGCCCTGGAAGCCCCTTGCCCCTCCTACCCATTGGGCCTTCTGTACCAGGGTGGAGTAGTTAGGGCAAGCCGAACAGGTTCCAACTTGTAGGCTGAGTCAGGCAAGCACCTTGCCTTGGGGAAGTGTGTGGCCAAGTGCCAGGTCAGCTTCTGAGCCTGTGAGAGCTGACACCTGAGTTGCCACAAGCCTGTACCCCCACATGGCTGAGGCAGCTGCCCCAGCCCCTCGGGCTTCTGGTCCCTGCTGACTACTTTTCCTTAAGAGCTGGTCTGCATTGCAGCCCTACTCCAGGCTTCCACGGGCTGCTTGCTCTCAGAAATGCTCCTTTCAGGATCTCAATCCACCCTCCTCTGAGGAGAGGCAGGAATACGGCTTGAGAGGCCCCTTCCTCTTTGCCTCAGTTTCCTATCCCTAAGGAGGATGCACACAGACCCATTACAGGAGGCACAGGGCAGACTGCCATGGGCTCACTTTCCACTACAGAGCTGAGTTCTGGGCGACTGCTGTGTTCCCATCCATAAAATGGGCGTAGCGGGACTTGCACTGCTCCCCACGGGATTCCCAGCCCTTAATGACAGGGCTGAGGGCTTTGATGTCCCAGATGAAAGGCCATGCAAGGCTCCCAGGCTAGCCTCAGGACAGTGAGTTCCTTATGCAGGAAAGCAAGTGCTGCATGCTCCTCAAGCCTGGACTGTGGGCAGTGGGCTGTACCTAGGAGGCCATCGAGGAGCTTGGGAGTCAAGGCCAGGGACGCTTCCCTCTGTGGAGGAGGCTCTGACCGACTCCTGTGACGGCAAGATGGAAGTGTAGCTGAGACGTCCTGGCTGCTATCCACCCTCACAGCCCAGACGGCACAACCATGATGGGAGGCCTGTGGGAGGTCTTCCCCAGGATCTCTGTGGGTCATGCCTGGATCCTACGTTGCCCTGCTCCAGCAGACAGCGCCTCTGTGCTGTGCACAGGAGCATCAGGTTGCGAGACATAAAGTGAGCTTCTTGCCTCTCCCCTGAGAATTCCCACTACCCCCAAATTCAGCATACCCCGTGCAATGGAACCCTCCAAATCCAAGGACAAATGCCTTGGATAACACAGGCCTAGTTTAAAGCAGCATCCTCCCCAGAGTCTGGGTGCTGCTGACCTCAGGACAGAAGGGACACGGTACTGGGGGAAGCAGAACACCCTCCCGATTGGCCTATAATCCCCAACCCCACACACCTGCTACCACAGAGGAAGCAGGCAATCCCAGGGGGACGACCCAGAGGCCGAGCCCATGGTGGCCTCAGAGAACAGACTCTGTTAGAACAATTTAGGCATTCTGCAAACTGTGGAGTGCTGTCTGCCCTGAGCCAGCTCCTGCCCCAATCGGGGCTGTCTATAATGAGACTCATTCCTTTGTTCATTCATTGACTTTCTTCAGCAAGCCCACCCCCCAGGGCTCAGTGGGGCCCAGCCCTGTGCCATGCAGAAGTGTGATGATGACTCAGACCCTACCCCACCCAGGGGCCCCAGTGAGACCACACAAGGTGTGACTTGCCACCAAGGATGGGCCCCGGGAAGCAGGGCCACCATGGAGAGGCCCCCACAAACACTGCCAGAGACCAGAGGGGGGTACGGGGGCTGCTGGGAGGGGCAGGAATAATGAAAAGCAGAGCTTCCTAGGGCTTGCAGGGTGGCGGGAGCCTGCAAGGGGACCTGGCACAGGGACAAACGAAAGGAGATGGCAAATTAATTCAGTAGGTGACATGGAGTATGAGACCACAGAGGGTACCCAGGCTAGGCCACCCTGTCATAGGAGCTAGCCCTGCTGGGCAAGGGCTCCCATGCGCTCGGCCCCTGGAAGACAAGCCGAGAATAAAGGAAAAAAAGCAAAGCCTTTCTGGAGTTGTCCTGGCGTTGCAGGTTTGCCTCTCTCGTCTCTCCACATAAGGATATCCTGTGAGGAGGAGCTGGCAGCCACCACAAAAGGCTGTTTCCCTCCATCCTTGCCCCCAAGACCGGCTCTCAGCCTTATCCTTAGGTCTTAGGGGTTAAAGAAGAAGTGTGGGTTTGAACACAGGCTGCAGCTAGCCACCTTTCAATTTCATGGCAGCTCACAGAGAAAGAGAGGGCAAAGAACAAGTCCCCACCACGGCTCCCTAAGATCCTCAGGTCCCATGGTTGCTTCCCTCTGCCCAGCAGTCTTCTCAGCCCCCTCACTGCAAAATGTGAGCACACCAGGGGCACGCAGCGAACGCAGAGCCACAGGAACAATCAACACATCTTTTATTCACAAATAAAAACTGTCGCAAGATGTTATCTACACATTTGTACAAAGGTCTGGACGCCTATAAAATACACAACGGTCAGAAAGCACGAACCTGCGTGCGGGCCACATCACAGGCTGGCAGGCTCACCCCTCATCTGCATTTGACAAAAATCACCTCCCACAGACTCCCCCCCAACAATGCCCTCAGTGTCCCCCAGAAAAAGCCTGCCCCCACAGCTGCCAAGAGCCCCCGACCTAGGAATACCTGTAGAAAACCATAAAAACTTAGATAATTTGTCTTCAAATTCCCACTGCAAATTCTGTTTTTAGGCAAAATGATACAAAAATATGAAGCTAACAGAACGTTTACAAAACCTCACACCCAGTCTTTGTTGGCGGTGGCTTGTTTCATTGTTTGTGGTTTTTTGTTTTTGTTTTTTTTTCTTGTGGTTTTGGTAAGAATTCCTGCCGTGGAAGAAAGCATTGTGTGCTCATGGCCCAGCCCCACTTGTGGCCTTTGGCGTCCTCAGAAGAAAGTGAGTCCCCCCCCCCCCCCCCGCCCCGACGACAGGAGGGGACTCAAGGCTAGCTGAGACACCACTGCTACAGACTGGCAGAGACCACTCGTGTGGGCTGTTGAGGGAAGGCTGCTGGAGAAGAAAATGAACCAATCCTAAAGGAGAGCTGGTCCGAACAGGACCGCCCTGCTACACAAAACTGCTTAGTGGTAAGGAAGGCAAAATCAGAAACAAACTGGCTTTAGCTTGGCCAGAGTGGCCGCAGCCACCCTGGCTGGCTGTCTGCTGGTGTCTTGAGTCCTGTCTTGAGTCCATAGCACCAAATTAGAAAAGAAAAGGCCTACTCAAGGTTAAAGGCACTTGTGTGGCTGTCTGGGTGACGACAGTCTCTCCATCCCGTGCTCTCTCTGTCCACTGGCTGGCCCTCCCCTTCCCCAATCTCTGTCTCCTCTCTGAGATCCCCCCATCCTGCACAGACCCTGTGTCTTCAGCCCTCCAACCCCCTCCACATCCTCATTCCATCCCACATCCTATGCTCGCACACCCTGCCTTGCACGTCCCCGCCTGTGACCTGTGCTCAGCCTCAAACATCCACCTCTTGCGGCCCAGGGACAGCGGTGGTGGCAGCAACACCGATGTCAAAGCAGGTGACCATCATGACGTGGGCCTTGCACAGGTTAACGCACTGCTCCAGCGCAGCTGTGGCTTGCTCCAGGGCCACCAGATACTCAGCTGATTCCGGCTCCAGCTCTGGGTCCACCTCGACTGGGAAAAGACGAGACAGGGTCAGGGCGGAGGCCAGGACAGCAGCCAAACTCCTCAAGTTCCCCAGGGAAAAGTGTCAGCTCAGTGGATTCTCCCCTCCAGCCACCTACTATATGAGAGCAGAGAAGAGAGAGGCTAGGGGGTAGGGTCTGGGCTCCTGCACCTGCTGGGTACCCCACTGTTCAGCCACAGAGCAACTGGGGCACTCACACTGCTCCAGCCAGCGTCCAGGCTCCACCATCAGCCGGCCCTGGGTCTCGGCCAGCTCCTCACAGAGGTGGTCACGTTTGGCCTGCACTTCCTGCAGCCGCTGCTGCCTGCGCTCTGCAAGCCGCAGTTTGGAGCTGATGCACACTGGGCCCTGTTGGCAAGGGACAGGAAGAATGGGTTATACTAGATAGATAGATGGATGGATAGATAGATAGATAGATAGATAGATACATAGATAGATAGACAGATAGATGATAGATAGACAGACTGATAGATGATAGATAGATAGACAGACAGACAGATAGACAGATAGATAGAATCTATATATACACCTCTATATCGCTATAGACGGCAGGGACTCTCCATAAGGTTTCTTAGTACCCTGACTTTGGCCATGGTCTCCCGTCCCACTTCAGGCCCTATATAAACACATGGCCAGGCCTCCAAGGTGAGGAGGACAGGATCTGCAAGCAGTCCACACCAGGACTTCCTGGACTGTGGGTCCAGCTCTTGGAAACACAGCAGTGGCCTCGAGAGTCCCTCCAGTGACCCACCCCTGGCAAAAGCACTAGGGACTACAAGCTCGGGGATAGTCCAGGCTGGTTCCTACCTTCTCCACATCCTGAGAGGGCTGTGGACAAAAAAGGAGATGTCAGGAGCTGCCTGGCCAAACCTCCAGGGGCCCAAAGAGCCCATGTGCTGCCCTCCCTGACACCCCAGGGTGCCCAGCCTGACCGTAGCCTCCCTTACCTTGGCTTCGTCCTCCCTCGGAGGCGGACGGTGCCGCTGCAGGCGTTCCACGTCATCTATCTCATAGACCTTGATCTCGAAAGGCTCCTTCAGAGAGCCAGCCAGGGGTGGGGGCAGGTCCACCCACTGCCCAGGAAGGCTGGGCTTGCGGCCTAAGGCAGCAGCATCAGGTAGAGGGGCCGGGATCAGCCTCCGTCGCTGTAGACCTGAAACAGGGCCAGGTGCTATGAGCAGAGCCAGGACACCCCAGGCTCTAGCAGCATCTCCTGCACAACCACACCAACTGATCTCGTAGCAGCAGCAGCACTTGTGGCTCTAACTGACACCTTCCCTGCCCTCGGGTCGACCGGGAGGGAGTCAGAACAGTGCTGGTAGGAGCTCCCGGGCAGCCGGGGAGAGCACAGCCCAGAGCCCAGAGCCTACTGCCCAGCTTAAACCAAACCCTTGCCTCACTACTCTGCCAGAGTTAAGAAGCAGTCTCTGGGGTGGAGTGAGGTCAGGGGAGGGAATACATCAGGAGGGTGTAAACTACGGGGTCATGTACCTCTACATGCAACAAAACCCCAGGAGTACTTAATAACGCGCCGGTTGGTATCACCTGCACCCACAATCTGAAGATCTCTCCTAGCGTTGGGCTTAAGTTTACAAACTATGAGGTGTCGTAGGGCCCCATGGCTTATAAACTACCAAGGACTATGCACACCTGGCATTCGTAAACTATCCCAGAGCCCACACAGGGCGAGGTATCAGGGTGGAGAACCCAGGCCCACCGCCAAGAACCGAGAAGAGCACCCCAGGGAACTGCAAGGAACTACAGGGCTGTAAAACCCCTGCCATTGGGATAACCGTCAAGGATCTCTCAGGTCTACAAACTGTAAAGGGCTGCCCACCTGTGGCCCTCTTCTTTGGGGACTTGAGGCTGCGGGAGCGGGCACCCGGGGAGGCGGTCCCACTCTCACTCATAGAGTCAGGGGCTGAGGAGGCGCTGCCGGTGGCCTCGCTGTCGCGGATCATGCTCTCGTAGCCGCTGCTGCCGCCGCTGTGGTAGAAGAGCGCTGTGCGGCCCATAGCAGGGGGGAGCTCCCCACTGAGCACGCTGCTGTTGTCACTGCCGTGGCCACTACTGTAGCGCTGGGGCCTCCTAGGTGCAGTCACCTTGCTATAGGGGGAGGGCAGGGCGGGGCTCACGGGCTGCCGCTCCTCGGCCAGGTTCACGCCGCTGTCATTGCCGCTGTCTGAGTCGGTTGAGCCCCAGGAGAGGCCACCCCGACCAGGAGATCCGCTGGCTGCCAGCTCATGGACACGGCTATGGGCGGCCCGGAAGGCCTGTTTAGTGCCCATGATGGTGCCTCTACCGGCCTTGGTCCCAATGCCAGGTGCAGCCCGTGGAGCCGTCCGGGGCCCTGGCACAGGGCCACTCGTCTTACCTGCCACAGGGGCCAGTGGCTTCACTGGAGCACCCAGTGCCCGAGATGTACTAGTCCCTAGATTACGACCCTTGGCTCCACCAGCCGGAGGCTTGGATGCCCCAACACCCTTAGCTGGGCTGCTCCTACAGGCAGGAGCTGGTCCAAGCGGGGGGCTGGTGGGAGGTACACCCAACCTGGGCACAGCCCTCGGTGGCCGTCCTGGGACTTCTCTGACCTTGCTGCTGCCATGAGCCAGGACCTCGTACCGCTCCAAGGACATGTGGCCAGTGGGACGGTGTGCCACCTCCATCTTGCCAGCTCGGGCTTTCAGGCTGGATGTGGCCTTGGGAACAGAGTAATCAGACCGGCCACTGGGCCTGGCCTCGTCCTCCCCTCGGAAGGCAGAAGCAGCCCCTGCCCGGGTCAGCCCCAGGGCCTGGGTAGGGGTCAGGGCCGTGCTCTGTTCCAGGCTAGACTTGCGTACAGGTGGGGCTGGCGGGCCTGCTCCACTGGGCCTTGGAAAGAAGGCCCCCTTGGGAGACACACTCTTCTTACTGCTGGAGTTGGTCTTCAGGCTTCCTGAGTGGACCACTGTCTCCACTGGAGTGTCCCCACAGGATGCAGCAGGTGTGGTCACTCCCAGCGTGGTGGCTCCTCTCCGCAGAGGTGGGATCCGAGCCACAGCTTCCGGCCTCCGGGACATTCTGGTTGTCACCTCACACCCGTCTACCACTCTCTGGGAACAAGCCAGCATTATCTGAGCCTCAGGCAGTCGAGGGGAGCCTGGGGATGGGCTTGGGATGCTGCCTGTGGAAGCCATCTGGTGTGTGTCACAGTCCTCTGCCCGGAGAAGCCAAGGGTCCTCAAACAGGCCTCCGGGGCTGTATGGACCCCGGCTGGGGCGAGCACGGTTGGTTGAGGTAGTCCTGGGTTTCCGGGGAAGACTGGAGTGGATGGTTTGGGTTGAGGCTGCCTCATGCGGAGACCCAGCCCGAGGCTCTCTGCTGAGTCGGGTCTGAGTTGCTGTGACTGCCTCCACAGGGTGGGGACCCCGGGCTGAGCCAGGATTGTCTGGTCTTCCACACTCTGAAGACCTCAACTTGCTGTCCTCTAGGGAGCTGCTTGAGGTAGAAAACTCTGGTGGGCCAGGCCCTGCTGCAGAGTCAGGGCTGAAGGGAGGCTGTGGTGTGGAACCACGGCTTTCAGCCAAGCAGACACCAACATCGCTGAGCCAGGAGCCAATGGATGAGGCTGGACTGCCACCAGGCCACGCGGTTCCCTCTATGAGCTCCCCAGGGTCTCCCGGGCCCTCGGTAACCTGTGAGGTATAGGCATCGAACTCATCATTGATACTGCTGATGATGCTGACTGGCCTTGAGCCTGAGGCCAAGGCCTGCAGGGAACAGTCGCTGCCCAAACTGGCCAGACTGGAAGGCCGTGTGGCCCCTGCAAGTCCCCCCAGAGGCAGCTCCTCTACCACTGTGAACACCAGCTCATCCTCGCCATTCAGCTCCACTGGCTGCTGCAGGGTAACTGTAGTGGTCAGCAAGCCCCGCTCCAGATGGCGTCCACGAGCAGATGGACCAGGATAAGGCGTGTCTGAGAGCAGTGGGGACAAGGCCTTCTGCCCACTCATGCCCACGGGGGGTGTCCGCATCACACCGCCAGGGCCCTCTCCCCCAGGTTCAGTGGGGACACCGCGAGCTTCTGGTTGCCGAGGCGGGGGAGGAGCTGGACTGGGCAGTGGCCTCCTAAAGCCACCTCCTGCAGTCTTGTCCGGGGCGGGTGGCTCAGGCCGGGTACCATCTACTCTCTGATCACTCTGGGTACCAGTTTTAGAGGGCTCTGAGGCGCTCCGGTGAGTATCTTGCCCAGGGCTGTTTCGAGGGGAACTGGTGACCATAAGAGGGCCCACAGCCTTCCTGGGGGACATGGCCTCTGGTAGCGAGGGTTTCCTGCCTCCTCTGGCGGGGCTGGCTTGGGCTCCGTCGGAGCCACCCTGGAGACCAGGGAATCCCTCGCTGCCATCTATGCACTCTAGACGCTCCTGCAGCTCCGCAAATGTACTGCAGCGGAAGTGGTCGGCATCCCGGGGTCCCTCAGAGGGCCTACGGCGGCTCAGTGCAGGGATGATGGGCACAAAGTCAGGTGGGCCCTCATTGTCGGTGAGCTCACGGTCTGACAGTGCTGCCCCGCCAGGACCCACATAGATGACTGTGTCACAGGACTGCTCACTGCTGGATGAGTAGTCGGGGTCTCCAGACAAGCCAGCAGCCGAGCGGTCAGAGTCCAGGACCATGGTGCGTGGGTGGAAGGGTCGCAGGTGTGGGGGACGGCGGGCCCGGCCCTCTTCGCACGAGCTCTCCCCTCCTGAGGAGCTGGATGCATACTGAGGGCAGAAGGACAGACCCTTGTGAGTGGACCCACCTTGTCTGCACACAGCCCTGGTCCCTATGTCACCTCTTCCTTGGACTCTGCCCTCTTAACGTAAGAGTGTGAACTCTGTGAGGCAGGATCAGATGAGCAAGGAATTACACTACACAGAAAGGAGGCCTTCTGGGGAGCTTTGTAAGGTGATCATGGACCATGTCATAGGGTGGAGAGGGAGCTCAGGCAGAAAAGGCCATGCTGCACCAAGTGCAGCATTCAGACCTAGGGCAGTAACCTCAGGACACCCATCATTCCTGAGAAGTCTCCTGCTGGGATGGTGTTCATTTCCCCCACAACATAAACCCTATTGTAAACAGTTCCATCCCTGCCCAGAGCGCCATGGACTTGGGCCTGGGCTCTTCTCTGGAAGTATAAGAGACCCACCCACAGATGAACACATCTATTGCCTCCTCTCCCTGACGTCCAGAGGTGGGGGCTATAGAGGATGTGGGAGCCCGAAGGCCCTCAGGAAGGAGCAAGAGCTGGGGCTAACCTTGCCCTTCTTTCTGCGCAGGCGGTGGATGCGGGCAGCCAGCTGCACAGTGCTGAGGGTCTCTGCGTGGTGGGCCGGTGAATCAGAGATGTGTGCTATCATAGTGGTCCGGCAGTTGGTAGTAGCCAGGGACTCTCGCAGCAGCATGGTGAGTCTGTGGTCCCTATAAGCCAAAGAGGTGCTCAGAGGCTGGGGTAAGGGGCCATCTAGGTGGAAGGCCAGGTGAGGCATAGACCACTAGGCTGGAGGATAGGGGCTACACGTGAAGCTCTCACTGTGCCCTTGTACCTATATTCCTGCACCTGTCCCTACACCCAAAGCCCCAGGACACACTGCTGGCCCTGAACTGAGGGCCCCAGAAATACCAGACATCAAAATAGCCAGCTCCCCAGAGGTCACCCTGCTGTGCCTGTTCCCATACTTACCTGTAGGGCACATGCTTGGCCCCATTGACCAGGGCCAGGATGACACTGCCCAGAGCAGACAGCGACAGACACAGGGGTCCTCCAGAAGCCTCCCCGCCTCTGCTGAGTGCTGCCTCACAGCTGCCCAGGTCGATGAGGTGCAGGCGGCTGCGACCTCCAGACACTGAAATCAGTACAAGCAGGTGCTGGGGTCTGGGCACCCACCCATGCAGGCAGAGATGCCCACAAGGTCCCCCTCAGTGGGCTGGCAACTGCCTGGAAGTGCCCCGTAACACCATGCACCTACTTCCTCCTTGGCCACACTTCTCCACACAATACTGGTACACATGCAGTGTGAAGAGCATGTGGGAGCTGCGCCGGGTGTCCTCCCCGCAGCCGGCATGACTAGTGCTGCGGGCTGCCAAGGCCGCATCCAGGTAGAAGGCTGCTTTCTCTGCTGTGGGTGCCCGCAGCTCATTCTGGTTCTGGAGCTGTGAGAGAAAAGGTGGAGGACACATGTATTTAGTGGCTTGAGACCAAGCGAAGTGCTCCCTCTTCCCTCCTCCGTCGTTCCAGAAAGGCTGAAAGCACTGGTGTACCTGTGTCCCACACACGGGGTCTTCCCGCAGATACACGCCTGGAGACTGGGTGTCCTGAAGGCTACCCGAAGCCACCTCAGCAAGCAGATCCCGCAGACTCTGGTCATGGCCGCACACTTCCACAGCAGACACACGGATGGAGAAGCGTGTGCCCATCCTTTCCTTGCGCTCATCAATGAGCCTGAAGAGCCAGGAGATAGCACAGGGCACGATGCCCAGGCTCTGGGGTGAGCTGTCCTTTCCAATCATGGTATATGACTTCCCTGGGAGATAGCGGCATGTGAGAACCACCGCTAACTTTCCACAATCTGCCCTCACGAATACTTCCGGGCTCAGAAATGTGCCCATGGTTCTAGGGCCAACCCAGATGGCCTTGATACCACATCCAGCCACTCTTGAGGCCTCTGCCTTCTGGCTCTGCCTGCCCCAGCATTGCTGTGAGACCCCCACTCCCACATCCACCTTCTTCCTCAACCAGGGCCAGGCTCAGCGATGGCAGCAATGAGCCTACTGGGGGTAGGGGTTGGAGGGGCAGCTAGAAGGCAGCATGGGTGCACAGGAGTGACAGAGCACTTACCAAGGCTCATGTGGCCGAAGGAAAATATGCAGCCATCAGCTCCACCAACCACAGACTGGAGCACGTCAGCCACGGTCCCTGAGCAAACCTCAGCCTGGGGAGGAACCCAGTGGGGATTAGCCAGGTTCCAGAGCCTAAGGGCTGTGGCCAGTGTCTTCTGCTACATCTGTAAACCTAAGGCCCATTAGTCCTGGTCACATGAAGGCAAACAGCCCCACAGGGCAGATGAACTAAAGACACAGGGCCAGGAACACAGGGACCTCCCACACTCATATGGAAAGTACAGGACACATAAGTCAGCAGAACAGACACATACAATACAGGTAGGATGTCCTAGCTAGGCACATGCGCCCAGACACCTGACCCAGCATTGAAAGTTGCAAGCAGAAGGAAGTCATGGTCATTGCTCAGTGTTCCTAGTTTCCAGGGAAGGGCAGAGCTGCTCAAAGAGTTTCATAGGAGAAGGGGTCTAAAGAGCTCAGTGTTCCCCCAACACTTGGCCTGGAGAACCAGGCAGAGGCTGGGGAAATGCCCTGGGCTAGGACTGCTAGGGAGGCAGACCTGGCAGGCCCAATAGGCAGCTAAGCTCCCACTCTGCAGAGGAACAGATTTCATCCTATCACGGGCACCCAGGAGTAGCCCCCCACTGTACCTGCTCTGAGTCCTGGGGGAAGATGGCATCAAAAGCAAACATCTTGGGGACTGGTGCTGTGGGGGCGTGGCGGAGGCCTGCACAGCCTGGGGGCCCAGCAGCAGGGTCATAGAGCGTCACCTGCTTCTTCCGAGGGTCCACCTTCAGGTAGGATGTAGACTCAGCTGAGCGCTGGACTCCTTGTGCTGGCCAGATGCGCAGCATAACCTTTACCTGGGGGTTGGCAGAAGCAGGCATCTGAGTTCCACCCTCCACCCAGCTGGCTACTAATTACAGGGCAGGAGAGCCAAGCAAGAGTCAGGACAGCAGACCAGGTCTCAGCATGGGTGCCCACACCACAGGAATGCTGCCTGAGCAGATCCCGTATGAGGTCAGCAGGGTAGAGAATAAAGGAAGCCCAGGGTGGGTGGAGTTGGTAGGGTACATAGCTGGTCTCAGCAAAGCGAGAGGCAAGGCAAGGCTGGGAAGGAGAGGGCAGCTAGCAGGGACAGGAATGTCTAAGCCTTCTAGGCATTTCTCCCTCAGAGGGCCAAGAAGCTGTGGGGGAAATCTCCAGCCTTGCTGCTGCTGCCCTGAAACAGCTCAGGAAGCCAGGCCCGAGAAGCTCACGGAGGGGAGAAACTAGGATGGACAAAACGTGGAGGAAATTACATGGGACGAGAATCCAGTCTGAGAAGTAGGAATTCTGAAATTCTGCCTAACAAGCCCCAATCTGGGTAAACTGAGGCGGGGAGGTGTGCGGAAGAGGAGAGGGCAAGGGTGGACCTGTGCTACTGGGGTTCTGCTATCGGCTAGTCAGCCTGGGCCATGGCGGAAACAGGAGATTCCATTGTGCCTAGTGACCATGCCAGCCAGGGTCCAGAGGGTCTGGAACAACGGACCCCAAGACCCTCCATGAAAACGACATGGAAGATAGGAGGATGCCAAAGGAAGCTGCGCTGCAGCACCCCAAAACCTGTGTGGAGAATGGATACTCCCACAGGCGCAGCAAAGGAGAGGAGAGAGGGAGGTTGGGGCAGGTGGGAGGCAAGCAGGCACTATTTCCTCAAAAGCCACCCCAAGTTAGGGCTCCCCTTTGCTGGAGGACACACCCTTCCCTCTCCAATGAAATCTGTGGCTCCACATTGGTGTAAATCAAATTACCAGAGACTCATTTCAGAACCAATATTTCTCAAGGATTTAATCGTAAATGACAGATACATAATGCTGCAAAATTGGTTTAGGGGGGCAGTCTACATGAGCCCCACAGGCTCACTCCCAGTGGACAAGGGGCACATTGATATGCAGAGCCTCCCGTGGAGTGGAGTGTCCCACCCTCTGGGGAGAGAGAGGAGCAGAGAAATACTTGGCTATTGTACTACTGAGAACCTGGGCTCCATCAGGCAAGAATCGATTCTTTTATTCCCCAGTGACAGGAACAAAACGATTTCATTTCCAAACGCTGCTGCAATGCAGACAAAAATGTGCACTTCCAGGTAATTTTTGGCAATTTTTTTTCCAGTGTGAACTCCTCGCCACTTCAGGAACCAAATGGGTTCTGGAGATATGAGAGAGTGCCTAGTGGGGAGGAGAGGCCTGGAGAAGCCGCGATTTGGCTCTGATGTCTCCTGAGGCCTCTTCAGCAGATACTAATCCCGAGTCTGCAGGCAGGGAGGGGATTGAGCAGGGCACCTCGTCCAGCCTGCCCCCCACTGCCTCCGTCCATTGTCTGCTGTAAAGAACCTGTCATTACCTCAGGGAAATGACAGGGTCTCTCAGGAGACAAGAGCATCCTCACCCCCCAAATGTGCAGATATCACAAAGCCGCTGGAGCTGGGGGGAGGGGAAGCATATTTTACATAAAAGCAGGGCTTCCAGCTCCCCAGAGGTGGACCAATCCGAGGAGGGGGAAGGGCGCAGCTCAGCACCCAACACCAGAGATGTCTTTTTTAATACCACGGTATGATGAATTATCTTAAGTAGCACATTAATGTCAGACACTGAATGTGATCTAACTTCTTTTCTGTGGCAATATTAAACGCCTTTCAGGAGGCACTTCTGATGATATGACATTAGTGCTAATAACACCTAGAGCCGGGGAGGGGGACAGAGGTGCGGGGGACAGGGGCTGGTTAACAGGCTGGTGACCAGGACATCTCTGGGGAAAGCCCTGAGTGGTCCAGGGTCAGCAGAAAGAAGGGCTTCCCTCAGGTTCAGAGACCTAGCAGGCCCCCAAAATATTCAGTGACAGTAAAGAACAGCTGCCGTTCTGAGCTTTAATGTCCAGAACGGAGTTAGTAACTCCTTATCCCATCGGGGAGTTTGTACTCCTTATCCCATCGGTCCCCACGGCAGACACTGTCCCCACAGTAGGTGGACAGGCAGGCTATGAACAGGCTGGCCCTAGGCCCAGCCATTCTTCTCCAGGTCTAGCCTAGCTCAGTACCTACACAGCCAGAACAGTGACGGCCTGGTCAGTGGGAAACACCTGTCTGTCCTGGAGCTGTGGCAGGTAGAGAGGAGCCCGGTGCTCAAGTCAGTCAGGCCTGGGTCCAATCTCCCTCCCTTTTCCACCAAACAGTACCGATACCACCAGCTTCATCTACTAAATACTGCCAGTGTAGAAGGTGGGGGCAGTCAAGGACCGGCAGGCACAGGTTGTGGGGGTCAGGGACACCCCTTCTCCCAAAAGAATAGGGCACAGAGGCTGGTGTGACCTGTCTCTAAGAACTGTAACTGTCCTTAAAGAGGCAGGCTGCCTTTGCCCAATTCGCAGTTCACATAATCTGGAGCGAGACAACTGTATACACACAGCCCTTCACAGAATGGTCCCATCAGGTCCTAGACAGTAAAGCTGTCCAAGGAAACCAGCAGAAGGTGACGGGTTCAGATCCCCACGGCTGGAAGTGGATCCAGAATTGAGAAACTTTCTGAGCCTACTCTAAGACACTCTGGGCTGGCACAGCTCTGCTGGCCACACTGAATACGTATGTGGCTCCCATGCCACATGCTGTCTGCACTCAACCCCAGGCTAGTCTGTTTTCCAAACTCCACCCCAACAGAGGCCACCTCCAGCAGACTGCCTTGAGGAAACCATGGGGTGTGTCTCCATCCCAGGGGAAGGGAGGAGCCAGGAGGCCTGGCTTCCAGCCACCAATTAGCATTCTGAGAGGAGGCAGAGGCAAGGAAAGCTGCCCGCAATGCTAAAAGGGTGCACAGTGAAGTCAGCTGGGCCTGAAGGAACCCCAGACCCTCCCACTAGCCTGCAGCTGCCCGTCTGGGCAGCCCTGTCTAGAGAGCTCTTCCTTCCTCTGGGCTCTGCGACAGAAGGAGGCCTCCCTTCTGGAAGAAAGACTTGCAAACACACAGCTTCCTCTCTGGTCCCTATTTAGGAGTCTACTCCCGCTAGCCAATGCTGACTACACGTGCAGGGCATGAGCTGGCAGGGCTGGTGCCAAGTCAAGGGATGGTTGCTGGGCATAATCAAGAAGGGACCCCATAACTCTCAGGATGTATGGTAGGGGCATGACCCTTGGAGTGGCAGAGGCTCAGCGAAACACATGTGCCGGAGGGCAGGACCCCCTCCCCACAAGAGTTGTAAGAGTCTGGTTCTCCACCCTAAGGGTAGAGGCCCCACTTCACCCAAGCATCTGCACAGTCCTGCCACAGGGTATCCCACTGGGCCTGGGGTACAAGGACTTCTCCCTTAACAGGGTACCAATCATAGGAATCCAATCAGAACTCTTAGAAGAAGGTCTGAAGCCAACCAGCTTGTCCCATCACCACACAGGGCTCTCACCCTCTCCACACCCCTTTCCCCAACTGAAGCCATCTGGCTGAGCTGCCTGGATACCCTGACTCAGAAAAGCTGAGGGGTCCCACCCCTTCCACCTTCAGGCAGCACTCGGGGGGGGGGGGGGAGGAAGCAAGAATGAGGCTCTCCTGGTCAGCTCCCATCCTAGGCCCAGATGCCCACCACATGGCTATCCTGGAATATGTCCCTGGGACCTGAGGGACGAGCTCCTTCCCGTTATCTCCCACGCCA
Source organism: Arvicola amphibius (assembly GCF_903992535.2). Lineage (NCBI taxonomy): Eukaryota > Metazoa > Chordata > Mammalia > Rodentia > Cricetidae > Arvicola > Arvicola amphibius. The sequence goes on from NC_052053.1 coordinate 68,939,410, forward strand.
GCTCCACACTCCCTGTGCCCTTTGGGGCATTGCTTCCCAGGGCTCAGGCTCCCCCATCAGCTCTCCAAGTGTGGCACTGGAGAAGAGGGTGGGGCCCTCTATCTCCTAATTAGATAGCCCTGGCCTCCCACACCCAGGTCACTCGACCTCAGGTAGGATCTACCTTTCCGAAGCTGCTGGGGTTTTCCTTGGCCTTGGAGGCAGCCCTGAGCAGACAGGGGGGCACTGGAGGAGGCCACAGCTGCAGCGTGCCACTGAAGTCCGTGGGGTAGGTAGACGTGCCACGAGTGGTGGGCGTGGGTGGTGGGTGATGCTTCTTGCGCTTGGAGGCCAGGCTGAGTTTCTGGGCGGCCCTGGGGAGGAGAGGCAGGGGTTATCCCGTCACTGAGTCCCTGTGTCTGTTTACACCAGGCCGCCCACTCTCCGACTGCATCAGCCATACAGGTAATCGCTCTGAGAAAACAGCCAGAAATCCCTACGGCTGCAAGACCTGAACTCCGTTTTTTTCTGAGTGGGGTCCCACCCTGGGACCCCAGCAGGACAGGTAGCAGATGGTCCATGTCCACACAGGACTGCACTCTGCCCTGGGTGAGCCCTGTTGTCATAATGTCCATTCCTAACCCTCCACCGCTTTCTTCAAGCTAACCATATTCCAGGGATACATCCCAAAGGTCAGGTCTCTGTCCTGGGGTGGGTTTCCCTGCAGCCCCAGACCCTGGAACAGTTGTCCCCACTGCCTTCCAACGCCCTCCCCTGCAAAGTCCTCTAGCCAAGTCTTGGGCTTCTAGCATATCTGAGCTCATGAGAGCTACAGGGCTCTGCCCCACACCTCTGGTATAGGGACCCAAGAACATCACCACTGTAAATTCACACCATGGTGACCCTGGTGGAGCCATTCTCTCTGCCTGTCACCATTTTCCAAAGGAGGAGACCAGGGTTGGGGCCAGGTGAAAGATTCATGGATGAGAAGTTATCCAGACAAGTCCACCCCTCCCACACACATCCCCAAATACCCCAGCTCCTTCTCCCCATCCCTGTAGGCCTCCCAGGTCCATTCTGTCCTCCTCAGAAGGACCCAACATGCAAGAGCCCAGAGCCTGGGGCCCTCCTCAGCACCTCCCACCACGCTGCTGGTGCGCTGGTAACTCCTCTCATCTTTAATAGGAATTGTCTTTTAGGAGGCCCCAGGGACAGCTTCTTCCTAGTGCGGTGTCATCACAGAAAATAAAAGTAATCTACGATGCATGGCGGAGTCCTTAACAGAGCCTCAGTAGTACGGTACCCCGTGCAGCAGCCAGGGCACAGTAGGGAGTGGAGGTCTCCTACCCGGGAAGAGTCCTGCGCCCCAGAACCTGGGTTCTCTGGCAGTGGTGGCACCTGCACTCTGAGGTGCAAACTCGAACCAGCGCCTTAAGCATTTGCCTGGTACCTGCCTGAGCCTGTGTGTTTGCAAAGCTCAAATGAGCCTTGTAAGGTTCTCAGCACCTTCATAGAGGAAACATGCAGCCAAATGTGGGCAAGCGATGTCAACGCTGTCACCTACCAGACTGTGTACACTGAAAAATGAACGGCCAAGGCAAGAAGGATCCCTGAGCTACCTTGTGGGTCAAAGAACATGGGCAGGGAAGGGCCACAGCAGACAGAGCCATACTGTCCCGGCATCCCTCAGGGGCTTTCTCGGCCTCCCCCCCCATCTGGGGCCTGCCACTCCAGATTCCACCCCAGCGGCCTCCTTCTTGCCTCAGAAAGCCCTGTTATCTCCAGGTACAATCAAGGCAGGGCAGTCACAAGCCCCTTACCTGGTACTGCCCAGTGCTGGGAACTAATGGAGGAGCTATGCCATATAGCTGGGCAGGCAGGACAAGCAGGCTTCCTAGAGTAGCTTTCTTGCCTGTAAAAGGGTGCAGAGAACACTGTTCCTAGGATTTGGGGAGAAGACAGTACACGGGGGCTGCCAAGTATTCGGTCTCAAGGTGACCACAGTGTTCAGCAGATAGTAGAGGCCAGGGCACACCTACTCTGAACGAGCTCTTTACAGCTGTGCCTGGCCCCTCCATAGGTCAGGCAGGGCAGAGGACGTCGTTTAAAGATGCCTAAAGGGGAGGGGCACCCCCTCAAGGTGTGTGGAAGCCCGCGGAAGACCAAGACTGTTAGAGGAGGCCCGGGGTGGAGGACAGAAGGCTGGAGCAAGATGGAGGTGCAGAGTAAGTCTGGCTTTGCTGGGTGGCCCCCTGGGACCATAGCCAAGCCTGCCCTGGGTAGCGCTCTCAGGAGCCAGGGGCCCCAGCACTGGTGTCAGCCGATCCAGCTACCTCCTGTGTGAGGCCAGCACCCTGGTCTGACCTGATTTGCAGAGGGGTTGGGAGCCTCCAGCATTCACTAAGCTTCTCTCTGACGAAGATGAGACAAATTCCCATAAACCTCCCAAGACTGCAAGGCCTTGGCTTGCAGGGGCTTTAGTCCCAGAGGCCAGCCCAGCCCCTGAGGACCCCAGTTTGGTTCTAAGCAGCAAGAACACAGGAAACAAGGGCCTCAGCAAGGCTAAGAAAAGATAGAGTGCCACACCCAGGACCATCAAGGCCCCCACACTGTGTGAAAGTGCAGTCCTGGGGTAGCAGGGCATACAGTGAAGAGGGGCAAATCTGAGCAGTCTGCCCTCACTGGGAAAACTAAAAAAGGCAGGAGCTTCCAAAGAGCCCTCTCACCCTCAGGGACACCACCTCCAGAAAGCCTGTCCTGACACCAGCCCCACAGAGCCACTCCTGATATCCACAGGGTCTTCAGCCAAGCCAAGCCCAAGCTCACAGGAAGCCTGGTGCACACCCGAATGAGGGCACCAATGACCCAGGCTGTGAATAGCAGCCTGAGCAGCAACCCCACTCCATTAACTCTCTGGTTCCTGATTCATGAGAGAAGAAATAAAAATAGTTTCCCCTTTTCATAAAGAAAATATAACCTCTTCCAAAGAGGAAGGTACTTCAGAGGCAGAAGGACTCGACACTGAGCACCTAAAGGCAGCCTGTTCCCTTGGAGCGATCAGCATCTGCCAACGCAACGCTTCCCTTAAGCTGAGAGGCTGGGGGGTGGGTATGGCAAGGCCACAAATCAAGGTTCCTTCACCACGCTGACCTGCCATCTGCATGACTGGCCTCACGGGGAACTAAAGTCTCACTGTGAGCTCCTTGGTGGGTCCTACAAGACAGTTAAAGGGACTTAAGACCTGACTGGAGGGAGCTGCCACTTATGGCTGCTTTGGGCCTGCTGTGCCACTGTCACCTGAGGGCCTTACAAGAGAGGCTGGAGCAAGCAAGAGACTACTATGCTGTCAAATCCTTCCTCCTGGTAACCCAGCTTGAGGCCTCTACACCTCTGCCAGTTAGGCCCAAACATATGTTCAGAAAGACACTTGGGGCTCCACAGAGGCCAGGAAGCTCTTGAGTACCAGAAAGAAATCCCTGCCCCACAACCACCTGAAAGATGCCTCCCCTAGCAGAGGTTCCTGAGATACCTAGATTCTGGGTACCAGAGGTAACCCATCTCTACCAAGGGCAGAAGGATCGGTGCTAATGAGAGCATCACAGAGAGGGGAGGCGGCAGGATGCATAGCAATTAGGATGCTCAGAACATGGGTGTCAAGGTCATGGCAGCCCCCACAGAGTGTGCCCTCACATTTCTTAACCAAGGACATACATCCACTCAGGCCTTAAGCACCCAAGTTCAGCTGAGGGGATGTCACTCTACCCGCCTGGGTTCTCAGGTCCCCTTGGGACCAATGTACTTCACTGTAGACATGACACACAGAGATGACTGACAAAGGTCTGAGCTGGTTGTTCAGCCTGGGCAGCCCAGACTCACCCCAGGACTATAAGATTTGAGAACTAAACTGTTGAGCCCACCCACTGAGTGCACAGCAGAGATGCACCTGGTGGACTCCTCCTCAGGCCCTGAAGCCCCCCACCCGCAGCCCTCAAGGGCAGCGCTCGGATCAGGCCTCCATCCAAGGACACCTTCAAAGACTCAAGACTTAGCCCCTCTCCCATCATGCAAACCTCCCAAGGACAGGGATGGGCATGGATCACACTACCCATCCAGTTCAGAGGATGAAGGTAGGAACAGCATCTACTCAAGATGAGCCAAGGGCCATGGGGTGAGGCCAAAGTTCTACTGCCTCCTGGTGCACTCTGGGCAAGCCCCTCCCCAACACCACAAGTGCCTCCCCTTTGTCCGCAACGCCAGGCAGTGGTTGCACAGTTTCAAAGCTCCCACCAGCAATCTCAGCCCTCCTGGGACACCTACCTTTAACCTGGCCCTCAACAGGTCAGGAAGCCACCAAGATTCAGGGTGACTTATAAACTGGAAGTAATGGAAGCCAGTACTGTTCCCCACCCTCATCCCGCCTTGGAAAACCTGATACCAGCCCCCACCCAGGTCCACTTGCTTCTTTGTTTCTATGGAAACTTGCCAAGGTCAGGGTGTTGCTCAGGCAGAGGAGCCTCTGCAGCCTGAGTTGAGACAAAAGGCAGCCAGCACCTGCTGCCTGCTGCCGGGCAGGGTAGCCAATGAGTCCGTGGGAGAGGGCCACACACACCATACTCTCCGTGTCAAGACCCTCCTCAGGCCCCAGGGGGCCTCAGAATCAGGGTGTTGGCTACTGCCCAGACCAGCGGCCACATCAACTCTTCTCAAAAGATCTGAGCCTTTCTAAACCTCCTACCAAGTACCATGCCAGGAGAGTAGCTGCCCCAAACACCACCAAATCCTCAAGGCAAAGATCCTTGAAGTGAGAACTAAGCAGGGTAAGGACAGACAGCTATCCGTCCCTTGTGCACAGCCTTCCAGACACCATCCTGTCTGCTGCTGTTACATGGAGGCTGCCAAGCAGGCTGAAAAGGACTCATGCATGTCCCCATCTGGAAGCTCCTAGCCAGGTTCTCTGCACCTAATTGGGGTGGCGACTGAGGCCACATCAGTCACAGGAGATACCGCAGCACGGCACAACAGCCCTCATCAGCCAGCACCGACAAGGCCCTAATCACATGCCCCGTCACGCCCCCCATCAGGCCCTGCAGTCCCCCCGGACCAGGGCTGATAAGACGCCCTCTGCACACTGCCCAGCATGATACAGACAAGCTTATCAGTGCCCATGCGGGCTGTTAATGGGACAGTGACCCCCAGCTGGCTGCCATTACCTCTCATTATGGCGATTACATCCTGTAATCCCTGTTCCTCAGGCTGCTGGATAAGAGCAGGACTCCAGCCTTCGGTCTACAGAGCCAAAGGCTCTGCCATGAGCCAGAGGACTCTTCCCCTACAGATCCACTGCCCAAGCTGGGGAGGGGGCCCTGTTCCCACCTCCCATGTTGAAGTACACCGTTCCCTCTAGTCAGACCGCCATGCTACCTCACATCCTCAAGCTAGGCATCCTGGAGGGAAGGACTCAAGTTACAGCCCTGTCACTTCTATGCACCCGAGCTCTGAAAGGTCCCCGGGAGGCCAGTCAGGCCCTCAGCTGAGCTGCTCAGTAGGATGGTTCTCTTTGACTGACTGAGCCACAGTTCTCCCAAGAATACGCCACAAGCCACCAGGGACCAAGAACTCAGGACCTCCATTCCCCAACATGCTGTGGCTCATGTGACCCCAGAGGACATACCTTATAAAGAAAGAGGCAGCAGCAGATGGGCCAGTGGAACCCCCTGCTGAGGGGCCTGGGGCTGGAGTAACCAAGGCTGAAGTGCATGCTGCCCCTCGGCCCCACGCCTTAGACATACCATCAGGGCCTGCTGTTGGGGGGCAGTCTCGGACTGTGTCGGCCACTGCAACAGCAGCCACAGCTGCCTCAGCCTGGAGGAAGGAGAAATCCACGTGAGGAACAAGCCGGTGACAGAGGGGCACTGCCCCAGGCTGAGAACTCCCACCCGCACATTTGCAAGAGCCTGCCTGTGTGACTGGAAAAATCACAGCCAGGAGACTGGGACCCTGCAAGAGAGGCCTCGTCCCCAAAACAATCTACAGTGACCCATCTCCCCAGTTCAGGGTAGGTGACAGGTCTGTCTCAGCCACCGAGGAAAAGGCAGACCCCACCAGAGACAGACACTGCAGCCCTCATCAAGGCCTGTAATGACCACAGAGGTCAGGTAGACAGACCTTTGCCCTACATCCCTGGGCCATCTGGGATCACCCAGAGGTACAATTATACAAGACACCACAATAAATATTTGGCATGAGCGCTAATTGCCCCCCATGTGATAACGTATGACACGCTACTGTCTGAAATACAACTCTGGCATTTCTAACTAATTAGCTAAAATAAATTCTAGAAAGGGAGAGGCCTCATCATGGAGCATAGATGTAATTAAACGCTCCCAAGACAGCTTCCATGTGATGTTTACCTGTCCCTCGGGCTCTGGGGGTGGAGGCGACCCAAGCCCTAGCTGAGTAGGACAGGCAGCTGGTCTTTTCCTGAGAACTCCAGGCCCCTCACCCGCCAATATATCCTTTCCCATTCAGCCTGTACCCCAGCTGGCAGATCCTGGGATCCCCAGGTTGAGCGGGCATAGGCCTGGTCCAGGGACCTTGGGCTGAACTCAGTACTCCTAAGGTCTCTCAAAGGATGCAGTCCCTGAGTCCAGGTATGGTAGCTCTGTAGAAAAAGCCACTCTGACAGTACTAACATGGGGCAGTTACCCTCCTCACAGGAAAGGCTACTCAGCTCCTGAAGAACCTAGCTTCTAACACCCTCCCACCACAAGAGAAGGAACAGACTCTTTCTCTCTGTCTGTAAAAGTCCAGAGACCAAGCCAAGCCTTCAGCCAGCTCAAGTCCAGTACCCTCTCAGTCCCCAGCAGTATCCACTACCCCTGCAAGAAGGAAAGGCCAAGAGCAGAAAGGACAACCCTGGAATAGCTTGTCGGACACTGCGCTGGACACCTTATCAGTCACGTGACCATAGGTGTATAGGTATTATAGGATTACACTCTAAACCTGCCTCAGAACCCAGCCTGGCCAGCCCCCTTCTTCTCTAGGTCACGCCCTCACTTACTGTGTTTTCCTACACCAACTGAGTTGCTTAGCTGGGAGAGTGGCGCAGGGAAGCATAAAAATGTTTAAGCTGCAAGGCTGAGAGCTGCGGTCTGAGCCCTTCGGAGCAGAGCTGGATTTGGCTGAGCATCACTGGGCACAGCAGCCAAAGCCCAGGGCCAGGAACCCTTGGACAGGCTTGGGGGAGGAGGGGTATCCAACCCACGGCCCCCCAGCACCTACAGTTAGCTCGACACTCTGTGATGGCAGCGCTGGGGCCCAGGGGCCAGAATGGCTGACCCACACCCCCACACAGCCCTTCTACTCACTCCCATAAGCCCAGCCACCCTGGGGCATCTCCCAAGGCACCAGGGCCTTTGACCGGCTGACCCACCTGCACCGTTGGTCCTCCCCACACTGACCTGTCTCAGGAGTCCCGCACGTGACTTGGCTCCACCGTCCCACCAGCTGCCATGACACGGCTCTGTCCATCGGGACAGCCACTGCCAATTCCTGCCAGAAGCAGAGCCCGGACATGCCAAAAGAAGCCGTCCCAAAGCGAGTGCAGAGCAGCAGTGGTGTGGGCAGGAGGAGGGGACCACAACATGGGGAGGAGGTGGGCGGACGACCAAACAGAAAGTGTGATGGAGGCACACAGCAGCAACGAAAGGAAAAGCGTGGAGAGAGGAGAGCATGAGGCCAGCACTGGCCAAGGGACAGCGAGCAGAGCCCTGACTCCACCTGTACCCACACAGGGGTTAGACACTGCAGAACCTACCTAAGCGGTCACCCAGTGTCAACCGACCTCTACAGAACACCGGGCTAGTTTAAGAAACACAGACTAGCCCACATCAGCAGCCCTCTGGGGCTGACCTCCGCACCTACAAGGTTCTGGCCTGTGAAGGGCAGTGCCCTCTAGGATCCCTCCCCCATAATACCCACCAGGCGCTGAGGTACTGTGAAGGAACCGAGAAGCAACCTGGAGGTGCAGGCTACACTTGAGGGAGTAGTGTCCCACAGAGAATGTTAGATCTTTAGTGGGACCTCTTTGCGGCTCCCTCCTCTGGTCTCACCATCCAAAGCCTCGCTGCCTGGCAACAAAGTCCTACACTTTCAAGGCCCATTGTCCCCACCCCTGCCACAGAGGCAGCTTCACTGGGCTTCACATAGAAGAGGAGGTCACCCTGCCAACCTCCACTACATGGGCAGGTAAAATAAGGCCTATATAGGGTGTCAGCAACACTAGGAAGAGTCCGTGGAGGCTCAGGCCCAGCTGGAGCTCTTCCACCCTCCAATAGTTACCCCAGGTCTCTATGAATGGCAGGCAGCAGGTGCCCTGTACAGCCCAGCAGGCACCCCCAGAACGGTGCTATGCAACCACCCCGCAGTGGGGAACCCTGGCTCCTTGAGGCCTCCCTCTGATGGCAACTGTACCACCTCTATCTAACTATGGGATCAGGAGGTGAGTCCTATCCTGCAGCTTTTGCTTCAAGAGGACAACAGGGTTTTTGACCCCCGTGAGGGCTTCTGACTGTGGGACATGCCACAAGGCTGGCACCGAAGAGCCACATGCACAGGTGCCCCTCATCTGTTATAAAACTGGTGTCTCCACCGGACAGTCTAGGGCGGTGGTTCTCAACCTTCCTAACACGGTGACCCTTCACAGTTCCTCATATTGTGGTGACCCCCAACCATAAAATTATTTGAGTTGCTACTTCATAACTGTAATTTTGCTACTGTTTTGAATCATGATGTAAATATCTGATATGCAGGATGGTCTTAGGAGACTCCTGTGAAACAGTCCTTCGACCCCAAAGGGGTCACGACCCACAGATTGAGAACCCCTGGCCTAGAAAGACTAGTAGGAATAGTCCCCCGGGAGCTGCAGAACAATGGCTGGATGCTCCACAGGGAAAATGGTCAGGAAAGGGACCCTCTTTGATCAAGGGGTAAGGGGAGCCAGGCTCACACAGGGCTCCCTGGTGGGAGGGGAGGTTTGGAGGACATCCTTCAGCCTATAAATGTCAGTGCCAGGCTCTGTCACCCATCCATGGGGTAGGCTTATGTCACCTGAGCTGTGCCCTGAGGACAGTCTGTCATGGCTGCTCCAAACCCAAATGAGATGTGGCTATGACTTGGGTTAAAGCTATGCAGGCCAATAGCTTCTGGCTGCACTGGAACTCGGGGCTGTTAGGGTAGCTGTACCACAGTAACACCCACGTGGAGGGACCAGGGTAGCTCTCAGCCACAGCATCTAAAATGTTCCAGGCCCTGCCTGTGGTTTCAAGAGTCCATGAAGACACAGGTCATACCATCCCCTCTAAGGGCCAACTGTCCAGCCAGAGCCAACCACTTTCCCCAGCCTCTACTGCTGACCTCAGCCAAGATGAAAGCGCCCATGGAACCCAGACCTGGCCCTCCACTCCCCATCCCAGTATGAACAGGGGCTAGGTTGCCTTTCCCACGGGTGGGAACCAATCTACCTAGGCAGGCCTATCAGACCGCTGATGATCTGTAACAAATTCACAATGCATCTCTCTAGAAGTGTTTAATACCAGAGTGCCCAGGCGGTACTTGATCATCAGCAATTGATGCCCTGCTTCAGGGGACATTGCCTCATCTGCAGCCTAAAGTCCTATTTATGGTTCTAATAATCTCCCTATTGATTGCCGGGACTGTTCTCTAATTATAAATCCATTCCCACCTTCCCAAACACAATCAATGTGCGCATGAAATAGTGAGAGCCTTAAATGCCCACATTTTATGACAAGCAGGCCACAGTCAGGTTTACTTAACTAGAGGCCAGTGACCCTCCCAGCATCCTCCCCAGCCCTCATCACCACACCAAAGCATAAGGGCTATGGCCAGTCAATCTGTGGGGCCACCCAAACCCTTCCGATCAGTGTCTTAGGTCTGAGCATATCACCTGAGGCTTCCTTTGAGGTCCAACTCAATCCACCTCCTCTAGGAATTAATTAATTCACCTGAAGAGTCAGTAGCATCTGTACCCTACACCTGGGTTCTGGTCTCCATTCCTCAGGCAGCCCAGCTGTTGGGTCCAAGCCTCAGGAAGACAGAGCAGCTGACCTCCCTTCACTATGGTAAGATGGATAGACGGCCTCAAAAGATCAGCCCCTAAACAAACCCCAGGGACCTGCTCCAGCCTGAGGCACAATTCTCAGCACACGCCACACCCAAGAGCAAGACTAGCTAACAAGTTTTACCTACCTCAGAGACGCCTACAGTCAGACAACGGGAGGAATCTTCCCTACATGGGAGCTTGTATGAACCTTGCCCAGTGGCTCTGGGGTCCCTCTGCACCTCGGCACATCTCTTTGAAATGCCACTGGACACACAGACCAAGAGTAAGCGCCTACCACCCCACACCAGGGACTTTGCAAACTTCCCAGGCCTACACAGTTGGCTGTTGTTTGCCTGGAATGCATACCTGAAACTCTACCACGGAAGCACGACTCCTTGGAAACACCCACAGATCCCCTGCAATCAGGGCTCCAGGGAGCAACTGGGGGAGGTGGGAGCTTTCCCATGTAGCCATTTACACACGATCCACAACAGCCTGCCCCTGTCCCCTTTACCTCTCCTTCTCCTGCCTCTTCCCCATAAGCTACCAGTACCACATTCCTGGTAGAACTACTTCTACCTTCTCTCCCCAGAGGATCCCTCCCACTATGGTCACCAGGGGAACTCAGACAAACAGTACAAAGTACACTGCCCTCCCTGGTAGGCACCAAGGGCCCTCAGACTAAGTCCTCAAGGGGCAGGTAGCTGTGCTCTCGGCATGGTGCTCCTGGAGAAGGGCTAAGTCAAACAGGGCTCATGTAGAGCGCTGGTTGTGCCCCTGTGGTGCCAGGCCCTCCCTCCCCAAAGCCCAGAGATAACCTCTTATAATCCCAAAATCTGAGCCCCATCTTCCAGCACCCAAGGGCACCTCAAGGCCACCGGCACCGCTCTCTTGACTTCCACCCTTGGATTTCTTGAACCAGGTAGAAAGCTGAGGACATGGGATGTTGGGAAGACTCTAGGAAAGACAATGAGAAGAACCTGTGCAGGCAATGCCCCAGACAACCACTCCTGGGCATGGTCTTTAGGTCTGGATTAAGGGGAACCAGGTAGGAGGGGAGGCTTGGGTTCCTCCATCAGCCTACAGCATCGGAGATGATCTGAGAAGCAAGCTAGCCAAAGGTATCCCCGATTTTCCTGGGTTTGCACTGCCAACACCATGCTACACAGCACCAAGATTTGGTCAGGAGCCCAAAAGGAAGTCAGCTGGGATCCAGTAGCTCACATACCCAGAGCACTCACCAGGCAGGTCGGCGGCAAGAAGCTGTTGACCCTTGAGAGGCTCCACACACCCTCAAGACACTGCTGGGCCTGGATGGTGACTGTGCTCAGTGCTCCACCAAGGCCTGCTGGCGCCACAGACACCTGGACGCTGGGGCCGGGTGGCCAAGCTGTTGCCTTCCTCCTGTCAGGTCCCACAGGGGGCTGCCTCCCTGTAAGGCCCACTGGTCCAGGTGGGTCCCTAGGGCTGGGAGCCACAAGGCCTCCTCGGGAAGCATCAGGGTCCTCGTGGCTGGCAGGGGTCTGTAACAGGCGCAGAGCTTCCCGAGTGAGCTGGTGTAGGTGCGTGGTGCAAACGTCACAGCGGCTCTCAGTGTCAGGGCGGCACGCTGGCTGAATGCCAGATGCTGGGAGCTTGTCAAGAAGCAGGGTAGAGAGGCAAGGGTCCTGGGGACAGCAAGGAACAACAGTTAACATCCAGGTACACAGGGAGCCCATCGCTCTAGCTCATGCTGGAGCCAGTGCAACACCATCCGTAACATTATTATGGCCCAAACTATTTCATCTGCATGAGCCCAGCAGGAAGGTAATTATCAGAGTTAATAGGAGGTTCCCTGTGCTCCCGAAAGCCAACCCACCGCCTCACCATCATTAACCATGCTGGTTCACGACTAAGATGCGTTTGTAGCTCCCTGACAACCAGCTTGTGGGTAAAGGCACTGGTCCAAGGCCTGGCAGGAGACTAGTGAGAAGTAGCTTCCAGGGTTCCCTTCCCGAGATTTCTCTGGAGCAGGGGCTCAAACCCTATCCCTGTCTTTGCAATCTCTAGCCGGCCTTGGGAGTACCTAGGAGCACAAGGAAATACGGTACTACTGTGGATGGGTCACTTGGCAGGCTGCAGAGTGAGGGTGGTCTTCTCTGCCCTGATAGCTGAGGACAGCATCGTTCATTGTCCCCAGCTAGGGGTGCCCAGGGATCTCAAGCAGGCTGTAAGTCAGGAGGATAAGAACCCCACCCAGAGGAGGCAATACCTCCCAGAAGAGACACGCCACCCTCTGTGGGGGCGCTCCTCCCACAGAGAGACTGGGGAGAGACTGGTCTCAGAGTGACCTCACTAGAGGCGAAACACTATCCTGAGCCAATTCCCTTGGTCTCTTGGGCCAGCCCCAAGGATTACAACCCCTTCAACAAACATCAGCCTGCCTACAGATGTCACTGTGATCAGAGCCTGGGATCATTTCTCCGTGGTCCACTCCATCAGCTCCAGCTTAGCCTCCTTCTGCCCACTGTCAGACAGTTCCTTACACTAAGTTGGCCACAATAGACCCCAGGCCTCAAGGGTTTCCTTGCAAAACCTGACTCCAATACAGCTGTCACCACAGCCTCCCCAGATATACCCATTTCTCAGACGAGAGGGCTGAGGTCGGCCACTCCACCAAAGTGTCTCATTTATCCCAGAAATGCATGTTCCTTGAGTATGCCCAGGGGCTGGTCACCTGTGCCCACAATGCCTAGGAGGTTCAAAGTGCTGAAGGCTGTGGCCAAGACAGCCAATGAGTGAGAAGCAAGGGGACTATCATGACTAAGATCTTTCTTCCTTGACCCCATTTCCACCCAGAGCCCAAGGCAGATCAAAGAGTGACCCCTGCCAGGCCCAGTATCATGCCAGCTGCCTGACTTATGGCCGAGTCCATAAATTCTGGATGGTTACCAGGCCGAGAAGTGCCTGGCAGACCAAGTCCCCATTAGCTGATGCCCCGGAATTCACCAGGGAGCCCTGCAGGGGCAAGAGAGGCCTCCAGAGATGAACCAAAGGAGGGGGTAGGGGTGGGGTGATCCCAGCCAATGACCCAGCCCCAGGCCGAGGGTGGCCAGGCCTGTTTCCAGTCTGGCTCTCAAGCACTAAGTTTCCACTCAGCAGGAGGCTGCAGAGGGAAGGAAGTGTGTGGCCTGTTGCAGCCATTAGCTCAGCTTGAAAGAGGCCGCCCAGCCCTAGCTCCAGCTTAGAATCCAGGCCCAGCTACCCTTTGTTCTGGGCCCTCTGAACAGGCCTGGAGACCTCTGCCTGTCTCAGGGGCCACAGCCTCTGAAATGATCCGCTTTCCCCCCCACAGCAGGAGACAAGAACCAAAGCTGAAGGCCAGGACCGAGAGAAGAGGGTACCCTAGCCCCCAACACAGTTATGCAGAGAGCAGGAGGGGAGTCTGGCTGCTCAGGGGCAGAGGAGTTCCATCCAGTCACTGGGGGTGACCAGAGATGGGCCATCCTGCTCAAGTCCCCATTGCTCAGCCATGCAGTCAGCCCCAGGTATCTAGGACAAGGTACCTAGTTCCTAACAGTTGCCCTGCCCCCCAAGCCTTGCTACGCAAGCCCCTAGTGGCCAAGACCCAGGAAGGGGACAAGCAGCCAAGTCAGCATTTTGGTCCCCTCACCATCCCAGCCCTTGGGGGAGAAACTGAGAGTTGGGCCCAGCTAAAAGCCAAGGCCACCTTTCCAGCCCTGATCCCACAAGAGAGTGTCAGACTGCTGGGGGAAGCTGCTTGAACACTCTAACCTGCAGGGGTCGGTGGGAATCACAACACAGCACTGAGGTCCACAAAAGCAGAACCACTGTGTTGTGCAGCTAGGTCATTCGGAACCACACAGCCCACTCCGGAGAGACCCAAGACCTCCTTGTTTGGGGGACTAGCTGGGAGACTGGAGGAGGCTGAGCAGAGACCGGCTTTCTATAGTACAGTCAGGGCTCTGGAGAGAGGACTCCCGCCCCACCCAATACAAGCCTGCTGTTCCCTGCAAGGCCCTCGGACCAGACAAAGGCCTTGCAGCAGGCCACCAGATTCCCCTGCCCTGCCCCCTCAGCAGCCACCAGCAAACCCTGCTGGCTTGAACTTCCTTTAGCTGTAAGAAGCTCAGCACAGAAGGTGAGCCCAGGAGGAAATATCAGGACCCTCACTGCCATGGCCAGACTTCCTTTCCCACCCACCCACCCAAGCAACGCACTGTGTCCAGGAGCTCAAGCCCCCAGGCTCCCTGGTCCCAGGTTCAGGATTAAATTCAGAAGTCCCAGCCCCTGGTCCTGTTACCTCTGAAACATATTGCTTTCAGACAGACAGTAATTACTCCACTGCAAAATATTACTTTTAATTTCCACTTTATAGGCTAATTAAACAGATATTTTACTTGTGTTTGGAAAGTATTTTTCTTAATTTGATTCAATTTAGCACTGTGCACAACGGCAGGTTTTAGGGCACCTCCCTGTTTAAAAATGATGACTTTTCGGTTTTTATTTTGTTTCTAGGGTCTGTAAGTTGCCTTAAGTAATCCTTCCATTTTCTCCTGTGAGGATGGAAGGCGGTGCCCAGGCTTCAGCCCTGCCAAGCTCTGCCCAGGGGTCAGGGAAAACAGACTGAACCTTCCCCAGCCACTGGGAGACTGGAGGACCCTGCTCCCAGTTCCTGCCACAGAATCAGGGGCCTTAGCTGGCCATGTGAGACCATCCATCTCTACAAAGGGAATCCCAGCACCCATGGGAGGCCCAGTGAGAAGCCAAACAGGCTTAGAGTCCCTTTATGCCTGACACCCTGGCTCTCCCCTCCCTGCACTGCACTGCCACACAAGTACCCTGGAGGGAGCAGGCATGAGGACCCCATGACTACAGTACTTGCTACCTCAACCTCCCTCCCTTCCCAAACAAAGCATTCTGGGCTATGACCCTGTACAGCAACTGTTTCCGGAGATGACAACAGGTCCAGGAAGGGACTCCCAGTGGCTTGCTGTTGAGGACATTCCTGTGTCTCGTGCGGCCTGGCAGGGTGGTTCAGGGCTCAATTTTCCAGCCTGGAAACTGGCAGGCACACCCAGGCTGCCCTGGTCCCCCACCCTCCCAGGGACCTCACTAGAGGTCTGGCTGGGCTCTCCAACTTATCAACCTATAGCCCAGCCCACCCAGCACTGACCAGCACGCCACCCATAGCCCCGTGCCAGGAACAGTCCAGCCGGGCGACTCAGGACAGACTCACTCATTGAGAGTCTCCCCCTCAATAGCTGCCCTGTTCTCCACAAAGAACCCCCACGGGATGCTAGAGACCTGGGGAGCACCAATCGCCTCAGCTGTGGGGATAGTAGCTAATCAGGACCCCACCTGAAAGGGCGTAAAATAGACGCTCTGACTCACCAGACAAAGCACAAAACCCCATGCCTCAGTTTCCCCATTGGACCTATGAGGCAGCAAAGCATCCCCTGAGGCTGTATCAGGTTCACACTGCCAGGTTAGGGTACATCCCCTCCTGAAGCTGGGCGAGCTGGTGCCACTGCAGACAGGTGAACAACAAAGAAGCCAAAACTCACCAGTAACCAGCTGGAAGGGAGTGTGTGCAGAATCAGGCCCCTGCCTCTCTCCAATCCGTGGGCAGACTCCTAGAGATCTCAGCCTGCAGAAGGCCACAGACGAGCCCCCATCCATTACCCTCCCTCCAACAGGGGCTGCTTCACAGTCCTGGAATGGGTCGCAGGCATATTTCTGTGGGCATATCCAGCTCTCAGCAAAGAATTCTAGGGACAACCCAAATCCCAGCCATGGTCCCAGGGCCTGAGCAGCTCTGTCCATGTTACCCTGAGGAACTGCCACCTTACGGTTCCCAGCCCTATCTGCCAGTGCTGGCAGTCTCTTCATGAGCCTGGGCAAACCCCTCCCACAGTCTGATGCCGGGTCTCTGGCTGCCCTTGCACCACCCTACAGGTCTGACTCTTTTCTGCAGATGCTGCAGGCCTCGCGTGCCCAGAGCTGGCCTCACGTGCCCAGAGCTGCCTTCCAGGCCCTCGGCACTTTGCTCAAGAACACAGACAGGAGGAGAACGCAGGGAAGGAGCTCAACCAGCCTTGTGGCCTTTAGCAAGCAGTGTCCTGCTCCATCTTCTCCCTAACTACACAGGAAGAGTGACCTAGGTGCCTGCACGCTCAGAAGTCTTTAGCCTGCATGCTGGTCCTGGCCTCTAGTACCAGGAGACTGGCTGCGGTGCTCTGGCCTTCCCACCCACCCAGCTCTTCTCCCCAGCAGGTCTTAGGGTACCTATAGAAAAGGAGGGGTCCTGACCCCACAGGAAGTGCCCTATCATAGCATCAAGCCCAGCCAACCCTCCTGCCAGACAGGCCCAGCACCTTCTCTGCCCATCCAGCACTCCACAGAAGTGAAATGATAGGCAGGCAAGGCACCTGGTGTCATCCGGAACCCAACAGCCACCACCTGACAAAGCCCTTCCACCCACCAAGAAAACGCCCTTCTTAAGAAACTGAGGCACTTACCTCAGGCCACACAGCCTGGGCATCAGAGCTGAAGCTCCAACCCTAGGATCCCCACTCCCAGGCCTCACCCCTTCCCATCTTCCGGCTGGCCACCTTTTAAGGGACCCCCACCTCTGCCTCACGCCTATCAGATTTCTGGGTCTGGAATCAAAAAGCAAGAGCCAGACCTCTCTGTAAGCTTCCTCCTGTGGAGGCAGGCGTGGGACAAAGGATGGAGAGGCAGACAAGAGAAAGACAGGCCTTAGGGTTACACTAAAAACAAAAACAGAGTTGGCTTCAGGAGAGTCTCTGGGGTTCCAACAGGAAGGAATTCATGGCCTCCGGGAGGCAGAGCTGGGCTGGGGCCACAAGCTGGAGCAACAGGATGGAGAGGAGCCTACCCAGCACTCCAAGCCCCTGACATAAGATCTAGCGTGGCACGCTCCACCCGGGAAACAGGAAGCAGCTCGGGCTGACCCTGTGGCCGGAGTCAGAGGTCAAAGCAAGCAATCTGTAGACGCATCCATCTAAATCCAGACCCAGTCAGCACCAGGCCTGGCCCTGGGCCACACACGACTATAAATTTGCTAACACAGTGACCTGTGAAGCCCGCCCATGCCCTCTCCCAGCAGGATGCTACCACAGGGCAGGAACACGACTAGGCTGGGGGCCTCTCACCGGGCACCAGAAGCCTAACAACCAGCCTTAGGCTTCCTGACCACAGAGGTTTGCATCTAAGAGGCTGTCCTGAAGAATAGGGTGCATTCATCTACACTACAATGAGACCCTGCAAGGGTCCCAAACCACAAGGAACAATGGTGACTCCAATTTGGGCCTTGTAGGAACTGATGAAAAACTACGGCCTCTGGTTACTGCCGCAGGCTCCCCTTGCCCATTGCTTACTCCAGCAGGAAGGGAGAGACTAAACTCAGAAGCAGGGCAGAGAGACCAGACCACCCACCTGGCTGCCAGCAGGAGCCCACGGGGCCAGGCCAGTCATGCCCACTTGCCCTGCACTGCTCAAGTTTCCCATTCCATCAACCAAATAAACAGTGAAGTTAGGCCAAGGCATGCTCGGCGTTGAGGTCCCACTTACTCCAGGCCTTGGCACAAAGACTGTGTGGTAGCTTCCAGGAGCTACACAACGTAAACTAAAAACAAAACGATGTGACTAAGATAGAGTCCGAAGTGAATCCACAGGAACGATTGCTTCCCTTAAGACAACAGTCCCATGAGGTTGGTTGTCTGGAGTGGGACAGCTCTATGGTGAGCTTCCTGGCAGGCCAAAGTGAAGGAGCGCTAGGCCTTCCCTGCTAAGTAAGACAGGAACCAGCTTCCCTGACTTCCGCCTACAAGGTAGTTCCAAGACACCAGAGGGAAGTTTTGGAAAACCCTACCTACTCCAAACCATTGCAAGTCCCCTTCAGTTTGCCGGAGCCACCATTCAAAGAGCAGGGGAATCCTACACAACCTCCCTGACCCCACATTACCACAGCTCAGGAGAGGGGAGTAGGACATGGATTACTCGGCTCTTGTTTATTAGCTCTATGTATGAAAGACAGCCTTCCTGGTGCAAGACACACACACCACACACACACAGACACACACACAGACACACACACACACACCTTCAGACATGAAGCTTGTACTGGATCCCAGACGAGCACAACAGCCATTCCAATGCTGCCCCAACAGAAGTTCTGAGGGCAAAGAATCCCACACTTACGCCTAAGTTCTTCCCCAAGTGCCACCTCCACTCCATGCATGGAACCACAGGCCAGCAAAACAGGTAGGGTGGACCCTGTAATAGACCTATGCATTGTCCCACACTGAATGAACGGATTCAACAGAGGAACAGGGAAGCCAGTCCAGAGAACTGCAGAGGCTGGAGGGAAATGTTGGCGTTACCAGGATCCTCCTGGTCCCAGCTGAACCCTAGAGTAGCCTGGATCTCTGAGCACCTCCAGTCAGGCCCTGGAGTAGACACCTCCCTGCTGAGTCACCTTATCCCCTGCCAGCCAGTCCCAGGGAGCACCAGCCCCTCTCACACCTCCCCTAACAGACACCTGGGCTCAGCTGGGAACCAATGCTGACGCCAGGGCCCCACCCTGAAAGGCCCCAGGCACCTACCTGGCCTGGCTCCAAACATCAAAGATGGCAGCCCATAGGAGTGGGGAAGAACTCTAGCTATCCCAGAGAGCAACTTCCGAATCAGAGGAACCAGCATCAGTCCTAGCCCACTCAGGGCCACAAACTGTTGTGGGGGAGCACGGTCTTACCTCCCCCCAAGTTTCAATGCAATCAGAGCTAGGAGCTGTGCAGCCAGAGCATGTGTGCCCCTGCAGACCCCCCTCCCCTCACCCCAAGTAGAAGGTGATACAGTGAGAAAGGGCCAAGGCAGACCACAGTGTCGTGATGGAATGAGCACATACCATGGCACTGAGGCCAAGCCACAGGGAGGGCAGGAAGGCTCCAGAGCCTGACCCTCAAGGGCTGGTTCCCATGGGTGTGGAGGCTCCAGAACCAAGACAACGCGATCTGGGCTGGATGGGAACAGGAGGAACAGGCAAGAGACCCAGCCTTTGGCAGCCTTGCTCACTGCTCTGGTCATGCAGCCACAGGCCGCAGCAAAGGAACAAGGGCCTCAGGAGGCAACGGGATGGAACTCTGGCTGGATGAGCGGGAGACCTGCAGGACCTAAATGAGAGTCAATCATTTTCCCGTTGGGGAATCATTAATTCAGCTCCTGTATTGACAGTCTGAAAGAATGTCACTAGTCCAGGAAGCGGCACCACCTCGGAATAACCCTCTCTAATCAACAGCAAGACATCCTTTGTCGGGGACAAGGACCATCCTCCTCCGGGGGCATGGGGAGGCATCACCTAGGGACATACAGACAGAATGCAGCCCAGCAGCCTTCAGGGTCACCACCCATGAGGTATGAGAGGAAAAGTCTGGTCACTCAGTTGTTTAACAAGCATTTCCATGCAACTGAGACCTCTTCATAACACAGCAGAGCTACTGTGTGAGGGTGGCACCCCAGACTGGGGTAGAGATGAAGAATGGCACCCTGGACTGGGGTAGAGATTTAGGGTAGCACCCTGGACTGGGGTAGAGATGAAGGGTGGCACCCCTAACTGGGGTAGAGATGAAGGAAAGGGATCATCTGCTGGAACTTTGTGGAACTTCACTGCAGCAGATGTAGACACAGAAAGATGGGGCTGGGGGACCTGAGCTTTGGCTCTCAGGGGGAAGGCACTGTGCTCTAAGTCCCAGACAGGCCGCAGAGACGGGAATATCTAAAAGGAACCACAGCAGCGTGATGGCAGGGCATCTGGGCTTCAAAGACCTGGGTTCCAACTGCAGCGTCCAACAGCCATGATTACCCAAAGACCCACAGTGAAGATGACCACCGAGCCCACCTCAGAGCCAGAACTCACCCCCGTACTGTTATATGCACCTGAGAAGAAGGCGAAGGGGACCAGTGAAACAGGAGACTAGCCAGGAGGTCTCACCAAACCCACCGGAAGCTCCAAACCCGCCGGGACCATAACTGTCTGCTAGTTACGGGCTGGAAGTTAAAGGGGACAAGCCTTTCTTAGCCACAGCATGGCTAGGGAACAACATGCTACCAGGCTGCCCCCATGGCCCCACAGTTCCCTCTAATACTGAGAATAGACAGGGACCCAAGCCAAGGACTCTGAGGGTCCAGCCAGCAGTGAAAGCCTAGCAGGCCTTCTGCCTGCTCTAAGAACCACAGAGATAGATGTGAGATTCCGGCAGACTCCTCCATAAGCTGTAAAGTACTGTCCTCATGGGAGAGCTCCTTTCCCCATGACCAAAATTAAGAAGTAGACCCCGCAGAGGATGCTAACTCTCCACCCTAAATTCTTAACATCATCTTGACCTTGGTGAATAGAGATACTGGAGCTCACAGGTGAAGATCAAAGGTCCCCCGTCCACCCTTCAGTGGGCTAACTCCCACCTCAAAACAGACCGTGTGTGTGTGGTGTATATGTGTGTGTATGTCTCTGTGTGTGTGGTCTGTGTATGTGGTGTATGTGTGGTATATATGTGTGTGCGTGTATCCATGTGTGGTGTATATGTGTGTGCATGTCTGTGTATATGTGGTCTGTGTATGTGGTCTGTATGTGTGTGTGTGTGGTGTATATGTGTGTGTATGTCTCTGTGTGTGTGGTCTGTGTATGTGGTGTGTGTGGTGTATATGTCTGTGTTTGTGTGTGGTGTATATGTGTGTGCATGTATCCGTGTATGGTGTATATGTGTGTGCATGTCTGTGTATATGTGGTCTGTGTGTGTGGTGTGTGTGTGTGGTGTATATGTCTGTGTTTGTGTGTGGTGTATATGTGTGTGCACATCTGTGTGTGTGTGGTCTGTGTATGTGGTGTGTATGTGCACATAGTGGTTAAGAGAGGGCTATGGTTGCAGCTCCCTGCTGAGACGGGCTTGCCACACACTGGTAATAAAACAATGGCACCTATTGAAATACTGGGCCGCAGGTCCAACCTGTGCCCCAGGGTTTTCAATTTTCTCTGGAGAGAAATGGATGGCAGAGCCTTCCTGTGCTGGGACAGCACTCCACAGGTTAGATAGCATTCCCACAATAGATAGAGGCCACCCTGTGCGACAAGAGGAAACACACAGTAATAGATGAGGGGCTCAAAGCCACACAAAGCCCTGGCCAGCCCACCAGGCCCAAGTCAGAGTGTGGAGCAGCAGCCTGCATCAAAGGCCACACTCAGGAGCTTGGAGAGGGACAGCAGGGTCTACAGAAAGAGGCCACAGACCTCCATCAATGGCTCTCAACTCTACCAGTTCACTATGTGGCTGCAGCTTTCTTTACTGGACCACCCACCAGTAAGCAGCCAGCTGGCCCGGGGCCTAGGCTGCACACAGCCAAGGCTGTGAGCTGGACAGGGGTGGCATCACAGCTAAGAACCAGGCTGTCTGGGTAGAGAGTATGGCAAAGGCTGGCCGTCATTGACAAAAGCCAAACAACACCGGTGGTCAGTCACACCCCATACAGGCTCACAGATCCAGACCCTGGCCTGAGAGGCTGTAATATCCCCACCCTAGGATATAGTCCTGCTCTTTACAGATGCCAGGAGGGACGGGGGAGGTGCCCAGAACAGACACACCTGACGGCATCCACCACATCTGCCCTGGCCCAAAGGGCACTCTGGGTCTCACCCTAAGCACAGCACTGCTTGGAGGACTGTATTTGGACTGGATGGGGATTTCAGGCACTTCCCAGGGCCTCCTTCACCAAGGCTGAAGGTCAGGAGTGGCTTCCTGTGGAGACCCCCACACCCTTGCCTTGCACACTTCCAGGGACCATTGTTCCCTGGAACAATGCTCCTGCTCTTTACAGGCCTGGCAAGAAGAGGGGCCAGGCCGGAAAGCCCAGTAGACTCCTCTCCCATCAACCAGCACTTGCCAGTCAGGCCCAAGTCTGGGAAACCCAGAGGCTCAGTAGTCACTACCCACATGAAAGGCCTAGGCCAAGAAGCAGATATCCAGGGCAGGACACAGGCCCACGACAGACCCTAGGCAGCTGTGGGTGCCCCACAGTTGCAGAAAGAGGCCCATTCTCTCTCCTTTTATGCCTTCTGTCAACAGGCATGCCAATGCCCAGGTGCCCAAAGTGCCACCCCATGCCAAGCCCCGCTCTGAGTGAAGGTCGTCTCCCCCTTATCTACTCCTCCCAAACAGTATGGCTCCAGCTACAGGACGTCTGTAGCTAGGAAAGAAATCTACCCAACCCCTTCTCACATGCAGCAGGGTGGGTTGCACCCTACACCCACTCTTGCAGACAGGGAAGCTGGGTAAGAAAAGTGGGCTTATAAGTTGAACCCGCCACGCTCCAAGCTCCAGCCCCAAACTCTACCACGTTCCAGCTCTGCCTTGTCTGAGACATGGCGTGAAGAAGAGTTACTTACCCGGAGGGGAGTCCCGGGGCCGCTGACCAACTTCCATGCCTGTCGTTTGAGCTCCACGAGCTTCGTGTGGCAGTGGCGGCACCAACCGCCTCCACCAGCCGAGTGGCCCTGCTCTGCGCTGGCCCCAGCGCCCTCTGGAGCAGGGCGGCTGCTGCATGGGTCTTGGTCGAGCCCGGCGGGCAACCTCTTACGCGGTGATACCTCAAGCGGCTGGGGCTCACGAGCCGGGCCACACTCAGCTACCTGCGGGGAGTGCGGGAGGAGAAGAAACAGTAAACCCAAGCCTTCGGGAGGCGTTACTGCAGTACTCCACGCGGCCGACTCCAGACCTCTCAGGACCCTAAAGCCACGCTCTCACAAAAGTTAGAGCCCTGGGTGCAATGCCAGAGATCCCTGGCGAAGAAGCCCCAGCAAGACGTTCAGGGGTCCCCCGCCGGGCTTCGCTCCAGGCCCCACCCCTAGAGGGCGCCGCGCATCCCTCGAGCATCCTTGTTGTCCCGGGCTCTGAACCCGGTGCCCGCCGGGCCCTGCCGCCCGTTCCTTGCCCAGTCTTGCATACCGCGGGCTGCACTGCACACAAGGAAGCTCCGCGGCCGACCATGGCCCAGACGCAGGAAAGGATGCGTTGGTTTTCGGGGCGCCGTGGCTACGTGATCCGCCCCGGGGGCACCCCCATGACCCGGCCTCCTGCTCTGAAGTTGGTTGAGCAAGCGACTGGTAAGAGAGAGCGCTGTGGCGGCAGCAGGCTTGCTCCGGGACAGGCTGGGCGGGGGCGGGGGCGGGCCAAGGCCCGTAGAGGGAGGGAAGGAGGCGGGACACCAGAGCACCGCCCCCACCCCCGTAGAGCCAGGTGGGCGGGGGTCTTGCTCCTCCTTGCGGCCCCGCCCACTGCTAGGACCCCAACCTGTCAGGTGAGTACGGACGGGGGAGGGACGGTGGGGGCTCTCGAGACACTAGTTACGCATGCGCTTCTGTCCCTCCTGAGCGACGGTGGGGTCTGCGCGCCTCCTGGGAAGCATCTAACCTTCTCATCTCTTTGCGAGCGGGAAAACTGAAGCTTTTGCCCAGGGTCGCATAGCAGGGAAGGGGGGTAGGTTGGGGAGTAATGAAAGGAGCTGAATCCCAGCTTCCCCAGCACACCCAGTGTGGCTGGCCACCCTTTGGCTCCAACTGTCTCAGTGGGTGAGGGTCTACGTTTCAAGAAGTGCAGTGTGCCGCTAGGAGCTTTCTGGAAGTATCTTGGCTGCCGCGTGAGCGCCTGAAAGTGGATTGCTCGCTGCGCCGCCTGGGAAGAGGGAGGAAGCGGTGCGGCTGGCCCTGGGGGTGTGCTGGACCTGTTGTTAGCAGGCCTGGCAGATGGGAAGTTAGCTCCGGGATTAATTGCCTGTTTGTCTCCGACCCGGAGGTCTCCCCCGCTTCCCCTAGCGACCAGTTGCTCTCGCTCAAGTCAGACCCCAAATGTCACCACCATCTGAGGTCACAGGGGGCTCAGTCCCCAGCTCCGGATCAGCCCGAAACCCCCAGATAGGAGCTAGATGAGAGCTGCGGCGGGGCTCCCCATGACACAAGCGCCACCTGCTGGCCATCGCGTGCACAGGATTTGAGGGCGCAGAGACACAGGATGCCACGCGTTCTGAACGTAGAGCTTTTCGCTTTAGCTGAGACCTAGGACAGCGAGCCAGGATGATTCAAGAGAAGAAAGACCCTGGCCGGACACTCCCAGAGCAGTTAGACCCTCGCACCGTATAGGGTCTTTCAAGTACCCTCCTTTCCGTTTAACTCCCCTTCCCCACTCACCCCCAGCCTGCTTACTTAGCCCTCCACTCCTACGCACTGTTGGCCAAGAGTGGGATGAATGATCCGGTTTTCCAGGTCATCTGTGACTTAAAAGAATCTATAAACACGACGGGGAGCCATAAATAAACTGGGAACGGGCTCCCCACTTTCTGCAACCCCCAAGCCTCCAGGCCCTTTACTTCCTCTTTTCAGCTTTGCAAAGGCGTCCGCCCACCCTGGGTTCTGGGTAGCTTCTAGCATCACCCTCCCCAACCCGTCCTTACAAACCCTGTAAACAGCGTCACCCCGCCCCTCTACGGCACTGAGACAAACAACCGCGACCCAGGAGGTTCGCACATCTATATCGACCCCCCTCTCCGCCCGCTTCCCTCCCCCTTCACGTGCACACGCAGAAGCATCACCGAGAACCCAGGCCCTGCGCTCGTGATGGGCCACACCCGCAACTTCACTTCCCTACACCAGCGCGGCTCTCCGGGAAGCATACTCTACACCCGAGTTCCCAGGGGACACAAAACACAGCCCCGCAAGACTCTGGGGTGCACCAAGCAACTGAAATCATCACAGAAACTCAGATCACCTCTGCCCTAGCCTTTTCCTGCCCATCCTTGCAAGGTGAGAACTGGGATCTCTGCGCTAAGCTCTCCTCCCTGGGTGACCGCTGCTCAAGGATCGGGTCCCAACGCAGCCCGGACTAGAGAGGAAGAATCAAGCAGCACCAACCCAGGAAAGTGCAGTCTCCGTGCGACATGCCGGACTCCGCCCGAGACCTGCCGCGTTTTCTCTGTGCTGCGCAGCAAAGTCGCGGGACAGCGTCACCGCTTCCACCCGGGCCCCGCCAGTCCTCACCTTGCCTCGCCTCCGCAGGAGGTGACTGGTGAAACCCAGGATGATGTCCGAGTCCAGGCAGAGCGCCCCCATCTCCAGCAGGCTTGGAACCTTGCGGGGCGCGCCGCGGGGCGGCTCTGGGGACCCCGGCAGCGCCATGGAGGAGTGGACCGTAGGCAGCGGCCCCGCGCGTCTCCCGCTGCCGCCGCAGCCACCCCGCCCGCGCGCTCCCTGGCCGCGCGCCCGCCCGTCGCCGAGTCCCGCACGGCGCAGGCAGCCCACCAAGCCCCCAGTCCTCGGCGGCCCGCGCCCCCCAGCCCTGCGCTTGCTCCGCGCCGCGCGCTCGCGCGCTCCAGCCCCGCCCGCCCGCCCGCCCGCGCCGACAGCGCCCCCTCAGCCCGGGCGGCGAGCCGGACACGCGGACCCGTGTGGGGAGTGGTGTGTATCGGAGAACGGGTGACCAGGACCCCGCCAGGTCCGAACCTAACCGCCTTCCGTGCCCCAAGACTCCAGAACCTTATCAGGTGGGCCCTGGCCCCAGACAGGCCTACTGCCACCAAGTTGGGCTCTTGGAAACCTCTGCAGATAAGGGGCTTCTTTCCAGCTTCACTCTTTTGCGTCCTAGGCGTCTTGGGGTCCGAGCCTCAGAAAACATCCAGGCAGATGACCTTGTGCTCCCCACCCTGCCCATGTTCCAAGGCACCCATGCCTCGGACGTTGCTTAGGAACTCTACCCCCTCCGAAGCCTTGGCCAGCGATGGGATCACGACACGACGTCTGGGCAGGGGGTCAGTCATGGGGAGAGGAAGGGTTACCTAAATACCATAGATCCCCGGGAACGATCGTTAGAGGTAGAGGGTATAAGAAACAAGAGGCACAGGAACTTGAAACAGGACCTGGAAGGACACGAGGTACAGGAAGGAAATGTCTTCAGAGGCACTGCTAAGCGGTTGAGGCCCCCTGCCCCCTCCACACTTCACTAGGGAGAACCTTGGAATCTCTCCATCCCCACTTCTCCAGGTGGAGACCTTCAGGCTCTGAGGTGCCTCGCTTGACTCCCCCCTGTGGCAGCAGGAGATCAGTGTCTCAGCTTGACAAACCAGGAACCCTGGGCTTCTTCCAACACACTCGGCTGAACAACTTGAGCAGGCCCGTAAAGACAGCCGCCCGGTGCCTTCTAAACAGGAAAGAAACAAGAGCGTTGGGCCTTTCTACCCCAACAGCCACCCTTTCAATAGCCACCCTTAGTCTGGAGCAGATATCAGGGCAAGCCGGAAAGAGAATGGAGGCCCTCTTGTCAGCTCCAATTTGGGGGCCCAAGCTCTAACAGGACATCAGGCTTCAGTCCCCCCCTTGGGGGGGGGTAGTGCAAGGGATGCAGCTTCCCCCAACTCCCCCACCCCATCCCCTCCAAGTCCCTGAACCATGGGGAGGAGGCCATCAACCATCTCTGTGGATTGATTAAAGTCATTGTAAGGATTTTTTAACATTTAATTTACCAGGTCGAGGCCTGGGCAGAGCTGTCCCCAGGGAAATCTAGGCCAAGGGAACTAAACAGAAAAAAAAAAAAAAAAACCCTCCTGCAATTGAGTGAAGCCTCCACAGGATTAATTGGCAGAGCCCAGCTTCCAATCAGGCCACACACAAGATATTTCAGGAAGGCTGCAGTGGTCAGATTCCTGCAATGAGCATGTGGGGCTATGGGCCCCCCCACCTCCTGGTGGTGCCTCCTTTGCTGGAAGGCACTGACATTGCGCAGACCAATACCTCCCTTACCACCCATCAGACCTTTAAGAGAAAAGGCACCTGCTGGCATAGGTCAAGTTAGGCAGGCATCTAGACCAGCTCTCAGAGTGGGTACTAGAAAATACAGTCCAGGCAGGCCATGCAACATGGCCAATCCCAAGCAGATCATCCCAAGGGCAGTGGATGGACCTCAGGTAGGCACAGGCGGCTCTTGGTGTGATGGCTTAGGTGTTGTACAGGGATGGCACAGCAATGAACAGTGTGGCCTCAGTTCTACACCTGGGGCAGTCCGTGCTCATCAAGGCCTGAATCTTCCGCACAGAGGCAGAAGAATGGAGATATTGCCTCTTGGAGGGCATGGAAGGGCTTTTGCTTCATTTGATGCCAATGTGTGAGTGTTTAGGGTTTTGTTTTGTTTGTTTTCAAGACAGGTTCACTGTGGAGTCCTGGCTGCTGTGAAGCTCACTATGTAAACCAGGCTGGCCTTGAACTCAGTAGAGATCTGCCTGTCTCTGCCTCCCAAGTGCTGAGGTTAAAAGCATGTGCCTCCATGCCCAGACAACTTTTATGGGTTGTTTTGATCTGGAAAAGATTGGGTGATCCAAACTGGTAGCAATTAAGGGATCTGAGGTTCATGATCCTCAGCACCAACAGATTCTTAGCCTTCCAAGAATGGTAGGATGGGGAGAGTCTTTCCCTGTTTCTGAGGTGCTTGATAGCCTCCCTCACTTCTGCATACTTGGTTGCTCACTGTGCTCCCTGATTTCCCATCCTAAGACCATAGAGAGTTTGGTCTTACTGGGCAGAGGAAGGGTTGGTACTTCAGGAGGGCAGCCAGTGAAGACAACCATGTTCATAGGGATGTGACCTTAGCTCAGTGGTGGACCTCCTCAGCCCTAAGGGCTGCCATAGTCACAGGGATAAAAGGGGTCACCTTCAGGAGGTGCTCTGAAAGCTAGGAGAGTGAATTGGTTCGTTTTTTCCTTTACTCTATCCCCACATTCGAATGCCAAGACGTTGTTCATTGTTTTTTTACTATACTTTTTGGACTTTTGGGGGTGGGAACTGCCACCCAGCTCCCAAATAAAACACATGGAGTCCTATTATTACTTATAAATGCCCAGCCTTAGCTTGACTTGTTGCTAACCAGTTTTTCTTAACTTATCCCATCTACCTTTTACCACTGGGATTTTTCCTTTTCTTAATTCTGCATATCTTTCACTATTACTCTGTGACTGGCTGAGTGGCTGAGTGGCTGGGTGGCTGGCCCCTGACATCCTCCTCTCCTTGTTCTCTCATTCCCCCTTTTTC
Source organism: Arvicola amphibius (assembly GCF_903992535.2). Lineage (NCBI taxonomy): Eukaryota > Metazoa > Chordata > Mammalia > Rodentia > Cricetidae > Arvicola > Arvicola amphibius. The sequence goes on from NC_052053.1 coordinate 68,967,648, forward strand.
TTCCCAGATTTCTCCTTCTATTTATACTCTCTGCCTGCCAGCCCTGCCTGCCTATCTTTTATTAGACCATCAGGTGTTTTAGGCAGGCAAAGAATCACAGCTTCACAGAGTTAAACAAGTGTTCCAGAGTATAAACAAATGCAAAACACCTTACAATAGCATTCTACAACAGGGGAGTGACATGCCTGTGGGGATGTGCCACCACATAACCACCTTCATGCCTTTATCCTGACCATAATGCTAGAAAAGATGCCTCTAATGAATCTATTTCACAAAGGAAGCTGAGACTAAGCAATGAAACCTTTTGCTGGATGGCTGGAGTCTGGACCCTCAGCAATGACTCTCGCTGTCTCATGACCCCCTTTGTCTCCATGGCCTGGTCTCAGGAGAGCAGCATTAGGGGAAAGAGCCAGACTCTAACCTGAGAGTGTTCTGCAAAGTGTACAGAAACAGAGGTAAAGGGTGATCAGCTCTACGGTGGCCAGGGTCTTTGGGAGGACACTGGACTAAAGTCAGAGAGACCACAATAGTCAGACCACTGCTGAGATATGCACTCCTCTTCTGGTCACTGGGCCAGTCCCTCCGTCCCCACTCAATTATTCCACGCTTTGGCCAGGGGCTCAGACCCAGCTCATTGGGACTGAGGCAGACACACGGATTCAGCACCCTGGCCAGCGCCCACCTCTGAGGTTGGGGAAGGGGTGAATGAAGCTTCCTCTGACTTTAGAATTTGCTCACCAGTAACTCACCCCAACTCATCTTAACTCCCGGACATCCCATCTATATGTGGTCATCTGTCTTTGGTGCCCCCTATTTCCTGAGACTACACAACCACACACTGGTGCTTCTCACTGCATGCCCTAGCTAGACATCAACCACTGCCTCCAATACCCTTCTGGGGATCCTGCACCCATTGCACCCTCTTCTGTCTGTAATAACACAGCTGGAGAGCATGGAGGAATCAGGCAGGTCACACACACCTTTCTCTGCTCTCCACGGTCCCCACCAAGGCCTGGAACTGCTGGGTCTGGCCACCTCTCTCTGACACTGACTCCAGCGCAGACCCAGCCCCATGGACCTCCTCATTGCTCCCAGACAGGAAGGCCCCTGCCCTGCTGTTGCAACTGGGGAGTTGGGAGCTCTTTCCTCAGACAGCACTGGGCTGTTTGTCTCCAGGTTGTCTGGAGTGCCTGCTGCCTTGGCGGTGAAACCTGCCTTGTCTAAAATTCCCATTCGTGACAGCTCCTCCCAGCCTCCCCCTATGCTTCTGCTTTCCTCCTTATCATTTACCACAAATTAAAATTTTCTCTTTTTGAATGTCAGTCACCTATCATAAAGTCATCTGAAAATAGCAGGAAGTCTTGTACTGTTTCCCAAGGCCTCGTGTAGAGAAGAAGCCCTTTCACTGCTGATGACATTAAGGGATATCTGGTGCCAACTTTGTGCCAGTATACCCCAGGCATGTCTGCAGCACCAAACCCAAGGAAGAAATGCGTGTGGTGCCAGTCCCCTGCACTGCTGTAAGGGAGAGCCTAGCCCCCCGCCCCCAGATATACCTGCTGGGACTGCTGACACTGGTAGACTCTGAGATTTTTCCCTGAAGCCCCATCCAAAATTGCAACCCACAGCCAGTCCACAAGACCCTGCATCTCTCCTGCAGCTTAACTCCCCCTTCATCCCCTTCTTGAGGTGACAACTCTCCAGTCTCTCAGGCAGATGTTGAGCCTCCCCCCAGCACTACACCCCTGTGTTTATGGCCAGCAGGCGGCGCCCCTTGGCCACAGTCCTTATGTGAACCAACATGACCATTTGATCCATTTTCTCTCCTATGAAGACATGCACACACCTAACAAGCCTGGGTGACCCCCGAGACTGACCTTCTCCCTTCCTCTCTCTGCTCCAAATCTGGGCTCAGTGTTCATCCTTGAATGGGCAGTGGATAGGGACATGTAGCAGCCAGGACCCTCAGCTCTGCAGGCACTTTGACTGACAGTGCAATCTGCAGACCTTTAGGAAACCACAGCACAGATGTGTCACCCAAGCCCTACCACTGTGCCGCCTGTTTCCAGAGCCCTCCTGGGTGCCACTCCCTCGGGGAGCTCTCTAAGGCTGGGAGTGAAGGCAGCCTTGTAACTGCAGCTATGAGTCTGAGTGTGCGGTGGCATCAGCGTTCCAGAGAGTGACTGCAGCCTGAGCTGATGGCTGGATGGGTGAAGATGTGGTCCTGACAGGTCCAGACAGCACCACGGACCACAACAAGGACAATTGTATCCCCTGGGAGTTGTGATTCCCTATGGCTCCTCCAGATAGTTCTGGGCAAAGCCATGGAACTGAGTTCCATGAATTTGAGCACAGATGTATTCACAGAGCAAGCAAAAAGCCTCTGGCTGATAAACATACAATAGCAGAAGTTAGAAAAGAGAGGGAGAGGCTAAAAGACAAGACCAAGGATAGGGCTGGAGAGGTGGCTCAGTGGTTCAAAGCACTCAGTGGTTTTAGAGTTGCAGAGGACCTGGGTTGAATTCCTTCACCACATAATGGCTCACAACTGTCTTCTGATCTTTGTGGGTATGTATGTAGTACACATGCAGACATGCAGCCAAAACGTTCACACACATAAAGTATAAAATATTTAATTAAAAATATATAGGAGACCAAAGAGATTTCCCAAAAAGAAAATGAAGAATAATTAGAGAAGAAGGAAGAGGAGCTGGAGAAATGGCTCAGTTGGTCAAGGGTACTGGCTGCTCTCCCAGAGGACCTGAGTTCACTGAGCCTACAGTTCGCCCATTGGTTAAACTGGCTGGCCAATGAGCTCCAAGGATCTTCCTGTCTGTTTGCCAGCACTGGGATTATACACGCAAGTCATCACATCCTCATTTCTGAAGGTGCTGAGAACCTGAACACAGGAAGCACTGCTCCACCTGAGCCACCTCCCCAGCCCCACAGATTTGATCAAAGAGAAAGTGTACTTCTGAGTCCCTTATAAAGACATCTCAGTGCAATTACAAAGAAAATGAACACAAGACATCACCACATGGGGTTTAAGACCAAAGTGGTTCTCAGTGGGAAGTCCTTATATGATTGCATTGTAGAGGTAAAGAGAATAAAGACTAAATAAACCAGACTTTGCCAACTACATTGCCAGTGTGACTTAGGCCTGGTTTAGACTGGCATATGTGTTGAGGCATCTGCCCAAGACACCAAGCATTCGGTGTGGGGTGTGTGTGTGTGTGAATATCTTCCAGAGCTACGGGAAGACTAGCAACAGCAAGGGTGAAAGTTGTCTGGGAGCTTTCTCAGGATGACACCAGCTCTGCCTGCATCAGCTCTGCCTGCACCAGCTCGGCCTGCACTGACTCTGCCTGCACCAACTCTGCCTGCACGGCCTCTGCCTGCACCCGCCTCTGCCTACACTGGCTTCTGCCTGCACCACCTCTGCCTACACTGGCTTCTGCCTGCACCGGCTCTGGCTGCACCAGCTCTGCTTACACTTCTGTCTCCACCACTTCTGCCTGCACCAGCTCGGCCTCTTGAGCATCACTGAGCAGCCACTGCTAGAGGCTGCTTTCCTGTGTGTTACACTAGAGTGCTGCCCTGAAGCGGAATGTGTCAGATGGGGGGAAAGCAAATCAAATAATCCCACACTAGCTCTGATAGGGTATACTAAGGTTTTTCTTTATTAAAAGGGAAACTCACGGATCACAACGAGGAAACAGGAATGGAGTCCAACATCCAGGTGTGGCACGGGAAGAGGAGGCCAAGCAGGCACTCTGCTGGCTTTTTGGTACCCGAAAGTCACGTCCAACTGGTCCAGCCTCTCAAAAGCCATTGGCTGAAGGAGGTTCCCCATCACTGCCCCAACATCTAAGGAAACTATGTTTGTGTTGAATGTACTTCTGAATCCAGGTTCCTAAGATTAGGGAGGAGTATGGCTTGCCCCCGAGCCAGCTGGCACATCAGAGCCTTAGGAGAACCCAGCATGGCAAAAGAGCCCATTAGAGAGCAGCTCCAAGTAAGAGCACACTGGGTACACTTGGCCTGCCCTGAAGGAGAACAAAATATCTTTGGAGAGAACAGCCCAAAGATAGTAGACATTCGTGTTCTTGGGATGCCAAGGAGGGCTTTCACTCTGGGTAAAATAGAACAGCAGGAACACGGTTTAGCCTCCCAAGAAGAACAACTTAAACACTGACAGAGTGTGTGGCATTGGCTCAGGAGCACACCAGGAGAGCAATGCTGAAGGGTGGGGGCTAAGGAGGGAGGTCTGGCACCTGCTCCAGCTTCTTGCCTGAAGAGAGCTTATAGGCCTCAGCTCCCAGAGGGAAACCCTAGAGGGGATCACATTGTTTGTGCATAGAGGTTACACGGTGTCAGAGCACAGCACCAAAGTCTGGTTCCTGGCGATTGAACCAAGTCTGCCGCACGTACCTCTGAGTACAGGCCTGCAGAGTGTGGGGCCAGGGCTCAGTGCAGAGTCTCGAGAAGACTCCAGGAAAGCTGTCCACGTGGAGCACACTCACACCCACGTTCACATCCGTGTGCTTTGCAGAGCTGAACTGTAGAGTGGCCCAAATGCAGATGGTATAGGTATAGGTACAGCTCAGGGATGGCATAAGCAAGCCTTCTGTTCCATCCCCAGATCCACAGGAAAGAAGGGGGAAGGAGAGAAAAGAATAAAACAATAGTGGCACGTCCACACAGTGAGATATCAGTCTCCCGTATAAAGGAGCGTGATTAGCAAGGTGGATGTGGCACTACACACCTGTATTCCCAGGACTCGGGAGGCAGAGGCAGGTGGATCTCTTTGAGTTTGAGGCCAGCCTGGTCTACAGAGCAAGTTCCATGACAGTCAGAGTTACACAGAGAAACCCTATGTCAGCAAACAAACAAAGTAAAGCAAAAAAATGGGGCTGGTGAGATGCCTCAGTGGGTAAAGGTGCTTGCTGCCAAGACTAACAACGTGAGTTCAATACCCAGGAACTTCACGGAGGAAGAAACAACTCCTGCAGGTTGCGCTCTGACCTCCACATACCCACTCCCACATGTTTGTGTGTATACATATATATGTATATATACACAAATATAGACAACTAAATAAAAATGCAATAATTTTAAACATTAATTACAATCAAGATCACAAGCAAATTCACCCCCCTCTTTGTTCCCTCCAGTCCTCTCCAACTCCTCTGCAATTGTTGTTGGGAAACTTTAAACAGCAAATTCAGTCTGGAGAGATGGAGAGCATTGACTTCTCCAGAGGTCCTGGGTTCAATTCCCAGTACCCACATGGCCACTAACAACTGTCTGGAACTCCAGTTCCAAGGAGACCTCAAGGGACCAAGGGGCTCTGACCCTCTCTACTGGCCCCTGTGGGCCCTGGCGTGCAGGTGGTGCACAGACCGCACATGCAGGCAAAAAATCATTCACATAAAAATCAATGAATTAAAAAAAAGTTTAACTGAAATTTCTAAATTTTTATTAAATAGAGGACCTATCCACATTTCCCTTTTTTGTCTTGCTAATGTGTATGGGTATTATACATCACATATATAAACATTTAACTGAAATTTCTAGATTTTTATTAAATAGAGGACCTATCCACATTTCCCTTTTTTGTCTTGCTAGTGTGTGTGGGTATTATACATCACATAAATGTTTCTATACATACTGGCCCGGCCCTCCCTGACTGTTCCCTCCAGGATTAGAGCTATGTATACCATACCTCCATACCTGGCTCAATAGCTTATAAAATGATCACATCTGTGTTCTCTGTCTCTCTCTCTGTCTCTCTGTCTCTGTCTCTCTCTCTCTCTCTCACACACACACACACACACACATACACACCTTCTTCATCAGTCTGGTTAGAGGCTATTTTTATTTATTACTCTTTGTTTATGTGGTATTTATGTGTCTGTATGGGTGAATGACTTCGGAGTGCCCTGAAAAGGCAGGCATTCACCCAGCCCAGGCTCCTCCAGGTCACCTGTTCAGGAAGCTCTGGCTTGGAGTGCTGAGGGCCCAGCTGTCTCCTGAGCTCCCCTGGAGACAACAGGCTTGGACATCTCCAAAGCCCAGCACTGGATTTCCCGGAGCTGGAGTTACAGACAGTTGCAAGCCACCATATAGGTGCTGGGAGCTGAATCCAGATCCGCTGGAAGAGCACCAAGTGCTCTTAACCACTGAGCCTTCTCTATAGTCCTGAGGCTTACTTATTTACTTATTTTTGGATTTTTTGAGAGAGTCTCATTATAGCTCTGACTGTCCTGAAAGATACCAGACTATCCTCAGACTTGATGAGATCTGCCTGCTTCAGCCTCCTGAGTGCAGGCGTTAAACCCATGTGCCACTCTGCCCAGCTATATTTTACTTTGTGAGACATATTCTATAACCCAGAACTAGGTACCAATGGCTGTAGATAGCCCCCAACTTATAGTGGTCCAACCTAAGACTTTGCAATGTTGTGGTGGATTAATTAGAGTTTTAGATGCATTTTCCAACTTACAATATTTTTAGTTTGCAATGGGTTTACTGGGGCAGAGCCCAATCATACGTTGAGCATCTGTGTCTCAGTCGGTTGGGTTAGTTGGTGCATTTCCCAAGTCATTCTGATGATTTCTAAATAGAGATGTGCTTTTCTGCCACTCCACTGAGCCTGTTTCTGAGAGTGCCTCCCACTTCGTTCTTGCCTCTGCCTATAGTTTGCAGAACCCCAATTCCACAGCCCAGAGCCTTCCCTCCTGAATGGACAGAACTATTCCCAGCTTAGCCTTCCTTTTCTTTCTGATCGTTCTCCACTGTGAACTACAAATCAGACTTCCAAGGAGCCCTGTGCAGGTTCATCCAGCCCAGGCCTCCTTCAGGTTACCTGCTTAGGAAGCTCTGACTTGGATGCTAAGGGCAGCTGTGTCTGGGGACAAAAGGCTCGGGATATTCCAAAGCCCAACAGTGCAGGGGCCTGCCCCCTCTTGCAATCTTCTCTCCCTGCTGAGGCCTGTCGCTCGATACTAGTTCTCAGCCTGGGGCATTCACTACAATCACCTGGGAACCGGCCATCCTGGTTCAGGAGCCTGGACCTCTGCTCTTCATTAGCCCTTCAGGTGAGTCAGTCACCCAAGCCTGAGAACCCAGCTAGCAACCTGGCTTAGCAGCTTTAATGGAGACCACAATAGCACCAACTTTATTATAAACCCATGTGTGTGTCTCCCGTGGGAAAGCCAGGTGGTAGGGGAGGTGGTCTGAGGGGCTAAGGTGGTGTGTTCTATGAGTTAGTCCAGGGTAGAACCAACAATCTTCCCAGTGTGCTCAGGACAGAGAAAATTCCCAGATCATGTGACCTTCGGTGCCAGGCAAACCTTTAAGACTTAGCCACTCTGCAGGGGAGGCTGTGCTGGGTCCCAGGATGTAGCCCAGTGTTCTCCTAGTTCATTCAGGGGCACAGAAGGCAGTAGGTAAGGACAGTGCAGCCACTTGTGTTCACACTTCTGTTCACAGTACAGGAAGGAGCCTGTGTTCACACCTCCAGCCACATCCACACTGGGGCGAGGGGGGGGCAACTTGCGAGGGGCCAGACTAGGAGCTCCATCACCAAAGGCAATGAATCCTGGGAACTCTTGGGAAGCCGATAAGGGACAGGAGAGCCAGAAATACACATATGGGCTCCGCAGAGTAGGAGCTACTTGCCCTCCTAGTAGCCCTGCACAGTGCCACCTGGGGCCTTCTGGGGATCTTCTAAAGCCCTGGCTGCAAGGCATCTCTCCAGTGATCCTACAGCTTGTCCACAAAGCTGTAGATCCACCGGAGTGTGTTCTCAGGGGAGGATGGGCTACGTTGTCCTCAGTGGTCCCTCCAGCCTTTCCACTCCTCTTTGGAAGAGGACGTGGGAATTCCAGGGCATGAACGCACTGCTTGTAGGAGGCAGAGCTGAATGGACACACCCACACCCCAAACCGGCCCTACCTAATTCTGCATCTAGGGCAGGCAGTAAGATAGGATATGAGACACCTTTCTTTCCAGCCCCTCAGCTCACCCTTCTCCAAACCCAGGTCTCCAAGATAAGCTTAAGGTCTCGAGCCTGGAATGGACAGAAGCCAACGGAGATCTCAGTAAAGGGGCAGGAAAAGCAGACTCTATAGTTCTGGTCCCTGAAACCAATCCCACTTCCCCCTAGGGCTCTGAGCAGTGCAGCTCCTAGGATGGTGTCTGGCCCAGCAGCTTAGCTCATGACAGACAGAAGCAGCCATAGAGGTAGCCTGCCCCCCACCACCCACACCCAGCTGGCAGAAAGCAGAGTCAGGGCCTGGGGCAGGAGGGGTCCCTCCCTGACAAGTAGTCCCACTCTTTTTTCCTCTGCAGTTAGAAGGAAAGAGTGGTCAGGATGCCAGAAGAGACATCAGAAACAGGCTTGGATGAAAAGCCTCCGGACACAGGGATACTTTGGAATATGTTTATTTTTAAAAAAAAAAACAACCTGCAATATACATATTTAAACCATGTTAAATGATCCAGAACTACACACCAGGGACACGCAACATGTCAACCCCTGCCTGAGTGGCCAAGGGTGGTGCAGCTGCCACAGGGAGAACATGGCATAGAAAGAAACCCTCACAGAGGGAAGGCAGCAGAGTGCCAGGAGGCCTTCTGGTTCCTAGAGGCGCGCTGGGTCGCTCCAAATACCAGCTCTCAAGCAGCCCAAGGTGTCCACTTTCTAGGCAACAGACAAGATGCTGACCCAAGTTGAATGCTGGGGAGTGCGGGGGTGGCACAGGACACCACTCACTCACTCCTCAGTCTGTCTCCTATACAGCCCTCCAGTTACTTGCCTGGTGTGTGCCCAAATTACCTGCAAGGGAAGGGTACCCCTCCAATGTGCAGTTGCGGCACAGGGACTCATCCAGCAAGAAGTGCTCTAACCAGCCTCAAATCTACCTTAGGCTGCCTGCTTCCTTATCGCAGCTAGCGGAGCGGCCAGGACAAACAAGCCCCCCTGCTACTACAGGAGGGGGCCTTCCTTCATCCGGGTGCTGCCAGGTTGTCAGCTCAGGGGGCTCCAGGCAGCCCGTTCCTTCCCACACAGGCCCATCTGACAGGCCTGACCACCTGAGGTGAAAATGTCAAGCACACTGCTCAGGGCCACTTACGGTTTCACTCAGACCTTGCCTATGGGTTCACTCCCACCTAACAGAGGAGCCTGAGACCCCAAAAGGTCATTGGGCCCGACCCCACATCAGAGCCTATCTCCACCACTCTTTCCGTTTCCTCTCCAGCCCACGTCTGGCCCTAGAGGTCGTCCATTCCTGCCGCGCTCCACGGGATCCCTGCCCCACCCTGGAGAAGGCAAGGTTCCCGCTGTAGAATCGCAGCTCAACTACAAGCTTGCTGAGGACTTGGCAGCCTTGGCCCAGTCGCCGCTCCTAGGATGCCCTGGACCAAGGAGCGCTCTTTGACCCCGAGGCCTGATGCCGGCTCCCGCCCGTGAGTCTGCAGAGAAGGAAGGAGACGCAGGCGCCTCTCGACTCGGCACGTGTCAGCAGCGTGGGCGAAAGACCAGGCTACCATGGGCGCGGGTCCGGGGTCGTCGCTCCGCACCCCAGCCAGCCCGCGAGACTGCACCGGTCTCAACGGCCGGGCGCTGCCCCCTCCGTCCCCCAAGCAGACCTTGGCCGTCGTGGGCCGCCCCGTCGCTGTCGTCGCCGCCGCCGTTGCGTGCCGGGTCTAGTGGTCCTAAACATTTCACAATTGCGCTACAGAACTGTTGAACTGTTAAGAACCACTGGACCCGGCGCGCGTGCAGAGAGAAGCTGCGCGTGGCCGGGAGCTCCGGGGCCACTGGTCCGCGCCCTCCCACGACCTGGCCCGCGTGGCCCGGCTGCACTCCGTGCGGCGGCGGCCGCCGTGGCTGCGCCTTTTATGCCGCACGGCCGCCCCGCGTGGCGCCGGAACGCGCCAGCCGCGCTGGCCAGACCGGTTTTTCCAGGCCCGCGGGTCGCACGGCGGGTCGGCCCGAGGCCCCAGGACCGGCTCCGCGTGCCCGCGCGGGGGTGGCCCTGACTCACCGGCCGCACCCGGCGCCCAGCTTGGCGCACCTGGCCGGGGTCGGTGCAAGGGCCGCACCCGCTGGAACTCCGAGCGCCGAGTTTGCAAAGCTCATCAAGGGGCCAAGCCGGCAGGGCACGCACCGAACCTCGCGGGGGCGGGACCGGACACGCCCGCACCGCGGACTTGCTTCAAAGAGAACTCCGTGGGAGGGGAAGAAGGGAACAAAGAGAAAGTGAAACTGGGTGGGGGGGCTGCGGTGAGTTTCTGCTTCCCAGACCTGGGGCGGCGCGAGCCTAGTCTGGGTCCTTCCGCCAGCCGGCAGGGTCCTTGTCCCCAGCCCAGAGGGCCCCGTGTGCTCCTCACCTGCAGGCGCCCTGCTGTCTTAGCCACTGAGCCCACAAGGGTCTCATACCAGTGCAGCGCTGTGAGGACAGTGTTACAGGTAATGGAGAGCTATTGGAGGTGATGGTCCGATTCCTTCTCTCAAAACTTAAAAGCCCCTGAGGACCAGCAGGAGGTTGTCATAATTTATTCAAGTCCAGCCCAGACAGCCCAGGGGACGAGCCAGATGCCACAGACTGGGCCCAGTCAGGAGGCAGCCACTGGGCTGTGAGGGAGTCCCTAGACTTTTCAGTGATGCGGTGTAGGCTGAATAGTGAAGGTTTTTGTGCTTCATTTTGCAATTGGGTAAACAGCCCGAGAGAGGAGCAGTGGCATAGAGAACTAAGGGGAATAACAGGTATACAAGAGTCGAACCTCACCAGGCACACAGACTGGAAGTCATCGCCTGTGCTCAGTGAGAAACTCTGGAACAGCAGGATAGGAAAAACAAACATGCAAACAAAACCTTCACCAGCAACCTAGCCTGCGTGGGCTCCCTTCCCTGGGCGCTGTGCCTCAGAGGGGACTTTGTGGAGGCAGGTGACAACGACAGGCCCCTGTGACTCTCTTAGGACTAGAGGGGGAACCTTGCGAGAGATCGCCTGTATAAGTGAGAGGGGTTGGGGTGCCCTGGAGGGCTCTCAACCGGGGGAGACTGATTATAGAAGAGAAAACGCTGGGAAAAAGGAGAGGGTGTGATGAAAGGGAGATGCGCTGGAGAGATAACCCTGGCACTGGAGGAGTCTCCCTAGAGGGAAATTACCAGTGTGAAAAACAGCAGCGAGCCCTCCTCCCACTTGGGAGGAGGGCCATAGAGTTCCAGACCTTATCCAATCAGGAGTCTGGTCTTAGGACAATCAGAGTCACCTCAGCTCTGCAGCTGCCAACAAGGGCCCCCAGTGTTCCTCCTGTCCTTTACTTATCTGGAAGATGGAAGAATGACCCACTGCTCTTCTTGGGGCTGGAAGGAACTTGTGAGGACCCCAAAGTGTTGTATCATGCATGGATCGTGCCCTCTAAACACCTTATCCATGGCCCTCAGAAGAATGTAGTCATGGAATACCTGCCTTCCTCCCATGGTTTCTGGACAGTCAGAGCCTGTGAAGCCAGCCCAGGGTCTGTCTGATGTGAGGTTGAGAGGTCCCGGAGAACCAGGACTGGCTGTCAGGCCTAGCAGAAGTCTCTATTCCTGCCCAACTGCTGAAGCATCCTAACCCTTGTTGCCCCAATTCTGCAGAACCTCTGTGACCAACAGGCTTCTCCCAGCTGGCAGCTCAACACCCGCGGGAAGGCCCTGGGGATCCAGCAGAATGGGGGAAGGGAGGCCCCTGGGCTTGCACAATCTACTGAGTGTGGTGTACTCTAAGCAATGGCTCTGCCAGTCCCTCGGGAGAAGAGTGAGGGCCTGCTCGTGGACAGCAGGCTGAGCTCACCTTCCACACCTTCCTCAGGCGTGTCTGACAGCCTCACTACCCTCTCTGGACCCTGGAAGTCTCAGCCCACAGGTGATATCAGGACTTTTGACGCTCATGCCCTCTGGCCCCTCTCCACCCACTCAGCAGGGATTCACTGAGGTGTGGGGCAAAGGCTTCGGGGCCCTGCTGTGCTCAGGTGGTGTTGCCAGGTTGTGCAAGGTCTGAGCACACCTGTCTGGGTGAGGAGCTGGGAGGCTGCCAGGGCAGTGTCTGCTGGGGCCTGGGAACCAGGCTGAAGAGCCTAAGGCGTGGGTAGGGGAGCCTCAGCCTGGCTCACCCAATGCCAAGGGTCAGCTCTTGGGGTCTGCCCACCATCTGCAGGTTGTACATCTCATGGGGGCCTGGGTTTTTCCTGTCTAGGGACCCAAAGGACAAATGTGCAGCCTCATGCAGGCACAAGGTAGAGGAGACCTGAGGCTCAGGGAAGCTCCTTGCTTCCGGCAAGGAAGAGTGTGAGGACTGTGTGTGACAGAAGAGCTGGCTAATGTCTCACACCTGAGGAATTAGCCTGGAGTGGCTGTCCTTGCTAGATATTTAAAGTGTGTACTGAGGGCTGAGCAGGAACCCGCTCGCTAAAGTATGTCCCATTGTGCCTTAGCCAAAGCCTGCAGCTCCTACCTGTGTCGAGATGCTTTCTTGCCCTCATAGGCAGCCCAGGACACAGAGAGTAACAAGTTGGAAGCTGGAAATGCCCCATGCTTGGGGGTATCTGCCAGAATGCCAAGGTTTCCTGTCTCTCCCCTTCAGCCCCTGACTGCCTGGGAGAAGTAACTTAGTTCCAGATGAGAAGAGTCAGATGGGACAAAAGCTGCCCGAGGGGATGGGAGTGGGGCAGGACTTACTCAGGCCCTCCCCCATATCACCCTATCCTACCATGCCTGGCCAGCCTAAGGACGGTTGCTTAACTGGATTACTGTCTGCTGTGGAGACAGCTCTCTGCCCCACATGCCCACACAGCCACAGCCCACAGACCCATTCAGGACAGCAGCAGCTGTCCCCACAACTTTATTGACACTCTGCTCAACAGAGACCTCCGGATTGTGGCATGCCAACAGGCTGGGAGGCAGTTTAGCAGATGCAGCTGGTATGTGCCCAAGGTCCCTTGGGCAGTAAGGAAGACCCCATGCTGCAGCAGGATGGCCGGTTGAGAACCAAGGAGGACTTCTAGGAAGCAAGGTCTGCTGAGGGTGGATGTGTCTGGAGGCAGGGCTCCTCCTACTCGACCCCAGATGCTCTGTGTATGGAGTCCAGCCATTCTCAGGAGATAGGGTTAGCCCAGCCAGTCTCAAAACTCCAGAGGCACCAAATAATGCAATGGGAACGGATGTGAGCTCGGGGGCCTAGGCCCTCCCAGTCTCCCAGCCCAAGACTGGGTAGGGTGAAGGTCTGAGGTGAGCCTTGCCTACATGAAGCTTGCCTACATGTATCTCCATCAGACTGTGCTCCTCCCAGAGCCCACGAAAGACTCGGGACAATGTGTCTGTCCACTCCTCAGGCTGTCTCAGAACAGGCTCTGGGATAGCAGGTACCAGGATCCAGCTGCAGAGCAATGGGAGCTCACTGAGGGGACATCAGCCCAGTCCAGGACTTAGTGGGGCTGGGGCTGGGCACTGATCCTGTCCGTAAAGCTCTGTAGTAGGGCCACCACGTCTGCATTCCCAGCAGCTTCAGCCTGTAGGGGAGAGAGATCTGTGGGATGTCTGGACTGCAGTGCCCAGAAGCCACAAAGCCCCGCCCACCAGGACTGATGCCCCACCCCCACCCTGGGGACTGACAGGACACACCCCATGGGTTGGGTTGATTCTGAGGAAGATATATCCCTAGAAGGGATAGGCAGCTCCTGCTCCAGGATCTGGGACAGGAGCTGAGGACCTTTAGAACTCCAGCATAGTGTACAAGAGGGAGGCTCTCACTACTTGCAGGGCACAACGTCCATCATAGTCCAGCTGTCCGAGGTCAGCCCCGGCCTGCCACCATGCCCTCAGGCCTTCGCTGTCTGCCCTGAATGCCAGCCTGGGGGGGGGGCGGGGACAGGGAGGCAGAGAGAAACTGTCAGAACTTGCTGGGTCCCTCAGCTGCCTACCTTCTTATGTGCCCCTCCCAGTGCCCTGGGTATTCTTACAAAGACTGCCCTAAACAGCTGATCCAGCAGCACCCAGCCCTGAGGCAGGAGTCCCAGCTGCAGGCGGCCTGGAGTCTGGTTTCACATATGGGGTGTGACTGTGACTCAGGTCAAGGGCACGAGCTCACACACACACACACACACACACACACACACTCATATATCCGTGAGCATGCACATACCCACCCCCCCCGCCAGTTTCATATTTCACAACACAGCAGACCTGTGACGTGTCTGGCCTGTCTCAAGACAGAAGGAAATACCGACAACCAGTAGCTACAGAAGGGAACCTGTGAGGTCTAGGGTCCAAGGTGGCCCTGGACCCCGGTAGGCTGCAGGAGCGAGCATCCTGGCTGGGAAAAAACTACAGGAATGGCTTCCCCTGTAGAGGAAGGCTGGGCGAATAGCCTTGTCCTTGGACAGTGTCTTCACTCTCCCAAGCTCTGTCTTTCCACTCTAGAGCCAGGCCCCACCCAGGGTAAGCTGGGGGAAGAAGAGATCCAAGTGGCCCTATGACTCCTTCCTGTTCGGGTAGTCACAGCCCCCAGGTGGCACTGTATAATTTCTGGGGTAGATCATGCTGGAAGCACCTCCAGCCCTCCCCATTCACCTATACTGGTTTCCCACACCTCAGCCCAGGCATCAGCTCAGGTTAGCCCTGCCCCAGTAAAGCAGAAGTCTTTTGGAATGACTGGTTCCAGACTCAGCTGTCCACGCGCTGCCTCAGTTTCCCTATCTTTCACTGGAGCCAATAGGTCTGCCTGGGTGCAGTCTTAAACCACCCTGCCCCAGGAGACCCTTCAAAGCCAACCAAGGCCAGCTTCCATCCTCTTGGGCCCTCACACCCTCATCCCATTGCCTCTGTGAGCGATTTATTCCTTACTCCTTCATCTTTTGGGGAGGGGTTCAGTAAACAGTGCTTTTCTCCTGGGGTACTGCAGACCAGCGTAGGGACCTGAGATTGGGCTGGGAGACTAAGATGTCCCAACAAAACAGTCTGAAGTCTCACGACAATCACCCGTACCCTGGACAGGATGGACACACCACAGATAGCACCCAATCCCAGCTGTCACCCATTGCCATAGCCAGACCTGCTCTTCTCTTTCCCTTAATGCCAACCAAGCCCACAACACACGCACACCCTTGCTGATCGTTCTGCTGGGTACTCCTGTAACTGGGTTTGAGGGGGGTACTTCTGTAAGCCAGGCCACCTGGGTACAGGTTCTCCCTCTTCAGTCCCGCCTGGCTGATCTGACCCTCCCAGTAGCCCCACTGCCTTCCTGGACGCTGAGACCATCACCCATAAATAGAGATGCTTAGGCTATCACCTGCACAGTTCTGTCCCAACATCCTCCAGCTCCTGGGGAGATAGGCAAGCCCCAGCGGTCCGCAGCAGCTCAATGACACCCTGATGCCTGCCATGAAAAAGTGCTGATTATCAGTGTGGCCTAGACCCTGCCAGCCTCATTCAGCTCTGGTGGGGGACAGGGGCAGGAAATTCCCACCCAGACACCCACAGCCTAGTTCCAGACAAGCACTGTCCCTTGGTTCTTTGCCCACAATAGGGTTCCATCTCAAGGTCCATGGCCTCCATTCATCCAAGGCACCTTCACAGCATGTCTGGGGCCAGAGGCTGTCCCAAGTCACAAGGCACTAATCAGCTGGCAGAACAGGTGGTCTCCCTGTGCAGCTGGGAACAGCACCCCAGAAGACAATCTCCTACCCTCAGCCAGTCAGCCCCCACGGTGTCACACACCTGAAGTGATCTCTCTGATTAGGTTCAGGATAGGATCTGGGGAAACCAAGTCAGTTGTGCCCCAACTGAGCCCTTGGCGAATGAGTTATGGCAGACAGACAAGAATAGTGGGGTCTAGTTGGGCCCTGAGCCATTTCCTGAGTCAATCAAGCTGAGTCAAACCTGGAGGGGGTGCTACCTGCTGGGGCTGGGGATTCATTAGGGTACAGACACCCCTGAGCAACTCACAGAACCCCCTCCCCGAGCATCCCAAGGTCTGCAGGCTGTGTGCTGCTGTGAGAAACCCAGGAGCGGATCTGGTAGAGATGACGCTGCCAGGCAGGTAGGTCCATCCCACTGCCACACCACACGACAAGCTGCCTCCATGTGTACCGCAGGAGCGATCACGGGAGGAAGCCCCTGTGAAGCCCCCGACACTGCACACATGCCCTCCGCACCCGATACTGCTCTCAGCTCTAGGACAGGAACCCCGATTGGGTCACTACATGAGGAAAGTGCTAGAACTTTCCCTCACAGGTTGTTGGGTAATCTGCAAACACCCACTCTCTTAGTATTTCCAGGGCAGGGCTTGTTCTACCTGAGACTATCAGGCAGAATTAACTGAAGAGGATGGATGAGCTGGCAGAATTCCCAAACATGTAGGATCACCCTTCCACGTGGGGTGAGCGCCAGTCGGGACCATCCCACAGAGCATCTGTCTGTGCCTGGCATAGCCGCTCTGCTAGCTCCTTCTCTGCCAGATCTCTGCTGAGTGTGGGTCACCAGGAGCTCCTCATACATTACCAGTAATATTCTCCTTTCTGAGACGCGGCTAGCATCTTCTGAGGCCATTTCTTCCCTGAAGTCCTTCCCCATTGCCCCACAGAAGCAGGCCTCCCTCATGGGCCCTGTTCGTGTTCCATCTGATCTTTGCTCACTCCAGGCAAGTATCCTCTCCCCAACTGCCCGGCCCACATACCACCTGCAGCATCCAGGCCCTTAGTACCTGCCCCTCACGGCCAGCAGAAGTGGGCTATGGCCATCTTCATTGTGGGCATTCACATCCACACCTTCCTGCAGCAGCATGGTGACCACGGCAGTATGACCCCTCCGTGCAGCCACATGCAGTGGGGTTTGACCACTAGAGTCCTTCAGGTTGAGGTCTCTGCCCTAGGGTGACACAAGACACACAACCTCACAGAAGGGTCAGGCAAGGTCAGGTGGGCCACAGAGGCTTGGGAAGGATAAAAGTACGGTTTATAGCTCCACCCACTTCCAGCAAGGCCCTTGGGTTAGTATGTAAGCCCACTGCCCAGTGTGGCTTCGGAGGGTTGGTGAGGCCCTGGGGAGAGTGTTCTACCTATGTGAACCATGTCCCACCTGCTAGTGTTGTCCCTCAGCAGGAGACTCACCAGCTCCACCAAGGCCTGCAGAGTGTCTAGGTCACCAGCATGAGCTGCAGCCAGGGCCAGGCTGGACGTCAGGACATCCTGCACGGCATCGGCCTCCTAATGGGAAGGCAATGGCAACATGGGCCACCGCCATGCTTTGAGGCCCTGAGCATTTACAGGGTAACAACAGATAGCACCCACAGTTCCCTGACTGTGTGGATGCCACTTCCACACCCTGGGGCAGGTGGTCTCACTACATGAGGAAAGTGCCAGAACTGCCCCACTGGAGGGTTCTGGCAAGGAGCCTCATGCCCACCCACAAACCCACCTGTTCCCATGCCCTGGGAAAAAAAGACCAGGTCACCAGGCTACCACCAGGTTCCCTTCATCTGCTGTCTCAGAACTACCATTGACCCCCAAAATCTGTTTCATTTTCTGCCTCCACTGCTGACAGGATGATAGTCAAGTCATCCTTAAGGGAGCATGGGAAATGGTGCAGCCCCGCCCCCACACATCCACCAAAAGGGTCTGAGCACACAGGTATCATATTCTTGGAGCACCCAGTTGCCCAGAGGCTCTCCAAGGTCCCAGAAGGCCTTCAAAGTGCCACTTTGTCCAGCGTCCATGGCTGGCTTAATCACAGCCTTGTGATAGCTTCTGGCCAGCTGGGCCCTCCAGGGTTTCGGAACCTCACACAGCCACCCTAATGATAGGTCACCGCCCACAGCCAGCATGGAGCAATTAACCAGCTGGCTCATAAGGCTGCTTAGGAGGGCCACCTCCTGGGCTCTTGGGTCTTTAGCTTCCCCACGCCCTCCAGGGTCTAGACACGCAAGTATTGAGGACAGAGGGAAGCTGGGAAATTAGACCGCATTCCAAGGTGCAGGTGTGGGGCCTAGAACCTCCACTCAAAGTCTTGACAAGACCCCAGTCAGCCCTGACTATCCAACACCCAGGACAGACAGCACCCTCACCTTGCTTAGGCTCACCCCAGTCTGAGCTGCAAGCCAGGACTGACAGGCCGTGGCTACGGCGGCAGGTGCTCTCATCTCTTTCCTCCACACAGCAGACAGGCCCCTTCCCCAGCTCTGCCCTATGATCCCTCCAAATCCTCACCATCCACCCCGCACCTCCTTCCTGGTCCTCGTCCTGTGCCAGAAGGACAGTGGCAGTAGATGGTGCAGTAGATGGTGCAGTAGATGGTGGGTCCTGCCATCCCGTGAGGGTGTTCAGGCCCCGCCACTCCCCAACACTGCAGCCAGTACCTGGCTGCCATTCAGACTGAGAAGCCATGCTATCCGGTGGCCCAGCGCGCCATCTTGCAGCAAGGACTGGTGCTCATCGGCCACAGGCAGTGTCATCTCCCCACGAAGGTTCTTGACCAGCAGCTAGAACAGGACACAAGGCTGGTAGGCTGAGCCGGCACAGCACCAGGGAGTCCTGACCAGCTGAGAGGACCTGGATCCCCAGGCAGGGAGATGGGCCTGCCACAGGGCTGGCAGGCCACCTCAGTGCTCTACCCATACAAGGGCTTAGTGTGACCCCACCAATCCCCCAAAAAAGGCTAACACTGCCCCCTTTTTTATAAGCTCAGGGTTTGCTAAGGCCTCAATCAGGGTATGGCAGCCTATGAGCCTGGAGCCCTGTGAGTCTGAGTCCCACCTGGGAAGGAGGGAGCAGGACAGGGTGTGAGGAGCAGTGGGGTAGGGGTGCTGAACTGGTACTCAGAACCCAAGGCTCCCCAGAGAAGGGTAAGGGTGTGGGCTGGGTGACCTGGGTCAGCATTGGCCCTATCATCCGACAGGGAATTCCCCTTCCACTTCCAAAACAGACACAAGTACTCCGTCCCACCCCAAGCGCCCTCAGGAGTCAGCAGGCACGCCTGTGCACCCAGAGGTGCTCTAGTTCCTGGAATAGTCCACGGGTGTACACACCTTCTTCCGGTCATCCAGGCTCAGCTCCGGCTGGCCTAGCACATAGGACAGTTTGGCCAGGGCAGCCTCTGACGTCATGTCGAAACCTGAAACGATGCCAGCTCCTGCCATGGCCTGTGAGAGGGCAGAGGGAGGTTGGGTCAGGGACCTCCCCTGGCTAAGGGGAGCAGAATCCAGACACACGAGCTGTCTCACTACCTTTCCCCAAGCCCCTTGTCTCCCCCTACCATGCCAGACGCATAGTCCGAAGTCACAGCCCCCTGAAGGCAATGGGTACAGTTGACAATGATCAGGCCTTGCTCAGATGCCACCCGCAGCTCCTGCAGCAGGTCTGGCTTGGTGGGCCCATTCCCAGAGCCGAAGGTCTCCATGACCACCCCTTTCAGTGGGGGCTGCAGGAAGGTCCGGACCTGTGTAGGCAGGACACAGGTTGGGGGAGCTCTAGCTGGCAAGAACAGCAAGCAGGGCTTGTCCTGGCTTCCCAACTGTCTGACTTCCCTCTCAGGGTAGCCTGGCTCTGTATGACTGTGGGGAGAGCTGAGCTTGGTATTCCCCCTACCCCTCTAGTGCTAGCCAGGAGGAGCTGGGCTCCTGACACTTGGAGGCCCTTAGACAAGGCCCTGCCCAGACTTCCCCAGGCTGGACAATTCCATTCAAAGGACAGAGGACAGTTTTGTGTCCGCCCAGCATCCTGTATAACAGGTAAGGGAGGCGCCAGTCACCAAAGGAACAGCTGTACCGAGAGGCTGATGACAGGAAGCGGGGGAGGGTCACAAACAGGACAAGAAGAGGCAGGGATTCAGCATGGCTGAGGCAGGAAGAGTACACACAGGCCAGCCTGGGCTACAGGCTAAGACCCTGTCTGAAAAGAAAACAGGAACAGTAGAAAGTGGGGTTCTGCGGCCACTCCCACATCAAGTGTCCACAGGCATCAAGTGTCCACACAAAGAAGCCCACATTCGGCTTAAGTGCTCAGCCTTGCACCCAAGCAGGCTAGATGTCAGCCCAGGAAGAGCTGAGCCCAGCTGAGAAAGGTGCACAAATGGGTAGGCTGACAGGTTTTGTAGACCATGGCCTGAGAAAGGCCTGAGACAGAGGGAGGGAGTCTATAGCCCTGGGGGGCCCTGGGAGGCATGGGAGCCTGGGAACCATGGAGAGCACTACAGGCAGCAGGCCTCAGGCTTCCCTACCAGTGAGGCAGGGATCCCAGGGTAAAGGCGCAGCAAGCCCACGTCACGCTCCATACTGCTGTGCACCACGAGACGGTCCTTCTGGCCGGCCTTCCGTACCAGCTCGCGGTTGACTAAGGACAGAGAACAGAGTCAAAGCTGCAGGTCGCAGGCAGCTGCAGCCCAGCCTGCCTCCAGGCTTCCGTGCCCACCCTCTGCCCACCCTGGTCTCCCTCAGGCTGATGCCAGGCTCCACAGCAAGCCCATGGGCTGGGAGGAGGTGTCAGGGGAAAGATCACTAGCCAAGCAGTGGTAATATAGGTGGTGACCAGGGTGATAGGGCTGAGGACTGGGAATCATGGCTGACGGGCGAGGGAGAAGGGCAGACGAGCCAGCCTATGCTGAAGGAGAGTGTGTATGTGGCACACAGAACTCCAGGCAAAGGGACTGGCACGTGCTAAGGCTGGAGCCGCAGTCTGCTGGTCCCAGAGGAAGGACAGGCTGCATCCTCTGACAAACAGCCTAGCTGTGGCCTTCTTGCTGGATACTGGGGACCTCCTATGCCCACTGTCTACCAAGTAAATTAATTGATCTTCTCGACAAACACCTTCAAATTTACCCCCAAATTCTGGGGGCCTAACAGTGCCCATCATCCCTCCCACACTCAGGCTGGGGAGGGAAGAGAGCAGCAGGAACATGGGGTCAACATCCCTTGAACAGTCATACTGGTGACCTTCCAGACAAGTACCTTGTCCTTAGGGTCAAAGGTCACTGTAAGGTCAACACCCAGGCTCTAGCTGTGGGTGGGAATAGGCATGGCAAGCTATCCCTTGCACCTCATGAATCTGGCCACTCGGATGCCTCCAGCCCAACAGAGATGGGATGTTGGTAACTTCCCTGTACTAAATGGCACCCGGGGCCCTCTAGTTCAGCCCAGGAAAACTGAGTCCCAGAAAGGGGAATGGTCTTCCTTGAGGAGCTACACGCAGAAGTCAGGCTCCTCCTCCACGACTGCCCTTGCGCTGCCCTCCTGACACGATGCAGGGTGCAGGGGTCATCGACTCAGGAGGCCTGGCTGCCGTGTCTGCCAGAGCGGTTACATGTGATAATCAACTGGACAATATTCTGAACACACGCTGAGAGGTGAAGGATGAGGGAAGGAGGGGCAGGAGAGGGAGCGGGGTCCTCAAGCAGCGAGCTGCCCACCCCACCAGCTACGGCATCTATCAGCTCACACAATGGCAGTATGAGATGTCCTTTAATTTAGGGCTGTGCACCTCAGCTGGGCAGGCAGATAAGGTTTGGGGGTGGGGGTTGGTTGCCACCAGAAGACTTATGGCTACAGAGAAGGGCTGCACGGAGACAGAGGACTGCCCCCATGGACAGCCACCCTCCTTAGGATCTCCACGGGGACTCTGCAACACAAAGGCGAAGGCAGCAGTGACTCACTCTGGCTGCCACGTCAGTGCTTTAATAGCCCCTGCTGCGTTCCAGGCTGAGAGACCGAACCTGGGAGTCAAGTCTGCCCTTAGCTTAGTGTCTGAGGTGGCCCCGCGGCTTCTGGGAGGCAGGTGGCTCCCATGCACAGAGAATGGCACTGAGTTCCACGTGTCTGTGTGTCAAAGGCATGGCAAAAGACTCCTAGCTACTGGGCAACAAGATCAAGGAGCACCTTTTGAGCAGGAGTGAACCCTCCCTCAGCTCCACTGCTCTGGTGGGATGGGAAGGCTTCCTAGCAGAGGCAGATCTGGAAGAAGTAACTGGGAGTAAGGACAACGGGAGTGGCACAGGCACACAGGAATAGGCAGGGCCAGTAAGACCTGGCTGTCCCCAGTGTGTCGTGTCCCTGTGCCAGGGCAGAACAAACTGGGCAGCTGAAGTCTCTGTCTTGTCTGTCATCAGAGATGGCTCCCTGCTCCCCTCATGTCCCCGAAGATATATGAAATATTGGTGGCAGCCTGTGGGAGGCCTGCATTGCACAGATCCCCAGGACTCTGTCCTGGGGATGGCTGCCAGGAGCCCCAGTACCCCTCCCCAGGGCCCCACAGCCACACCCCGAACAGAACCCCAGATTTCTCAACATGAGGTGTCAGAACCGGCTGGGCAGCCTGACAATAGCAAGAAGGGGAGGTGCAGGTTCCCACACACCCACACACGCAGGATGGTAGATACATCAGGATGTTGGGCTGGTACTGAGGGTGAGCCTCAGCTCTGGGCTAGGGAAGCTACCGGTGGGCTGGGCTTGCAGACCAGGTGTCCCGGCATGGCAGAGGCTTTTAGATTCAGGGTGAAGGCCTCTCTGCCCACAGGAGATGCTCCAACCCTGAGCCCGGGTAAGCAGTGACTCAGGTTTGGAGAGCTGAGCTGCAGGGTAGTGCCCACAGTCACTGCTCCCCTCCCTGGGCCACTGGTGCCAACATGGGATAATAGTCAGACCACCACAGGTATTATCTAATGCAGGCTCTTCCAACGAAGCTTCAACAGGTCTAGCCCCAGATAGCAAGTGGACCTCTGGCACCCCAGAGTCGCTGGGGTGCAGGCTTGGGGTTTTTCACTACCTAGAAGATTCTAGGCTAGTGGCAGGAAAGAGCATGCGATGGGAAGCCAGGGTGAGCTGAGACCCTGGAGTTCTGTCAGGGAGGGAAGAGAGGAGGCTTTGAGGAAGTAGCCCTACCCTTTCTGGAGGGTCTACTCCTGAACCCCAGTTTCTGATACACAGGAAGAATACCAAGAACAGACACCTGCAGGTCCCAGCAACACTGTGTCCCACCCACAGGACCTGCCATGCCCAAGCAGAAGCACAGTGTGGGTGAGAGCTGCCGCCGCCCTCCTAGAGAGCTGGGACACTGCCAATTGTCCTGTCAGAAGAGCTGCTTTGACTCTAGACTAGCAACCCGACCTGACCATGCACAGGGAGCCCTACTACTAGGAGCACCTACTAGGTGCAGGACTCCCAGGTGGAAGATAGCCCTGCCAGCACCTCCCCAAGACGGGTCTTAGGCTAGAACTACACAGACAGTAGGTCAGGGACCAGAGCCTGTTACTAGGCAGGTCTGGGTGCTCAAGAACCAGGCGCCTGTGGGCAGTGGTGCACCTGCCGCAGGATCAGTGGCTGTTCAAGACTCCTCTACACCTGGACAGGACAGGCCTGAAGGACCAGGAGGCAGCTTCCCCAATTTCAGAGATACAGAGGCCCTTCAGATTTATATCTAAGGTGGAAAAGCTGGGGTTACTCAAGTCAAAGCCCGACTGGCATCAGAGGCTGTCCACACTTAGAGTAAGGAGCTGCTATGCCCTTATGGAAGCCCCAGGACCAGGACCCTCTGGGACACAAAAAGCTAGGTTTTCAGAAGGACCCGTGTGTGCAGCACTGTGACAGGCTGTCACAGAGAGGGACTTCCTGGCTGGAGTTATGCGGTGTGGCAGTACCCACAAGAGCCAGACTCCGCCCCCCACAGCCCATGGTTGTCACAGAGGCTTCTCACCTCTACACAAGACCCCAGGCTCCTCCTTCTCACTCCCAGCCAGCGGGCCCTGCTTTCAGATCCCCTTACTTGTGACATCTGCACCCACAGTGGCCAGAGGGGGCAGGTTGGGGGAGCAGAAGGCTGCAAACCTCCGCGCGTCCACCTTGGTTGTCCGGTTGCCCCGATAGAGCTGATTCTGGAAGAATAGGCAGACCTGTGGAGGGAAAGACAGCAACTCAGACCTGGCCCCCGACATCCTCCAGCTCTCCCCAACCCCACCACCGCCAACACACCAAACCTGGGAGGTAACCAGCAGGTAGGGTCCTGCTAGCCAGTACCTACCTAGTGAAAGCCCCAGTCCTCTGGGACCCTGGAAGCCTGGGCACTGAGTGCACAGACGGCTGCAGGAGGCCCTGGCTCTCCAGCCAGCACTTCTCCGCTGGTGCTGGTAAGCTCAGACCACATGTACAGGGAGCCAGAGACTCCTCTAGGGTGAAGGAGGTGAAGGGGTGACCTTTGACCTGCCTGCTGCTCTTTCCTAATGCCGAACCCTAACACCACCAGTCTCCGGGACTGCTAAAGACAAAGCAGCTCCCGGCCTGTAAGAGGCCCACCTGTTTTTCTGCCTCTTCTGCCAGGTGAGACAGGGAGCCCATGAGGAGGACCACAGCAGACTCCATAGCCTACGGTGGGTCCAGTCCATTCCCATGGACTTATGTATATGTATATAACACAAGTGTAGAATATCTACAACATAAAACCTGGCTGGTGACAAGAATATCGGTGGGGGACAGCTTTCCTTCCTTGGTTTTGTCAATTCCAGGTGAGGGACACGTTTTCAAGACCGTTCCAACCTCCGGCCTATGGGTCCCCACGTGGGTCATAACCACAAGCTCTCTGGCATTCACCGTCCCACCGTCCACCCAGGCCGCTCCTGTAGCCAGGCCAGATACCTCAGGAATGATGTACTGGCCAGCCATGAGCAGGGCTCCCAGCAGGTTTTCACGGCCATCGTTCCACAGTGCATGGATGGGTACCTGGGGAGATGTCAGGGAGGTGGCTGAGGCCTGGGAAGCCAGGACATACCTGGCTCCCCCACTCCAGGAAACCTCTCAGGCTGAGGCAGGGAGAGAAGCTGAGACAGGGGTTTGGGGCAGTTAGCCAACTCCCAGGGCTGGGAACCTCTGGCATTTCTTCTGACAGTGCCAACCTTCTCTGAGCAGCTCCATTTGGCTGCCACAGAGGGGAAGTGACCAGGAGGCACCCAGGTCCAGTTCTGGCCCCCAGTCCACATGGCTGCAAAGCCCAGCTTCTTCACTACCCCAAGAGCTGGGAGCCAGGCAGGGGGCCCATGGCGGCAGCTGGGTGGGCTGCAGGACAATGTCCTTCCTGAGGCATGCGGGGTGGTCTGGCTTGTTCCTCCACTGCCTAAGTGTGCCACAGACCATGCTGGGAGTGGCTGAGCAGTGCCCAAGAGGACACAGTGGGCAGGACTGAAGTGGGGACATGCAGAGAGACTGTGGCCGGAGAATGGTCAGGCAGTTGTCAGTGCAGCCCCTGGAGGTGCAGTGTACACCCTCTTATGGTGCACAAGCAGGAGAGAGTCTAAGCACACTGGACCTCACTTCCCCTGGGAATAACAAAGGTTAGGGATGCTCTGTCATGGGTCTTCTCCAAGTAGGGCTATTGTACTATGTGCTTCTCTGGGAAAAGGGAGAGACAGAGCCACCACTCCCAACAGCACCTGGCACTCTGGCAAGAGGTCTCCCGTGGGGGACAGCTGGACCCACTCCTTCCTGGTGGAACTTCCCCCAGGTTGTGTTCAAAGGGACCCAGGTGCTGGCATCCTGTCCAGAGGTCTTGGCCCTGCCCCATGAGGGATCAAGGACTTGGGTGGGATTGCTCTAATGGTCACCCATAAATATCAGAAGTCCCAAGACAGCCTTCACTCATAGAGTTGTTTTCCATGAAATTCCATTGACCTTGGTTTGGGGAAGGGCACAGCAGGTTAGGACAAGAGAAGGGGATGTCATATGTGATGATTGCTAGGGATACATCAGAGAGAAGAGGAACGGGGTGGGGGATGAAGGAGTCTCCCTCTGTACTGCTTTATGTGCGTCTACCATGCTGAGTCTCAGGTGGTAGCAGTGGGTAGCAGACATGAAGCCAATAGGGAGAAGAGGAAAGAAAGGGAACCCCACGTGGCAGAGCTGTAAGGGGCTCAGCTCTGGGTACTCTTGAGGCCTCAATGGACAAGACCTCCAGGAGCCTGTGGGTCCCTGGTCTCAGGAGGAGTGAAGTGGCCAGGCAGGGCCAATGCCTCAAGTGTCTAGAGAGACCCTAACTGGCATCACACAGCAGACACGGTGTTGGAAACAGGTGTCCTGGCAGCAGCCCAGGGCTGGTCAAGGCCTGCTCTGTGCCGCCGAGAACTAAGACACCGTGGGACATATTACCTGGGCCCCGGTGAGGATCACAGGTTTCTGCAGGTTCTCCAGCATGAAGGACAGCACCGAGGCGGCAAAGGCCATGGTGTCCGTGCCGTGGATGACCACAAAGCCCTGGTACTGTGTGTAGTGTCTCTGTTGAAAGGGATGAACTCAGGGCGGACCAGGTCTTTCGACCACAGGCCTTCTCCGGGGAACATGGCTGCAGGCAGCTACCTCCTCACAGGCCATGAGAAAGAGGCCTGGATGCTGGCAGAGGGCTTGGTGTGGCACCACTTCATCTCCCACTACAGGCCCTGTCTGGAAGGCCAGTCTCTGCCTGGAGTCCCCTGCAACTCGCTCTAAAGAATGAGGGAATGTGGGTCTCAGGGACTCGACACTGCTGGGGACAGCTCCACAGACTTCCAGCTGGTGCCTCCCAGGAGCAAACTGGCCATGCTGGACACCTCTGACTATCACTTCCTGGTGGTATGCTAGCCAAAGATATGGCTGCCAAGACAATGGTTCTGAGGGCTAAGAGGCTCCTGCCAGAGCCTCCTGACTCATTGAAAGACAAAAACAGAGGAGCTAGGAAGTCTCATGGAGCGGAGTGCCCTCTGCTGGCCATATGAGGTACAGCGGCTTAGCGACCCGCTGTGAAGAGCACCAGGCTGTTGGGTGGGGGCCCAGAAGAAGGCCTGCCCAGCTTCATGACAGAGAAACACCACCTGGACCTAGTCTGGAGACCCTGTCAGTCACAAGTGAGGAAGATGGCCCTGAGCCACCACAACCTAGTCTGGGAGTGCCCACTAATGGCCTGGCTCCTGAAATGGGCAACTCGGAGCTGGCAGTAGGGGCAGGAGCCTGGGAGAAAAGGCAAGCTAAGGAGGGCAGGGGCGGCTCCAGGGTAAAGCAGAGAGGCAGCTCCAAGGTTGAGATCGTGGGGGTGAGTCAGGCCCACAAAGCCAGCCAGCCCCCACGGCCTACCACACTACTAACTGGAACAGGTCAATAGTATGAGCAACCAGCCTCTACTTGTGTGACAGAAAGGGCCTCAGACTGTGCCCAGTGTGTGGCCCAGGACCGAGCACTTTCCTGAGGCTGCGCTGCCCTGTAGGTCACCGCCAGATCTCAGGTGGACAGACAGACTCGACCACAAGCCCAGTTATTCACTTGCCCAGTGCTTCTGTAGGGAGCCTGCCCTGCCCTCCAGTCCCGCCCACATTCAACCCCTCCCACATCCCACCCTTCCCATATCCCCGTTCCTCCCATATTCCAGCCCTCCTGCACGGTAACCTCCCCCTGCCCACATGCTAGAGTACCACCTTCCAGTCCAATCCAGCCTTCTGGCCCCGCCCACACCGCATAGCCCCGCCCACACTCCCACCCT
Organism: Arvicola amphibius; assembly: GCF_903992535.2. Lineage (NCBI taxonomy): Eukaryota > Metazoa > Chordata > Mammalia > Rodentia > Cricetidae > Arvicola > Arvicola amphibius. Next base: position 68,995,176 of record NC_052053.1, read on the forward strand.
CTACCTCTATGGTCTGGGCAATCTGAACCCACTCGGTGATGGTCATGTCACTAGAGTCGAAGAGTGGCTGGCACTCCAGCACCGTGTAGAGGATCCTCTGGTCAGGACTGGCCGGGCTGCAGGAGGCAGAACCTGTCTCCCATGCTGCCCCACCTTCACTGCCCTCTCCAGCTAGGGTATGGGCCGGGTTGTGGCATCCTGGATGGGGCTATGGAGTGGGCTGTGGGGTGTTGGGATATGGTTGGGGCTGTGCCTGGCAACCCCACCCCCCACCCCGTGGAAGGGGTTTTGTGATTAGTGTGGATGGGCTCCACCTCATAGACAAGTCTCACATCATGTGTTCAAGACCAGCCTCCCTTCCATCTGGAGTGCTCAGGGGCAAAGACTGAGGCAGACAGGCTGGCCTTGAGCAGGGTCATCCCCTACACCAGTTCAGACCAGCTCCTGTAGAGCAGGAGTCTACCTCACTCAGCCGTGAAGGGCATAAGGTAGCTGAGGGCAGTGAGGATACACAAGACAGCCAGGCTGAAGAGGGAGAGGCCCCTGGGTCAGCCCAGGCTCTCTTGATAGGTTTGGTACCTAGACGGGGGTATCCTCAGCATGCTTGCTAGGGCTTTGTCTATTCCTGGCCCTGTGGGCTCAGCTTAGTGGGGAGGAGAGGTGGAAGGCAGTGCGCTAAGTCGCAGACACACCGCAGTACGCATGCCACCTCCAGTACAAGGTCCAGGAACTCGAGAAGTGTCCGGGATGTCTCATGCAGATGGCTCACATGGGAGTCCCAGGACAACAGAGGCTGTACCCTCTGGCTTCAGGCCCTGCCTACCCTCTCCACCCCAGGAGAGCTGCACACTGTCCCTGCCTCGGGCCCGAAAGGACGTGCACTCACGGCAGCACCAGCGTATCCTCGGGCAGGTGGTGGGCCTGGGCATACTCCTCATCGTGGAACATGTGAAGCGCCCTCAGGACAGCAGCCAGGCCTTTCCCAGGAACCAGCACTGCAGGCAGAGTCCAAGCAGAGTGTGGGCTCCAGGCCAGGGCCGTACCAACTCCCACAGTCAGAACCCCGTCCCTTCCTCCTGGGTGTCAGTCCTGGACTGGGGTAGGGGCCAGGCCTCGGCTGGGCTGGGCCACAGCTGCCACCAAGGCCCCTGGGAACTTAGGTAGCAGTTTCATCTGGAAGCTTTGGCAGTATCCTTTGGAGTTGACTCCTGATTTGGAGTTCTGGTCTCAAACCCAGGCAGTCCCAGCAGCGCTAAGCACCATTCTGCCCTGCCCTGCCTCTGCTTGTACCAAATATGTCTGTACACCGCACCAAGAGGAGTCCATCGGGCCAGGCCCTCTCCGGGATTGGACTCAGTGACTGCCATGGGCACTCACAGTTCTCTCCCCACCAGCTGACACTGCCCCGCCTGCCCCCATTTCTCATCAAGTAGGCACTTCAAGGGCCAGCTTGAGGCCACCCCTCTGGGAAGTCATCTCTGGCGCCTAGGCCATAATGCCCTTCCCATAAGCCCCCTGACCAGCTCAAGGCTTCCCAGAGGATATGGACTGTGTACAGTTCCTCCAAGGTCCATCTCAGGCCCCGGCCCTGTCCCCTAAACAGAGTCAAGCACACAGTGCCCCAACCCAACCTGCAGCATTAGAAATCCCCGAAACCTGGATCTAAGGGAACACTGTGAACCCTGCTCATAGGACACCCTAAAGGGCACTACTGCCTGGGAGAAAACAAGTCCCAGGAGACAAGAGCTCTGTGCTGCTCTTGGCTCGCTCTGTGACCTTGGGCAGATTGGGTAACCTCCTCAGGCAGTCCTCTCTCAAGGCCCGTGTGAGAGGCCCTTCATGCCTGATCCTTGCGCACAGCAGTGAAGACAAAAAAGTCTCCAGAGACGCACACGGGGCCTCAGGAGGAGGCAGTGGAGGAGGAGGCAGTGGTGTGGCTGTCCTGGGTATCACTGGGTCACAGCCCCAGTCTCTGCTGCCTAGACCCTTTCCCACGGCTACATCACTATTGCCGAGATCCTGTTCCTTCGACAGCCTGGCCGTCATTTCCCAGCATTGGATGGGCACGCTATACCTGCCGCCAGAGCTTCTGCAGCCAAGCCCTGACTACGGAATCAATCTCACATGCTGCAGGCATAGGGACCCTTGTCCACTGGGCTCAATCCCAACTATTACCCTATTCCCCATCTTCAAAGCCAGACTCCCTTCGCCTCTTCTCTGATCACATCTGCAGATGCCTTTGTCACGAGGCCGCATACTTACATGTGCTGTCGTGAGGACATACACTTCTGAGGACTCTGGGGAGGATCTCCTATCTCTGGTCAGGGTCAGCGGGGAGTAGACCTAGCAGGCTTTCCTTCCCCACACCATACCACGCCTGAATCAAACTGCCAGTAACTCACCCCAGAACATGTGGCTGGAGCCAAGGAACACCAAGGTGAGGGCTCAGCCCTGCTTGCGGACTTGCGGGCCTCAAGAGTGCCAGACTCCAAGCAGGTTTGATGCCTGTGTCAGCCTCCTGTCAGCAGGCATGGTAGGCATCTAGCAAATCACCTGACCAGGACTTCCCCAAGTATACTCTTGGCTACATCCTATTTCTTGGGGTAAGTATAAGGGTACTCCAGGCAGCCCCAAGCCCCTGCCATCCCCTCCTTCCATAGCAGCTCACCCCTGTCTCCTGTACCCAGCTAGCCTGCAGCTCCAGCTGCTGTCTGCCAGCCTTTCTCTGATGCCGGCTGGACCTGGTTCTTGAGAACATGGTCACAAGTTAAACACAAATCAGATGGGCTCCCATGTCTCCCAGGTGCAGGTCAGGCGCCCTGCAGACTTCGGAACTGACACAGCTGTTCCCCACCACTACATTCCCCCAGGTTCAATAGGCACCCCTTGTCTCCCAACACCCCCCTCCAGCCTGGTATAGAGTTCGTAAAACTTCATGGGTGCGGTTTGCCGTTGCTGTTGTCTGCTGCTGTAGCTGCCACTTACGGAAATATCTCACGGGCAGAGCTCAGAAAACAGATAAACCCTGAATGTCCAGTCAGCCTCATGGGCCCCCAGAGCCCCCAGAGTGACCAGGACATCAGCCTGCCTCCACATGCAGGAGCTGCCCACGCCACTCAGCATCCTAGGCCAGAAACCTGTGACATTTGTCCTTTGTGACAAAGTTTCTGGAGGCATGACTGTGTCTAACACCCTGGGAGGGTGGCTCGAAAGGGCCACCCGTGTATTCATGTAAGAACAGGTAGGCGGGTGGGGGAGCACACATAGACTGTCCCCTGACAATGCAGCAAACAGAATAGAGGTCCTGTAGCATTACAGACAGGAGGAATGTAGTCACAAAGCACAGACCCTGGCAGCCACTAGAAGGTGGGAGAGCAGGAAGAGTTCTCTGTCAAGGCCTTGAGACTTTAAACTTTGTCTCCAGAAAGAGGGACGGACCCTGAGGCTTTCCATGCTGGTTGGTTGGCAGCCTCAGGACAGCTGGACCTCCACTCTCCACGTGAGCTCCCCTGACAGCAGATGGCACTGGAGTAGCCATAGAAACCTGGACGTCACCTACAGGAAGGTGAGATGGGTGCTCAGGCTAGGGGATGATGGACACGTTGCCTCTGACCATGAGCAATGGCTCCTGGGGACACATGGCACATTGGTGAGGTCAGAACGGACTGGATTCAGGGGTTACGGACTGAGAGCCCCACCTTGAAGGGTGGCATCTGGGAAGCATCAAAACCAGCCAAGAGAAAGCTAAACTCTCCTATGTTTTTCTTTCTGGAGAGAAAACATAAACTTGTTACCATGTGGCAAGGTCCTAGGAGGGAAAAAGTGTGATGGAACAGCCAAGAAGGACAGGAGCTGCCAATGAGACCATTTTTCTGGATTCTACAGCAGTGTTTTAAGTTAGAATTTGCTGTGATTTCTTTCAGTCTTCTAACACTGGCTTTCACCCCAAGCTGCATTCTTTTCCCATGGAGTTTTTTCACCCCCAAAGCATACAACCTGGGATGCTAACCCCACCCTACCTGGAACCACGTCGTGGCTGTACAACTGCCGTACTGGGCATCATCCCGACTGACAAGACTCTATGGTTGGGGCTAGCTGTGACCACTAGGCAGGAGGCAACCTTGGCTACTCTGTGCAGAAGCTTAGCCACCTCTCCGTGGTGCTTGCAAGCAATGGCTCCCAAAAGCAGCAGGCAAGAGGGACCCTAGCTAACACAGTGCCCAGGTGTCACCCACACATGCCTGGGTCATTGGACACATGATTTTTGACTCGGAGGTGAAAAGGTGAGCCACGCTGTACCTCTGCCCTCTCCTGCCCTGGCAGGGCTTGTCACACAGTGTTAGGCACTGTTTACCATTAGACACACGAGCTGTCCCAACAGTGACAATCTACACAGCTCCTCTGCAGCGAAAGCCACCACTCCCACTCACCAGGGGCCAGGGCCCACAGAAGCAGGGCCAAGCTGGTTAATCATTCATACCAGTGGGGCCATCCAGGGCAGGCCATCCAGGGCCTGCAGCCCACAGTTCAGCAACCTCCACAGCAGGGCACGCAGAGGGCTGGGACATGCCTGAGCCCCAAGTTTTGGGCATAGGTTTTTATCCTCAATCTGCCATGCCTTGGGTTCCGCCCATTCCTGGAGACCTCTTCCCTTCAGAGAAAACCAAGGTGCCACTTCACACCTTTGTATCTGGAGAAGAGGTGACTTCGGCCACACCTGAGGCAGACCCCAAGGCTCCAAGTCCCAGCACTGGCTACTCATTCACGTGTGCAGATCCTGTGTCCCCGTCATCAAAGGCCAGACCTCATTTCTAGTTCTCCATGTCCTTGGGGACTAAGCCCAGGGCCCCCTAAAGTTGTTCTGAAGAGGGAAAGGGGAGCGGCTGCAGGATGTGGGGTTCCATGGAGGCCTGGAGGCAGCTGGTCTGGAAGCAGAGCCCTCAGCTTTGAGCCAGAAGATGCTGCCCTGGGAGCTGCCTGCACCTCTGCAGGGAAGACTGCTGGTCACTCTGAGCTCCTTGGGTGGAGTGTCCGCCCCTCCGAAGAAGGGGCTTCTAGCATAGAGTAGATGCCTGACAGTCACCACCTCTTCCCAGGCCTCGCAGACCCCGGAGCACGGAGCAGCCTTCTGAGGGTCTAGAAGATCTTTAGCATCTGAAAACCCACACCCCACTGCACCTGGGTGTGGGCCATCAGAATCTTTAGTTTCCTGACCACCATGCCCTCGCTGCCTCTTAGTGAAACCTAGCACACGATGAGCACACGGGAATACCCAGGGGGGCATGGGGCACAGTGTCACCACAGGTGGGACTGTGGTCAGAGTCCACGTGTTCCTTAGTGTAGGACATTCCAGTTGAGCACAAGACCGAAAGTGCCCATATGTCAGGCCTAGAGGGGAAGCAACAAGAGGTGGAGCGGGCCTGGCCGCAGAGCCATCTCCTGGGCTCCTCCCTCATTCCCCTCACACTGTTGCTTGTGGTCTGGCCATACTTTCTCCTGGGTCCAGCAGCCACTCATTCCAGGAGCCTCTGTGTTCTCAAAGGAGTTGGCTCAGAGCAGCCCCAACACAGCCCAACAGCATCCACTGTACCCTGGAACCCAGGGGCAGTAACTGACCCTCTAGGCTTAAGCACCTTAATGGGTGTCATTACTTTATCCATCACTCAGGTGAAGGCAAGCAAACTGGCCATGGTCCTACCTGCTAGTGGGGGCATTCACCAGGGTGTCCCAACCAGAGGCAGCAGGATGTTGTCAGAGGGTGGTCTTCCAATAGTCTGGATGACCTTGACCCTAGTGCCCAAGCTCCTAGAGGGCAGGCGAGCTTGGCCCTTACCTTGGGAAAACTAAGGATTGTCTCAGGGGAGAGAGCAGGCAAGCAGCTCTGCTGGTGTTCTCCCCCCAACCCCCCCCCCCAAAAAGAAAGCAAGCACACGCCAAGGACTTTCTTTTAAGGGTTCGAAGGTGTGGAATGTTCCAGCATCTTTCCCAACACCCTGGGCACAGAAAAGAGCAGTTTTCCCAGTTCCCTCCTCTGTCCTTGTGTCCCCTGGCTTCGGGACACTTCAGATCGGGAAGTGTTACCATGCCCCTCACCCCTTCCAGGGACCTGGTTTCAAGACTCCCAGCCACCGGAGGAAGCGTTCCCGACCCCAGCAAGAGAGAGCCCTAGAGCTCCCAGTGGCCAAGCCCTGAGGCCATTCTGCCTAGGGCGTGGGTACGCTGACTCACCACCACCCTCGCTCTTCATGCCGATGGTGCCGCCAGTGTAGATGGCCAGCAGCCGCCGCTCAGGTCCGGTAGCGCGAGCCATTGCTAGGACAGCGGGCTCCTCAGTGGGAACTGAGCCAAAGGCAAAGCAATACTGGGAAGCGGTGGGGCCTTCAGGGTGGGGCTTGCTGGAGCCCTGGGGCTCTTCTGGTTGGTGCGGGCTGAAGATCCGAGGTAGGGGCTGGACCTCGGGGCGGAGGAGGAGTCGCCTTCAAAGTAGAGAGCGGGACACTTGTAGAGTGTGCTGCAGGAAGGATGTCTGCTGGGGATGGGGCTGGAGCCATAGGGGGTGGGGCGTCATGAATGGGGCGGGCTTTCTGGGTTCGCCTCACCTAGTGCAGAGGCCAAGGACTTCCAGAATGCCCAATCAGGGCTATTCTCCTGCCCTGGCAGCCCCTACAACTCTGGGATCCCAGCATTGCGGTCTAGACCCTCTGAGTAGGGCTAGGCTGAATTAGCCGATTTCACCGGAGACTGGCACTCACTTGTGATCTAAAGGTCCCAGGAGACGGAACTACAGCTGCAGGCTCCCTAGAGTTGATTGAAACCGTGATGCAGAGACAGCCCACCCACCCGCATGCTGCTGGACTCCGAGCATACTCAGCCCTTCAGAGGAAACTGAGAACGTCCTCTAGACTGCCTTAGGCCGAGGTGAGGCTATCTCAAGGTGAAATAATGGGATATATTCTCCAGCCTAGAAGAGTTCAAGATCCCAGTGGCAGCAGGTTTGAATCCTCGTGGAATCTCTTTGGGGGACATGACCTCTTACTGTGCCCTCGGTATTTTTTTATGAATTTGGGCACCCAAATCTAACCCATAATAGTACCCCTAGAGACCAGACAGACTGACTTGTCACCCAGTATGTGCCCTACCCTGTTAAGACTCTGGCCATCTCTGCTGATATCCCAGCTCACGTAGGAGCCAGGGTGACTCACTGTTACAGCCATTACTCCTCTGTCCGTTTCCTGTTGAGGCATTCTCTGACTTGGTCAGATGTCTTTAAGTTCCTGTTCTGGGGACATAGCTTTATCCTTCTTGAGTTTGCCCTCCTGTGACAGGATAGCAACAGATAAAATGCTGTGGTGGGGACAGTGGCAGCTGTAAACAAGAGGACACAAGGAAGATGGTAATGCTTTCCTCCATGGCTCCTGCTTCAGTTCCTGCCTCTTGGTTCCTGCCTGGCCTTCCTGCACTGACTTCCTTTGATGTTGGACTGGGTTGTAGAGCCAAATAAACTCTTTCCTCCCAAGTTACTTTTGGCCACGGTGTTTATCACAGTAATATAAACCCCAACTAATCTGGGTGGTGATGGTACACGCCTTTCATCCCAGCACTGTTTGGGGAGGCAGATGCAAGGGTGAGGAGAGGGTGGGGGGCTCTCATGAAGTCACTGCAAGTAGGGACTTACAAGTGCGCCGGGAGGAAGGAATCAGCCCTGGCTCTCTTGTTAGCCAGTTGTCCATTCTGGAACAAAAGATAAAGGAAATCAACTTAGAAGGAAAGAAAACCAGCCAGTATGGTGGAACTCCAGCACTTGGGAAACTGAGGAAAGAAGACCAAACTTCAAGATCAAGCTAGGCTACATAATGAAATCCTGTCAACAAAACCAGACTGGCCATGGTGTTGCATATGCATTCCTTTAATCTCAGCACTGGGGACCATGTGGAGGCAGAGGCAGGCAGATCTGTGAGTTCGAGGCCAGCCTGATCTACAGAGTGAGTTCTAGGACAGCTAGTGCTATACAGAAAGACCCTGACTCAGAGAGAGAGAGAGAGAGAGAGAGAGAGAGAGAGAGAGAGAGAGAGAGAGAGAGAGAGAGAGAGAGTTATTTTGATTGGCTGTGTCGTAAGTTTTGGTCTGTGGTTGGCTAGGGAGCCCTTCTTTCAGCCTGTGTCAGGCAGACATCACGGTTTGATGCCTGACAGAGGAGTTTGCTTACCTCATGACAGCCTATGAGAGACGCACCACCAGGGGTTGAGGACACAATGTCCCCCTCAAGGACATGCCCATAACAATTAAACCCCTCCCACTTGACTCTTGCAATGAACTATTCCCCAACCATTAATTCATATGCTAACTAACACTGTAGCTCCCAGCTTCTGAGCTGGGCAGTCTCTAGACAAGCTTGCTGCGAAGTTGAGAAAACTCAGGCAGTTAATAACCCTGTGTTAGTTAATTCTCTGGCACTGTAAAAACACCCAAGGAAGTCACCTTAAAGGAGGACATGTTTGTCTAGGCTCATGGTTTCCAGGGTTTCGGCCCATGGTCAGCTGGCTGTAATAGGCCAGACAACACAACAGGGGGCATTGTGCCTACAAGCTGCTCAAATCCTCATGGCCCAAAAGGGGAGAGACACAGGGGCGCTGGGGTAGAGCGAGAGCATGTGTGGATTTTTTGTTTTCTGTGGCACTGGTATGCAGCACACTATGTACATAGTGAATAAGCACTCTGTCATGGAGCCGTACCCCTACATCCCACCCCAGAGAACGAACGTCTATAATAAAGCCCCTTCTTCCAAACCCATCCCTGTGGACCCACAAATAGAGCCATTTATTCCCAAGGTTAGTACCCTTAGTACCCAGGCAGCTCTCAAATGAATACTAGCACTGCAGCGAGACTAAACCCTCAGCCCTGCCCTGCCCACTCCCTCTGTCCCTGCCCACTTTGGTTTTACACTCACTTCTCCAGAGCACAGTCCTCAAACTGCAGCCCTGACCCAGCAGCCATAAATACCAGGAGCTTGTGGAAATTCTTGGTGGAGCCCAGCAACCTACACCGTGGCACACCCTCCGGAGGCTGTTGACACAAACCAAGATGAAGAGCCACTATGTCAGCCAAGGGCTAGCACACAATGGCTCACAGGGAAAAGCTGTCACCCTGCTTTCCCTGGATGCCCAGGCCCAATGTGAGGGGCAAGCCAGGTCCCCGGAACATTGCAGCTGGCCTTCCAGCAGTGAAACAGATGCAGAAAGCCAACTGGGCTTTTGTCCCACCCTTCTCCAAGAATGCAGTGGGCAGACAGAGATTACAAATGGGAGGTGGTGGTGGTGCACGCCTTTAATCCCAGCACTTGGGTGGCAGAGGCAGGCAGATCTCTGTGAGTTCAAGGCCAGCCTGATCTACAGAGTTCCAGGACTGGTTCCACAGCTACTGCGTAACTTGTCTCGGAAAAAACAAACAAACAAAAAAACCACAAATGGAAGATGCTTTACAATCTGTGGGAATAAACTGTAAATGGGGTAGGACAAATTGCTACATTGGATTAAAATGAAACAGGTTTGAACTCATGGTAGCTGCAGGATGCTGGCTGAGAGCTGGTTCAACCCTTGGAAGTACGGCAGCTCAAAGTTCTCCGAGGCCTTGGGATGCCAAGCAGGAGATGTCCATTGCAGAACAGATCTGTAGCTCTGGGAAGTGCTAGCCAAAGCTCTCAGAGGACTTCTGGCACCAACGAAGGGCCAACTCTCCTAGAGCAAGCCAGCAGGGCTGAGAAGCGTTCCAGCTCTCCCAGACTTCAGGAGCAGGCCTTTGACGTGATGTGTGGTCTCTGTGTCTGGAGACTGGAAGCTGCCACAGGAATGAATTCCTGTCCACAGGTAAGCATGGTGTCTCAGAGGTCACGGCAGGAATGAGCGCACTCTATATAGGCACTGGTCAAGCCTGTTAGCGAGTTCCAGGCTTCAGCACCAGGGTCCTCTCTCCAGTGTGTCCAGAAGGCACTTCGGGTGCTGCTTTCTCCGTGGAATTCTAATGCCCCCTGCACACCGAAACTTGTAGGGTGCTGCGTGGTACCAGGTGGATGGAGTTGGGTCCTGACTGACTAAATATGGGGACACCAGCAGAGCCCACCCAAAGCTGCTACAGGTTCACAGCCAGGTCCCTGATGTTGTCTAACTTGTGAAATGTCTCATCCAGAGGGTGCTGCAGGCCCCTGCCCCTGCCCCTGCCCCTGCCCCTGCCCCACTCTGTGGTCCAGCTCTTTGTGCCGAGAATGCTTCTGCGCTAACAGTAATCAGCGTCCACGTTCAGAGCCAAGAATGCCTTGTATGGGAGTCTGCCTGCCCCAGTGACAGCAGAGGGGCAGAGAGAAGCACAGAGTCCTCCACTGCATGGCCTCACGGGGCAGGTCACTGTCCACAAGGTGTCATTCCACTTTAAGGCTAGGGGACCTCACAGCTGTGGTGAGCTGTCCCACACAGATGAAGGAAGACCCCACAGGTACATAACCACATAGCATGCCAGTGCTCTTCCACAGCTGTTGGTGGAGAGAAGCCCTCAGAACAGACCTCACTGTCACATGTACAGCCCTCCAAGCTGTGGCTGTCTCTCTTGCCTCCCATTCTGACAGCCCCTGTGTTGACTACCAGGAGTCAGGTATTCCATGAGCCTTGTAGGAATGTTGGTCTATGGACCTTGAGATGGTGCTGAAGAAGATGCTCGGTGCCTACTGGGCAGGCAAGGGACCATGTGGAGCCATGAACACAGGCAGGGACACATGGCCCAGTTTCCAGTAGCTGACAGGGGAGTGGGCAAGACCACAGGTACAAAAGAAGAGGGAGCCACTTGAGGCATGGGGGAAGGGGGTGCTGAGAGAGCTAAGTGCGGGGAGGGTCTTGGGGCCCAGAGAGACCTGAGCATCCACTGAGGGTGGGGGAGGGGCCATGGTGAAGCAAGGCTGGTTTCCAGCTCTGCAGCACAGACCTCAGCCCGTCCTCTGGAAGTATGAGGAAGGCACAGCTCTGTAGAGGAAGGTGCTCTCACACTGGGATGGCCCACTCACCAGGAGGAGGCCACTGACTCGCTGGAGCCTGCCCCTTGTGATATGGCTACCCTGCCCTGAGATACCAAGTATGGCAGTATACAACCGCTGATCCAGGTGGATCAGGAGTGGGTTCCAGCTTCATCTGAAGGTCAGAGTGGCCTTCTGTGAGTCACTGTCTCTTCAACAATGAACAGTCCAGAGAAAACAGCAACTGTGGCCACACAGCCTAGCAGCAGCAGAACCCAACAGTTATGGGGGCCCAAGGGTGTCACGGTACCCACTCCACTCGGCAAGGCAGAAAGTTCCCAGCAGAAGTCCATAAAAGACATTCTCATGGAAAAACAACCCCAGTCTCAGCTCCCACAGAGATGCTAGCACAAGGGCTTACAAACCCAAGAGAAAGCACTGAAGTTACACAGTTTCCAGAAGGAAACAAAGAAGGGCTTGTTTGTGGCCTGTTGTCTTAGTGAGTCGGACTCTAGGCACCAGCTACAAAAATTCAAACTCAACAAAACAAACCATCAAAACACCAGGCTTCTACTCGCTAAAACACCACTCAGCCTACATGGCGAGATCTAGGCCAGCTCAGGCTACAGGGAGGGGACTACCTCAAACTTTAAAAAGGGAAAAAGAAAAGACACACACATACACAAACACATTAAAATATAATCAGGCAGGCGGATCTCTGTGAGTTCGAGGCCAGCATGGTCTACAAGAGCTAATTCCAGGACAGGCTTGAAAAACCAAACCAAACCAAACAAACAAACAAAAAGGAAAGGAAAGGAAGCCTGATGTGGGGAATTTGGGAACTGCAAAGCAGAGGGCTCTGTGGGAGGCTGCCTGGTGTGTGCATGGTTGGACACGGCCATAGAGCACCATTGCAAGGGCTGGAGCAAGGAGTACCACATATCTAACCACAGACACATGCTCCCGTGGCCTGGCCACAGGAAAGGAAGGAGATCCTGTCATGTGGCACGTGAATGAACTCCTAGGACAGAGTCGGGAGAAATAAGCCCGTCACAGAGACACACAGGAGCCCACTCCTTGAGACACCCAGAAACGCTGGAGAATGAATCTGCTGTGAACAGTGCAGGCACACGTGGCCTTTGGGAGATGTAAGGAGGGCTCCACGCCCACATACAGACTAACGCCATCACACAAGAACGTTGCTGAGGAGCTTGGTTCCTTTGCTCATTTGCCACGGAAAGACACTGTATTCAAGGCACCATCTTGGATGGAGAGACCTGGTCCTCACAAAATACCAGGCCTTGAACCTTCCAGTCTCAGGGAAGTAAGCTTTCTTCTTTATAAATTATTCAGGTATCCTGCTACACAGCACAAGACAGGCTGACAACCATAGAGACAGGAAGTGGAATGTAGACTGCCAGCCTGGGAAGAGGAAGGTAAAGAGGTTGTTAAATGGACTCAGAATTTCAGATACAAAGGACGGGAAAGTTCTGGGGCTGGAGAGATGGCTCAGTAGGGAAATGCCTGACCTGACGCACAGCGTGAGGACAGATGGCAGCACCTAGGAAAAGCCACGGATCAGAGGAGCCTGTCACCTGGACAAAGACGGATTCCAGAGCCGCACTGGCTAGCAGGCCCAGCCAACAGTGAGCTTCAGGCTCGGTGTCTCAAAAACTAATATGAACGCGGCAGAGGGAGACAGGTGATGACAACCTCCGGCCTCCACTGTACAGACAGGCGAACTCACATACTCAAGAACACGCGCAGCCGGGCGGGTGGCGCACGCCTTTAATCCCAGCATTCGGGAGGCAGAGGCAGGTGGATCTCTGTGAGTTCGAGGCCAGCCTGGTCTACAAGAGCTAGTTCCAGGACAGGCTCCAAAGCCACAGAGAAACCCTGTCTCGAAAAATCAAAAAAAAAAAAAAAAAAAAAAGAACACACGCAGCAGTCACATGGATGTGCACACTTGCTGAACACTACTGAGGTATATATTTAATAATATACCGGGGGCAGAGCTTGGCCAACAAAGTACTTGTAAACACAAGAATCTCGGCTCAGTCCCCAATCAATGAAAAATAAGAGGCGAGGGTGGTGAGTGTGTGCTTCTAATCCAAATGTCCCTGGAGTTTGCTGGCTCATCAGCCTAGCCAACTAGGCAAGTTCAGAAGTGAGAAGCCTTGTCTCAAGAGACCAGATGGGTAGCACCTGGGGAATGACAATTGTTCGCTGACTTCCACAATCACACAAACACACATGTACCTGCAAACACACACACAGGCAGGCACGTGCACCTTCACACACATACATGTACCTACACACACAGGCACGTGTACCTTCACACACATACATGTACTACACACACAGATAGGCATGTACACCTTCACACACATACATGTACCTACACACACACAGGCATGTGCACCTTCACACACATACGTGTACCTACACACACACAGGCATGTGCACCTTCACACACATACATGTACCTGTATAACCCACAAACACACACACACACATCCACAATAGTTACTATAGCAACTTTTATGTTTTTCACACAATTTTTAAAAAGTGAGTAGATGAGATCGGGAAAGGCCAAAATGCCCTCAAGTCAGGTATTTAATAGGGACTGAGCTGTGAAGAACTAACTTTCACAACTCAATAAAAACATAAATGCCAGGTGTGGTGGCCCACGCCTACAATCCCATCACTCAGGAGGCTGAGGCAGAAGGATCACAAGCTCTCTGATAGCCTGGACTGTGTAGGGAGATTCTGTCTTACACAAATAAACCCCCAAATGCAGCACAGGACTTAGCAGACACCGCAGAAAGGAAGGACAGGGAACAGAAACAAAGGATTCAGGAAACGGCTGGGCACGATGATGGCACACACCTGTTATCCCCAAATTTGGAAGGCCAAGGCAGGAAGACAGTTCAAGGGCAGCCTGGCCTACAAAGCAAATTCCAGGCCAACCTCAGTCACTCTTGGGGACCCTGTCTTAAGAGAAGACAACAAAAGAGCAGGAAGAGATGTGGGTGGTGACTGAGGACAGCACCCACGGCAACCCAGAGGCACTGAGCCTCTGACACCCCACACTGGGCTCAGGTCTCTTTGGACAGGCTGTAGCTGAGGCCCTAGGGAGGCATAGGCTGGTGGGAACCTGAGAAGCCTCCTGCAGGCAAGAAGAAAGGAACAGAGTCGGCTGTGCCCACCTCCTGCTGACCCCTCGAGGGCCCCCTGCTGGCATGCTGGGAGAGAATGGGGATTCTAGTACTGGCACACTGTGGGCAGCAGAAGAGTGGCCGCGGGCTGACAAGCTTTGCCACATTTACGTGCTGGCTTTGACGACCTTAAACGACTTCTGCTCCGAGACCCAGCTACTCCACTACTTCTAGGTGAGCATCCAGGAGGAGTGAAGCTGTGTCCACGGAGACTTGTTTAGCCTTGTGCTGGCGATGGAGGAACCGTAGGAGGAGGTCAGGCATGGAGGAAATGGACGGAGACGTCGGCACACTTACGCAACGCACCGCTGTAGAAGAGCAAACACTGACTTGCACAAGAGCTCCATAGACCTAAAAGACATGGTTGAGGGGAAGCAGCTTGGCCCCAAGGCACGTGGGCAGGATCTGCCGCATGTGGACGCTTTACTCAAACTCATCTCAACAGAGTGGCCATGGGGGTCACACAGGGCCACACAGGTTCTGAGGTCTACAAGCGACTGTGGGGACAGGAGCACCCTGCTCCCTTGAGGAAGAGGTACAGCAGGTGCCATCCGCAGTGTGGACTTGCCTGCTGGCTGAGTGTGAAGTACACCTTGGATAGCCGCAATTGGGGGGAAGAACCTCTGGTGTAGTAACTGTGCAGAGAAGAGAGGGCGGGAGGGAGGAAGAAGGAAGGAAGGGGAAAGAAGGCAAGCAGGCATGCAGGCCACTGTGACGACGAACGCTGTCAACTTGGCAGGATCTATACTCACTGAGGAGACAAACCTTTGGGCACATCTGTGAGGGAGCTTCCAGCTAGGGTTAGTCAAGAGAGGAGTTAATCTCTCTACCCTGAATGTGGACGGACCTGGCACCATGTGGGTCCTAGACGGAACAGAGCCGAGACAGCAGCTGAGCACCATGTGACCTCAAGCTCTTTCCCTGGGTGTTTGTCACAACAGTAAGAAAGTAGCACAGTAGCAACGCGGAAATTGTACTAATTTCAAGTCATTTGACAACTGACGTTGTATTGATTGCTCACACTGGCTATTTCATATTGTCTCGGCCTTGGTGGTTAACTTGGACTGCCAACTTGGCACAACCTGGGAGGAGAGACTCAGTGAAGACTGGGCACATCGGGTTGGCTTCTGGGCATGTCTGAGGATCGTCTTAACGGATGTGGGAGGACCCAGCTCACTGCGAGTGGCACCATTCTCACCCAGCTGAGCACAGCAAGCAAGCAGGTGGGCGTATCGCATTCACTTCTCTCTGTTCTTCACTGTGGACACAATGGACTAGCTACCTGAAATCCCTGCCTTGACTTTCCCACAATCACAGACCATGATCTGGAACTACAAACTGAAATAAACCCTTTTCTCCCGCAAGTTGCTTTCTGTCAGTGCATTTATCCTAGCAACAGAAATGAAGTCACTGAACAAGCAACAATACCAAATAAAAGTGTCCACACACCCCTGAGTTCTGTAGAACCATGCTTCCAGGGCTAGAGACAATGCTCAGAAGTTAAGAGCGCTGGCTGCTCTTCCAAACGACCCAGATTCAATTCCTAGCAGCCACATGGCAGCTCACAGCTGTCTGTAAGCACATTCCCAGGGGATTCAAAGCCATCCCCCCACCTTTGAGGGCACCAAATAAACACGGGACACACGGATATACATGCAGGCAGAATATGCACAAAAAATACACATGAAACAAACAAAAATCATGCTTCCATGGGGCTGCAGGGATGTCCCTGATAATTGGAGTCTGAGGTGCGGGCTGCCTGCAGTGCTGGGAGGCATGCACAAGGTGGCAGTGCTGGTCCAACTAACCAAGCCCAGTGACAGGGAGTCCTTCCAGTTCTCAGAAGCAGCTCGCTGGGAAACGTTATTTCAGGAGAGAACATTGTGTGCATGACGGCACGCCACTTCCTAACTGCAGATCTTCAGAGCACACTGTAATTTCAGACTCCTCGGATGCCTTTTAATGTTACACTATTTAGGTTAACGTGGCATTTTCTTTTGTGAATCCAAACAATAACATAACAAATAACACACCTAAAAGCAGGCACTTTCTCCTGCCCCTTCCTCCGTGTGGAGTGGGACTGCCTGGCCTCTGCAGCAAGGCTCCCAATGGGCATAGGTCCTGCCTGGCTTTGGTTGCCTGCTCTGCTAGGAGACAGGGTGTCTAATACGTGCTTGCTAGCAAGGACTCTCTTGCCTGCCCCTGATCCTTAAAGGCGAGGATGTAGCACATAAAGCAGCGGCTTCCCACAACGTCTTCACGTGTGCGCACTTTATTCTTTGCTCATATTTACCTCCCAGCTGCTCTCTGGTATCCCCAACCCCAACTTCTGAGAGACCACTTCCTCCCTGCAAATAAGCAGCCGCCACTCCACCTTCATGTCTTCCATGCATATCCATCCGCCACTCCACTTTCACGTCTTCCACATATAGCCATGTTTTAAAAATCCCAGGTTCTGCATACTGAGAAAGCAGATGGCGTTTCTTTCTGAGCCTGCTTGTTTTCCTTAGTAGGATGATCTCCCAGTTCATCCATTTTTCCTGGAGGAGAAAAAAACAAAAGCTCAATTTTAGTCTTTACAATTGAGAAAATCTCCATTGTGTGTGCACACCAAATGTCCCTTATCAGCTCATGTGGACCCGCATCTGGGCTGATTCCATATTGTGATTACTGTGAGCAGTATCACGATGAACATTGTACAAGTTACTACATTATGCTAACTTGAAATTCCTGGGTAAAATGGAAACTCAAGATAGGTTCTTAAATTTAATTTTAATTTTGAAACAGAGTCTATGTAGACCAGGCTGGTCTTGAATGCAGAGTGCCACCTGCCTTTGCCTCTTGAATGCATGGATTACAGGTGTGGCCACTGTGCCTGGCCTAGAATCTTAATGGCATTTAACACATATATTATATACATATGTCTATATAACATATGTATAATATATAAAGAGAAATAAATAATAATTAGTTTCCCCCTTTCCTCCCTCCAGTCCTTCCCATGGACCCTCTTCACTCACTTTCAAATCTTTGGCTTCTTTTATCTTTAGTTGTTGCTACAAATATGCATGTATGAATGCATGCATGTATTCCTAAATATACAAACACAACTGTTTTCAGGGCTGGCCATGAGGTATTGGACAACCAACTGTGCTCTTCCCTAAGTAAGGACAAAACAAACAGACATGCTAACGTGGAGGAGGAAAAGCTCACGGGGCCTCGACCTAGATGATCTACAGGCAACTCAGGAATGCTGAGAGCAGGAGAAAGGCTTACAGGGGTGAGCACAGCAATGCTATTTTAATTCGCATGCCCCAAGGGCTCAGGAGGTTGCACACGTCATATATTTATTCATTTGTACTTCTTTGATGCCTGTCAGTCCATTTGCCCATCAATGGACTGCCTTTGGTATACATGCATGCGTGCATGTTTGCGTGTGTGCTTTCAGTTCTCAGACATTGTTAGCTGTTGAGCTGGCAAAGGTTTTCTCCCCGTCTGTCTCCTTGTTCTTTTTTCCTTTGTTGTGTAAAAACATTTTAGTTTTTATCTAATCTCAGTTTTTAATCCTTGCTGTTATTTCCTGAGACACTGAGTTCCTGTCAGAAGTCTCAGCTTGTTCCTCGTCTTTTCGTCTTCTCTCCCGTCAGTTTTAGATTTTTGGGTCTTATACTAAGGCCTTTGGTTCATTTTGAATTGATTTTTGTAGGGAGTGAGAGAGGGGTCCAATTCATTCTTCTATATGTGGATACTATTTCCTCTGCACCCTTTCATGAAGAGGCTGCTTTTGCTGAAAGGCAGGTTGGGGCACCTTTGTTGACCGCAGGTGGCTTCAGCTGCATGGTTTCGTGTCCCCTCTTCTATCTCGGTCTGTCTGGTTTTTCTGCTGGTTTCCACACCACCGCTCTGAGATATAATCTGAGATGAGGTGGGTGCCGCTGCCAGCATTGCTCTTCTGTCTGGACTGCTTTGGCCATCCAGGGTCTAACCTTGGCTTATTCCTGTGGAGAAAGGCACGCAGCCTTCACGGGGCTGCACTGAATACACAGCAGCTTCGGTAATGTGGCCATTTGGGGCATCTGTAAAGCTCTTTGAAGTACAGAATCATACTATCCTCAGAGGCACAATTTGACCTCTCTCCTATTTGTGCCCCCCTGATTTCCTAATTACCAATTACTAATTAACAGAATTACTAATTACTGCATCAGTACCATTCATTTTAGATCTACTGAAGTTCTTATATTCTCTTGATAATATAAGGCTTTATTCACTTATTTTAGTTGTCCCGGGCTTTAAATACATACATTTAAAGCCTGTTCCTTAAAGAGCCTCCGAATTTCATGGACATGTTTTAATGCCTCCTTTTCATCTTTTTGGGTCTTCTCTGCCTTTTGATTATTAGTGTAGGTAATGGCCTGGCGACCTTGCTTGTATTTCCAAAGAGCCCGCTCTGTTTCCTAGATCCTACGCAGCATTCTAGTGCTCTCGGCCAGATTCTGCCTCTGTCTTCAGTACTTCATTCTCCCACAGGCTCAGGGACGGGCTCGTTCATGGACTCCTAAGCTCCTGAGGTGCCTGAGATCTGATTTTTTTTCTTTTTAGACAAGGTCTAAATGCAGCCCTGTCTGCTTCCAAATTTACTAGTAACTGAGGATGACCTTGAACTTCTCTGATCCTCAGGCCTCTGCCTCCTAGTGCTGTGAGCACAAGTGTACCCACCGCCTCCAGCGGTGCTGGGGATCAGACTCAGGCTTTGCTTTGTCTTTCATGTTAGGCAAGCACTCTACCAACTGAGTGACACCATCCAAGTTCTGGTTTTTAACATAAGCACCCATAGCTTCTGTCTCTGAGTTAGTAGCCTTTGCTGTATCCCAAAGGCTGGCCTCAAATCTTGCTGTAGCTTCGTGAGTTCTGAGATCACAGGCATGTGCCTCCAGGCCCAGCTCTCTCTGTCTGGACAGCGGAGTTTGTCTGAGTCAAGACTGACTCTGGTTTTGGCATATCTGAATAAACAGCCTGGAAACAAGTGCTCATGGCTGCACTTGTTTAGGTCTCCATTTCTGCCGGCCCTGATCTCGACCAATGCCTGGCAGCCCGTCACTTGCTCACTGGATGATGTGCACCCTTTTCTTTGTTTCTAGTCCATACTGCATCAAATAGGGGATGTGTCTGACTGCTTGTAACACAGACCAAAACCAACAAAAGCCTGTAGGGCCATGCCTTAGAAAGTCACTGTGAAGGAAGGGCCTGAGGGTGCATCTGGAAGGCAGCTCACATCCATACAGATTATAAGATACTTTTATCCTATTTTAAGTAAAATAGAAACCCATTGGGAATTTAATTAGAACTGCATTGCCTTTGCACACTAACTGGGGACCTGCTGGTTCAGTTCTGCTCAGATCTGACTCCCTGGTTTCAGTAAAACGTCTCTCTCCACATGGAGGCTTGTGCTATGGGACAAACACAGTGGACTGGGTGGGACTGAGAGTCTCGAAGTGGAGCTCTGGTGAGGCAGGTGCTGCCGTGTGACCACCAGCGAACACTCTGATGAGCTTCCTGGTGGACAACCCTTGCCGTCAGCACTCCTTGCTGATGGGGCTCGCCCCGCAGCCCTGGGTGATTTGCAGGCCTTGGGAGAGAGACACATTAGTTAGTCTGAGCACCTTGGTTTTTAGTCAGACCCGTTGATGGGCTTATCAGGTTTCTATCTGTGGATCTGGCTTCTGATGTACTTCTCCCCATAACTGCTGTATCCTGATTCTTTAATACATCTCCCCTGGTGATTATTTTTCTGAGTTTTAAAGAGAGTTTTGTGGATATCTTTTAGCCTGGGTGTTTCACGGGTGTTAGGATTAGATCATATTGCCTTCTGGCTGGCTGTACTTATACTCTGCAATCTCCCCTTTGATCCGAGTGATCTAGAAGCAAGGTCTTTTGTATTTAACTTCCAAACAGTTGAAAGAGGGAGGCTACATTTTATTATGTAGGTGTATAATTTTAATGGATTATGATGAAAATATGGCTTCTGGATTCCTCCATTAACAATGTGTCTCTGTGTAGTCAGGCATCATCACTTTACGTCAATCTCTCACAACGTAAGAAAGAGTCCTGCAGGCCAAGCTGACCTGGAACCTGTGCTCCTCCTGCCCCTGCCTCCCCGATAGCTGGGATCAGAGGCCTGCACCCCGGGCCTGGCCTCCTCCTATACAGCTGCGCTCCTCACACAGGAGGAAAAGCAGTCTTCAGGGCTGGAATGTCCAGGATCAGACATTCCCAGAAGGAAGGTGGGGTAATTACCATGTGCTCTGTACCTCCCAACTCCCCCCACCCCTGTCCCACAGCCAAGAACATGGCAGGCTGGGAATCTCCACACACATTTCCAGAAGGCCTTCAGCCTGCCCCATCCCCACTTACCTTTCCCACATGATCATCATCCTTCCTTCAAGGCCCTGACACCCCAGTCAGAGACGATGTCGGGAGTAGGTGGGAAGCGCCGTTGTGCTGCTGGCCTCCCGAATGCACAGACCCAGGCCACAGATGCGCTTGCAGCACCCTAGCTGAACTCCGAGCCTCCCCGGGCTGCCTCTCCCTTGTTTCAGCAGCCTGGTACCCTGGGTATTCCACTCCAAACAGAAAGCTGGTGTTGTTGCTGTCGTTGTTTTCCCCTAAAGTCTTTGAAGTAATTTATTTCTGTACTTGCTAGTCATTGTGAACTGCTGTTATTCCAACTTCACAATCCATTTTTACATTAACAGGTCATCCTCATGTCTGACATCTCCATAGCAACCAGCCCCAGGATGCTGTTGCTGGTGGTGGCTTTCAGGGTCCAGGTCTGAGGAAGAGGCCTGCCTTGTCTCCATGGTAGCTGTACCATTTTCTACTCCTCACGTGAAGTTTCACACCTCAGGCCTTCCTCAACACAGGCCTGCTGCCTCCTCTGTCCTGACAGACACCTGCACAAACCAGTGATTCCTTCCTCAGCTACGCACATTCTCTCCAAACTGTATCTGAATTAGGTGTCAGGGAATTCATTCTTCCCAGACCTACAGAACATCCCTGTCTCGGGCAGCCCAGCACCACCCAAGGACAACAACGTTCAACAGATCTCCTCCCCGGCAATGAAAACAAAGGTTGAGTCAATGTGTTGCTTAATGCAGCACACACATCCTGGAGCGCAGGAGAGGGTGCCTGCATCTATCCAGAGGCCAAGGAGAGTTCGGCAGACATCACTGCTAAAAGCCAGAAGGGGAAGAGGAGGGCTCACCAAGGAGCAAAAGGAGGACAAGTCTAAGCACAGAGGTGAGAGTGTGACATCAGAAGTAGCAGGGAGGGGACCAGGCTGTGAGGGGGGCATCAGGACAGTCACAGTTCACCACGCTCCTGTTGCAGCAGAGGTGACCCTGTGCTGACCTGAAGGACAACTGCAGACGCATCTGGGGCCAGAGGGCAGGTGATCAAGCCTGGCCCTGGGAAGCATCAGCTTCAAGATACTCCAAAACTTCTACCCTGCCATTGGGACATGTGTTAGTCATTCAGGGCGTATCAACTGGAATTGGATCAAGAGATGAGTTTTTACAGAACAAGTACTTTCTGAAACAGAGCCATGTAATTCTGATATGGTTGAGATGCCTCCCAACGGGTCATGCTAAGGCATGGTGACCGCTCGTGGATCCCAAGAGCTCTGACACCACCAGTTATTAATCTGCCGATGGGTGGAGATCTGACGTTACTGGGAGGTGATGGACACTTCTGGAGGTGAGGCCTGGCTGGAAGAAGCAGATCACTAAAGCACGTCCTCGGGACTCTGCCTCGGCCCCAGCCTCCTCCCTGCCCTCTCCCCCCCTTTCCGCTTCCTCAGTGCTGTCAGGCTACTAGCCCCCTACACAGACTCTGCTGTTGTGAAGGCCTGCCCTTCCCGTCTAGATTCTCCAATCTGTTGGTGTGCGGCTGATCCTGGCATTCTCTCAGAGTCCTTTCTACACGTCTGTAAGTTTGGTGTTAAACTAAACTTAATCGTGTCTTCTCCCTCTTTCGACCAGTCGGTCGGGGCAGCTGCCTTACTCCTGTACAAGTATTAGTACAAAGTGGATCAACACCTCAGTATAAACGCTTTAATTACAGAACTATCAGAATTAAAAAGTGGGGTGGGACCGTCAAGTGCTTGCCAAGCACAGGGTAAAGACCCAGATTTGATCCCCGGAACTCATATATAAGCTCTTTTATTGCTCTTCCTACTTTTTGTCTAACTTTGTTTTGTCATTTTTACTTTACATATTTTAAGGTTATTTTATTTTTAATTATGCATATCTGTGTGGGTATGTGTGCATGAGTGCTTACACCTACAAAGGCCAGAAAAAGTGTCAGGAGGTTGTGAGCCACCTGATTTGGGTGCGGAGAACCCACTTGTGTGCGGTGTGGACCCTCAGCGACTGAGCCATTTCTTCTACCCCAACTTCTCAGATTGTTCTTCTCTATTCCTCTTTCTCACATGCTTTTAATTTATCCTTTTTCTACACCTTTAATTTTTAGTGTGTGTGCGAGCGCACACGCACGTGCATGCATAAGAGCCCACAGATGCCAGAAGGTGTCAGATCCCCTCAAGCTGGAGTTACAGGTGGTTGTGAGCTACCCAACATGGGTGGTGATAATGAACCAGGGTCCTCTGCAGAGCAGTAAATACTTCTAACTGCTGATCCATCTCTCCTGCCTCCCTCTGGATCCTTTTAAAAATCTCTGTTATTGCCAGGCGGTGGTGACGCACGCCTTTAATCCCAGCATTTGGGAGACAGAGGCAGGCAGATCTCTGTGAGTTCAAGGCCAGCCTACAAGAGCTAGATCCAGGACAGATTCAAAGCTACAGAGAAACCCTGTCTTAAAAACCAAAAACAAACAAACAAAAACCTCTGTTATTATTGTTACATTTATCTTTATTATTTCTTAAATTCTTCACTTGTTCTATATTGATTTTGCCATTTTATTTTCTACAATCATTGGTAATAAAGCAGTTGTCTTTGTTTTTTTTTTTTGCTTGTTTTGATACAGGGTAGCCCTGGATGTCCTAGAACGAAGCTGGCCTCCAACTCAGAGATCCGCCTGCCTCTGCCTCCCTAGTGCTGGAAATAAAGGTGTCACCACCAGCTCCCGGCTTTTATGGTCTTTTACTGTATTTTCTTCCGGTCTCTTGGGTGGAGCTGCTATAGTGGCCACATGCCTTCCTCTCTGAGTGGTAGACTGAGCCTCTAGACGAGGCTGGCTGCAAAGGAGATTTTCATATAAAGCAGGGGGATCCATCCCAACAGACGCACAAACCAAGAAAGAAACAAGAAATATGACAACACCAACTTGCCTCAGAGTCCTGATGCCTTCAGTAACCGCGCCAGAGCATGAAAACGGATAAGGAGCCAGACAAGAAATCAAGTCTGGATTTAAAACTCATCTGCGATCAAGGAGGATTGAAACAAACAGATGAGCACAGCAAAAGGAGTCAGTTCAAGGTTGGCTGAGAAATGCAGCCGGAAACTGAGAGTCTGAAAAATTAAAAATCTTAGAAACAGAAACTGCACTAAGTCCCATGAAAAGTTCATGGGCAACAGGGTCGGCAGGCTGCCGCAGTAGAGTCCCAGTGCTAAAGACAGGCGAGGGAACTCTCCTCAGATAGCAAGGGGAAAACAGTCATGACCACAAACATCCAAGACCTCTGGACACAAGAGCCTGAACCTACAAATCTGTGTTAGAAATGAAGGGACCGCCCTTTTACCGGGACCCATCAACATGGGCCGCGTCCGCACCAAGACCGTGAAAAAGGCGGACCGGGTCATCATCGAGAAGTGCTACACGCGCCTGGGCAATGACTTCCACACCAACAAGCATGTGTGCGAGGAGATCGCTATCATTACCAGCAAGAAACTCCGCAACAAGATAGCCGGCTATGTCACGCATCTGATGAAGAGGATTCAGAGAGGCCCTTTCAGGGGTATCTCTATCAAACTGCAGGAGGAAGAGCGAGAAAGGAGGGATAATTACGTTCCTTAGGTCTCAGCCCTGGATCAGGAGATCACTGAGGTAGATCCTGACACCAGGAGATGCTGAAGCTTCTGGACTTCGGCAGTCTCTCCAACCTGCAGGTCACTCAGCCTACAGTGGGGATGAATTTCAAAAGACCGCGTGGAGCTGTTTGAGTCTGTTCTGTCATTTTCAATAAACCTGAAAACAACAACAACAACAAAAAAGAAAGAAATGAAGGGACCGAGATGCAGGCTAAAGGCAGAGAGAGCTAGTCAAGAAAATTATAGCAGAAAGTGTCCAAATCTGGGGAAAGAAATAGATACCCAAGTACAGGAAAACCCCAAATGGGCATGACCAGAAAAGACCCCCATGACATGTCACAGCTAAAATGCAAAGACTTCGTATCAGAAAGGGAACACTGAAAGCTTCAAGAGAGAATTACCAAGCCGCCTCTAAGTACACTATCCGAGCCAGCCTGAAAGTGGAGCGGGCTACAGCTTCTCTGTCCAGCAAGTCGTACGTTAGATATACCAGAGGAAAAGTAAAGACTTCTCGTGATTATCACAAACTGAAGTCATGACCAGTTCTGCAGCCAGCACCACAGAAGACATTTAAAGGAATGCCACTCACAGGACAAAAGGACGGATACAACCACGGCACCAGGAGAAACAGCTCGCTAGGAGAGTATATACACGCAATTGAGAATCAGAGGGGCAAAAACAAACATTATTAACTCACCAAACCAGTAAACCCAAGATGAAGACGGGGGAAATAAATTAGTACACATTTGAATAATAACTTTAAACATAAATAGTATTTATTCTCCACTTACAAGCACAAGCTGACTGAATGAACTAAAAATGAGAGCTGTTTCTTGTCTGTAGAAAACCCACCTCACTAACAAATCACACTCAGACTGGAGAACATATGCTATCCCAGGCGGATGGAGTCTGAAAGTAGTCAGAGTGGCTGTGCTGACACTGGAAACTCACACAGGGCATTGCACAGATGAATGGACTCCTCATTCGCAGAAAGACAGAGCTGGAGGTGACCATGTGAAATGCACTAAGTCGTACCTAAAAATGCAGCTGGCACGTTGTCTCTCACATACACAGCCTGGGTTTCTCAAGATATGAAGGTAAAAGGGGACCATTTCATCAGAGGACGAGGCCAGCGGGAAGGACAGGAGGCAGTGGGTGACTATGAGAGTGCACGCTGCACACACACACACACACACACACACACACACACACACACACACACGCCCGTCAAACATAAAGCTCACTGTTTTTGTACATTTAACTGATGATGGAAAATTTTAAAGGAAAGGAAAGAAGCTACACAGGCTAGACAAAGAGAAGCAGCTGTCTCTGTTCACACATGACTTTTATATAGAAAATCCCAAAGACTCAGGCTGGAGAGATGGCTCAGAGGTTAAAAGCACTAGCTATTCTTGTAGAGGTCCTGAGTTCAATTCCCAGCAACCACATGGTGCCTCCCAGGTACCTATAATGAGATCTGGTGCCCTATTCTTGCATACAGGCATACATGCAGGCAGAACACTGTATACATAATAAATAAATAAATCTTTAAAAAAAAAAAGAAAATCCCAAAGGCTCTTCCTCAAGAAGTGGTGGTCTAGCACAAGCTAGCAATTATACCAGTCTGAAGAGAAGCTTAAAACAAGCTAGGTACTTTCCTCCATTCTGACAAGGAACCATGGGATTTCCTTTCCTTTCCCTTCCTTCCTTCCTTCCTTCCTTCCTTCCTTTCTTCCTTCCTTTCTTCCCTCCCTCCCTCCCTCCCTCCCTCCCTCCCTACCCCCCTCTTTCTCTCTCTCTCTCAGACAAAGTCTCACTATGTAGTCCTGGCTGGCCTGGAACTTGCTTGAGACAAGACTTCCCTCCAGCACACAGAGAGCTGCCTGTCTCTGCCTTGTGAGTGCTGGGATTAAAGGTGTGCACTGCTTTGCCTGGCCTGAACAATCAGAACTTAAAATTTAAAATACAGTAAAAGAGTACATCCCCCCAAATAAATATTGAAGTATGAATGTAACCAAACATGCCCATGATTTCTGTAAGGAGAATCGGAATGTCCAAAGAAAGCCAAGGAGCTAAAGGAGTAATGAGACACCCGTGCACATGGGTGGGAAGCTTATTGACCTATAGAATCCTACATTCCAAGAATGTTTTGGGCCTTACGGAAACAGCTCCACGGCTTTTTGTCTTGTTTTTGTATCTATTTATTTGTATTTGCATGTGTTTATGTGTACAGGTGCTGTGGAGCCCAGAAGAAGGCATCAGATACTGGAACTGGAGTTACAGGTGGTTGTGAGCTGCCATGTGGATGCTGGGAATTTAGCTCAAAACTTCTACATGAGCAGACAGTGCTTTTAACTGCTGAGCCATCACTCCGGCCCAATTCCAAAGCCTTTATAGAGAATCAAAGATCTAGAAGAGCCTTACCGGTGGGCACACACTGAGGAAACTGTCGCTCCATCCCACTCTTCTCTTCAGCCACTAATTTTGTAAAAATTTTGTAAAAAAAATTTTAGTGAGGGGTAGGAAAAATATTTTTTTCCAAATACAAAGGCAAACCACACATGCAACACATACACACACACACACACACTTTGCAAGGAACTTGCACCTACCATATCTAACAAAATCAAACTCGTATAAGCCAATTCATGTTCTAAAAATAGAGGAAGACTTGAAAATGATACTTGACGAGAGATACTTGACACAAAACAAAACAACAGCAAAAGCACATAGAAAGATGTACAACAGCAGTGTCACCAGGGAAACGCTGACTGAAGCCTCAGCAGCACACCGGTGGCCTCTCGGGATGTTTATGAGCCAGGCTCACGAGGCAAGTGGGCATTTTATCTCATACTGAAATGCCTTAGATAGATTCCAGAGTGGCAGTGCCTTTGCGTTTCTGCTTTGTGGGGTTTTCATTGCTCCAAATCTCAACGCAACAGTCGTCTGGAAGTCCTAGAGGTTTAGTCTCATAAACATCCCGAGAGGCCACCCGCAGCTCCACACTACAGAATGACGCCCAACATGGATAACTGAATCCACAGAAAGCTTGAGAAAGCTTGGGAAAGAATAAAGCATGTTTTCTTGGTAGCAGCAGTTTCTCGGGTCTGCTCTGCTTGCTAGAGGCAAGCGAGCGCTCTCATCTAAGAGAGGCTTCCTGACTCAGCTTTAGCTGCAAAACCCTGCAGCTCTTTTAAGAGGTCCTGACACAAAACACTTAAACGGTGCTGATGAAAAGCTGAACATGTGTTTTTCGGTTTTCAGCTGTAGCAGGAAAAAAGCTGTGCCGTTTTAAAATGCCAGCTTTCTGGGCCGTCCTGCCAGGGCAAACTCTGACTCTTTCAAGCAGGCGGTCCTGACTATGGAGCTTTTGATTGTTGTTGAACACTGTTGCAGCTTGCTTGCTGGCAGGGACCTTGAACCGCCACCACAGAGTTGTGGTGATAAACATGGCTACAGCCAGTACCTCTGCCATGAGGCTGGAAAGCTAAGGAATGGGCTGGATCCAGCCGCCAAAGTCACGGCTTTAGTCCTACCAATATTGTTTCGTAAATTAAAGACTCATGTGGTCACAAAAAGAGAGAGATATACAGTAAAAGAAAGATTCAAAGTCGAAGAAAATGTCTAAATGGTTTACTATGTGTTAAAAATATATGCAGGCTAAAGGTTAAAGTTCTTAAAACTAAAAAAGAAAAAAGGAAGTAGTTGGGTGTGGTAGTACACACCTTTAATCCCAACACTTGGGAGGCAGAGGTAGATTGACCTCTGTGACTTCAAGGTGTGGCAGCACACACCTTTAATCCCCAATGCCTTGGATTGGAGGCAGAGACAGATGGATCTCTGAGGGTTCAAGGACAGCCTGGTCTACAGAGTTATTCCAGGACAAAGATATACAGAGAACCTGTCTCAAAAAGTAAAAGTAAAAGAAATAAAGGTTTAAATAAAGCCACATAAAGATGGAAAATATACAGAGAATCTTGATACTGTATGCTATTATGCTCTCTTTGAATTGTTTGAATACCAAGGAAGGAGCAACAGCTGCTAAAAGATATTTGTTTACAAATGCTGCTGAACTAATCCAAGATAGATATTTTGAAAATACCTTGACTTCAAAGTTTGGATTTAAGGTTATGATGCTTTGGAAAAGTCCTTCTTTTGTTTTTACAGAAAATGAGACCCTGTGGATTGCTTCTATCCCAATATGGTATGATAGACCATGCCCTCCTGAAAGGTTGCTGTGAACACCTTCAGAAAATTACTTCACTCAACTGATGACTGAGATGAACCCGGCACACAGGTTACATCATGAAAGATCTGATTAACAGCACCCTATTTAGCAGGAAGCAGTTTGGAGAGAAATAACTGTGCCCGTATTCCCAAATATTATTTATAAACGTTCTTTTCTTTTACATTTAAAGGGGGAGATGATAGATATGAATAATTTACATTGGTATAAATTTTGCCTTATTGATAGACATTTAAGGTCTATTTTGTTATATGTATATGTATTTTGATCTTGATTAAGGTATTGTGATTGTGTAGTTCATTTTAAAAATGTAATGTATAATTAGGAAATATAGGTTGTTAATGAATAATCATCAATAATAGTCAAGCTTGTAGTCATGTTAGTTAGACTTTCTGGATATATAGAGATATATTTCAGTTAAGATAGTCATTCCTAATATCTTTCAAAAACTACAGAATATGGCATTTAAATGTTTTAATAACTTAGGGCTTTTCATGACAATGAGACACATCTGCTCCTGGCAGCACCAATCTACCTCAAAAGGAAGATGGGCATCGAAGAGGCTTCTTATGGAGTTTGATAGCCATTTGGGCAAGAAACTGCTCGTGCCTGGACTGTTGGCATAAACTGGACACAAAGAACCCGCAGAAAGAGGACTGCTGAACTTACCTAAAGGTGAGATGATCTTTCAGGATTCTTGATTCATGAAAGAGTCTGTGAGACATTCTGCAGGACACAGCAGATAGTGACTGAACTGCCTTTGAAATTTCCTGCTTCATGGAAATGTCTGCTAGAAACTATGGGCCTGTAGGTCGAAGATGGATGACCCAACAGTACAGAGGAACTTTGTGTGACTGTCCAGGCAGCGAGATGTCTCTGTGATTTCTAGAGTTTTGTAAGTTGCTTACTTCTCATTTACTTACGTAATATTATATCCTTCTGGACTCTTTGATGGAGTTGAAAAAT
Organism: Arvicola amphibius; assembly: GCF_903992535.2. NCBI lineage: Eukaryota > Metazoa > Chordata > Mammalia > Rodentia > Cricetidae > Arvicola > Arvicola amphibius. The sequence goes on from NC_052053.1 coordinate 69,024,645, forward strand.
AGTTATAGTTTTCCTTAGTTATGATAAAAGATAGAGTAGATATAAATATTGTAACTATAATTCTTGCTTGATAACTGTTTTGTTATATGCAATTTTACTATGTTAAAGTGAAAGCCTTTCTTTTTGTTTAAACAGAAAAAGGGGAAATGATGTAGGTGTGTCTTCTATCTGAAGATTTCATTGGTTAATAAAGAAATTGCTTGGCCTGATAGGTCAGAACATAGGTGGGTGGAGTAGACAGAACAGAATGCTGGGAAAAAGGGAAGTGAGGCAGATGCAGTGAAGCTCTGACCCAAGATGGCCGCAGGCTAGAATCTTCCCGGTAAGCCTCCCCTTGTGGTGCTACACACATTACTAAATATGGGTTAATCAAAATGTGAGAGTTAGCCAGTAAGAGGCTGAAGCTAATGGGCTAGGTAGTGTTTAAATGAATACAGTTTGTGTGTTGTTATTTCGGGGCATAAGCTAGCCAGGCAGCCGGGAGCAGGGCGGCAGGAACACAGCCTGCAGCTTCTCACTACATATGTGATAAAGAGGTTTGGGCTTATTGTCCTGGTCTGAGGTCAGAATGGTGGGGCCCGTGTGGTGACGGCATCCTGGATGGTTCAGGTTATCACATAGCGAGACCAAGCATGGGCACCTGTGTATGTGTACACACAGCATCCTGGTCTCTTCCTCTTCTTATAAAGCCACAAGGATCCAATAATGGGATGAAGGCCTTATCTAATCCTAGTCACCTCCCCAGCCCCAGCTCTAAACAGCAGGTCCCCCAGGCCGAGGTAGTGGTAACTACAAGGTCACACAAGAAACTTCCCTTCGTGATGGGAATATTTGCTATCTTAGCCACAGTTGTGGTTTCAAAATGTCTACATTTGTCAAAATTCAAGCTGTAAGTAATATTTAGAAAGGGTCTCATTTAGCCAGGTGGTAGTGGCAGCACTCGGGAGGCAGAAGCAGGTGGATCTCTGAGTTTGAGGCCAGCCTGGTCTATAGAGCTAGTTCCAGGACAGATTCCAAAGCTACAGAGAAACCCTGTCTCAAAACACAAAAACAAAAACAAACAAATGAAAGTATCTCATGTCTCATTTATCACATGTAAATTTTGTCTAAATAACCTCAATTTACATGGTGCTGAAGAGATGGCTCAGTGGTTAGAAAGAACAGCTGCCCTCCCAGAAGTCTACAGTTCAACCAGCATTTATATGGAGGCTCAAAGGTCAGTGTACAAATGAACCAGGGAGGGCAAGTGTGCTGGTGCCCCACAGCCCAGAATGCAGGAGGCAGAAGCAGAAGGGTCTGAGTCTATAAGTTAGAGAACAGGGGAGCACAAGAACCAAGCATCAGAGATTTCCAGTAAACTCAAACTAGGGCACACTCTTTGAGAAGAAATAAAGAATGCGTAAGTCTTAACTACATGAAAAAAATGAAGTTTAAAAAAGAAACCCCTTTCTCAAGCATGCAGACAGGTCTTAGACAGTTGGGCAGTGGCTAAAGGGAGCTTGTGTGAACCACCACGACCTCCACGGGGTTGGCAGCCCCCGCCGGCTGCTACTTCATTACAGTGTTGTAGGGTCTGAGACTCGCAAACAGCCCAAGTAGGCACAAGAGTTCCCACGAAGCAATGTCCCACTGAAATGGACAGCAGAAACAGACCAGTCAGGAACGGCAGCATGGACTCAGGAGCAGACTGTCCCTGAACGTTCATTTCAGCAAGTATTTAAGCAGAAAAACCACAAACATCTGTGCCAGCTATACTTACAGTTTTCACCAATCAGGATTTAGAGATTAAGAGCTTCCCCGATGTGGTTCATCTTTATCACCGACGCAGAATGTAAGTTTTGCAATATAACCAATCAGATCTAGTTGTTCTTTGTGGTTAGGAACAGTCATTATGTTTTAGGGAACCAAAATTATTGTTTGAGGAGGAAGTTGGTAGGCTACTGGAAAATCCTCAGCTCGCCCAGGGCCTGGGAATGTGAACTTTGTTTCACCCTACCTTTAAAATGGAGTCTGAAAACAAAATGGCAGAAGTTCTGACATGTTTCTGTTGGCTTGTTTCCAGCAACTCACACTGGAGTTCAGCGATTCCACCTCTATGATAATGATATGCAAACGAAGCCACAGGCCTACGAGGTTTTCCACTGTGGCCCTAGAGGACAGCGAGGCACCTCCCAGTAACGATGTACTTAGGAAGGACAAGAGGATGACGTGCACACGTTAAGGGGAAGAACTAAGGCAGAGACCATGGTACACAGTCAGCCACACTTGAAAATAAGCTCAGCCTATGTCCATCTGCCGATGGGGATACAAAAGATCCTGATAGATCCCTTTGGGATGGGGGCAATGGCAATGTAATGAGTGTTATCAACGCCAGGGAGACTGGATTACCTGGGGACGGGCCTCTGCACATGCTGTGAGGGACTAGCTTGATTTTGCTCTTAATTGTCGGCAGGCAGGGAACCCAGGGCTGTAAGTGGAGAAGCGTAGCTAGGCCACAGGCAGCCATCCCCTTTTTGCTTCCTGGTAGTGGATACACTGTGACAGCTGCTTCAAGCTCCCACCACTTTGATTTTCCAGCCAGGATGGACTGTCCTTTGAACTGTGAGCTGAAATAAACTTTGTCAAAGTATCTTACCATAGCAACAAAAGAGGACACTAGGACCCTCACACATCACTACAAGTTGTGGGGCTCACACACTGAAACCAAAGCTTGTGGTTCCAGAGGTACAAAGTCCCCCGCTAAGGTGTCATAGAGCAAGGCCTGTAACAGCCTCTGGCCACTCACAGTGCTCATGCCCACCTCCATCTTCACGGGTCTCTTAGAAGGACAAGTAGTCACTGGCTAGACCATGAGCCCAGGATGACCTAGAGAGCCTCAATCACATCAGCACAGCCCTTCCTAAAACACCACATTTACAGAGAAGAAAGGGACTGGGGGCACAGCAATGCGTGCGGGACACTGTTTAGCGCCCTGTAGCAGTGTCACCGAGGACTGTCCTGGCCTATCTGGTCACTCCTGCCGGGCACCGGCATCTACCTCCTCTGGGGTGTTGGTACAGAGATACAGCACAGCAGCGCATTCTCAATAGGTCACTGGGCTCTTCAAGTTCCCACTGCATTCTACCACCCAAAGGACCCTCATGAACATCCAGAATCCCGACCTGGCCACATCCCTCTGTTCCCCAGGCCATCCACACATGATCCAGGTGAGGGCTCTGTCCTGCAGAAGGGCTTTCCTGTGACTCCCTCCTTGCAGGACCAGGCTCTAGTTCTGGGGTTGCAGCCTGCTTCCTTCTCACTCTATGCTTCTGGCTATCTCCTGGAAGTCACATGTGTAGCACTGCTCAATGTGGACTCCGTGCCCGACCCAAAGCCCCCACCCCCATCTTCTGCAATCTGGCTTGCTGACCCCAACATGCCGGATTCATCTGCTGTGGGGCCCGCACACAGCACAGCGAGCTCCCGCAGGGCACAAACAGGATGCACTCTGCTCAGCACTCACCTATGGGGTCCCCAACACTGCCCAGGGCACAGCAAGCGGCCAGTGCTGCTGGAGGCATTGGAGGCATGTGCAGACAGAGCAGGGACCACCTCTGAAGAGCATTGAATTAGGACAAAGGAAAGCCAAGCTTTCAGCACAGGCCAATTTCAAGGTTCCTTCTATCATGTAAATGTACCTACTAAAGGTCTCAATTATTTTAAAATATGTGAATGCAGAATTTTACAAGTGAAGCAAAAACAATTACCTTCTGCATTGGTCACAAGTGTACTGTGCCATCAAACTTTGTGTTACTTGGTTTTTACAGAAAGTGAAATTGGTATTTACAAAATCAATGCTGTTGGGTAGGAGAAGCCACTTTTAGTCTCAAAGATTGATGTGCTGACACCGGTGGGCAAGAAGGGCACAGAGTACAGAGGAATGGAGCCATATCTACTGCTCAGCCGTGACCCGGAGGAAACCCCGGAGACACAGAATGAACAGGTGGCGACCACAGTCAGGATGGAAGCAGGACGCTTGCTGTACTGTTTGCTGCCTGTTGGCACTACTCAATAGTTACCCATGACTAGGAAGCACGCAGGTATTCATGTCTACTGCGTCCTGTGCTGCTGACCTGGTGGCCAGCATGTACACCACTCAGCGATCCGCCTCAGGCAGCAGCGGTGGCCCTTCACAACCAAGTCTCTGTGGTCTCCTCATGTCAAGGCTGAACAAAACTGGTCAGGGCTGCAAAGGGTTGTGCGTTGCCAGCTCAGGACTGCCACCTGCTGCCAATGGCTGGGAAGCAAATCCCAGGATCCCTGTTCACTGTAATCAGCCCTGGGAGATGGTGTGCGCCTGGGTGACTCTGATAGCAAGGGGGGCCCCATGCCAAAGCTACCCAGATGCAGCATTTCCGACTCAGCAGATACCTGAGCACTCAGGCATCTTTCTCACCTTTTCTCACAAGCTCCTACTGCCCCTCTGCCTGATGTTCACCTCAGATAAGCACCAGCAGGAGCACAGGAGCACTAACCTGTGGCCTGATGCTCAATGATTTGGTCTCTGTGCAGCCCAGGCTGTCCTGGAACTCAGAGATCCACCTGCCTCTGCCTCCCAAGTACTGGGATTAAAGCCGTGTGCCACCACTGCCTGGCTTGGAAAAAGCAGTCTTAGTGTTTATTTTTTGTTCTAATCATATTGACGGTCTCCACTGTAGCATTTCTCCTGCTTGTATCAAATCCAGCTTCCCCAAAACTTTCTTGCTCTCCCACCCTCCCCACTTCTACCTGCTTTGAATTTCTCTTCTACTTTCAGGCTTTTGTCCTCAACTCAAAGTCTCCACATACGGGAACATGCAATGCTTGTCTCCACATACGGGAACATGCAATGCTTGTCCCCATGTCTCCACATACAGGAACATGCAATGCTTGTCCCCATGTCTCCACATACGGGAACATGCAATGCTTGTCTCTGCGTCTCCACATACGGGAACATGCAATGCTTGTCTTCTGTGTCTCCACATACAGGAACATGCAATGCTTGTCTCTATGTCTGGCTTGTTTTGCCTTAACATAATTTCTCCAGCTCTGTTCATTTCCTACAGAGGACATGACTTCAGTCTTATGACTAGAACGCCACTGTGCATACCTACCAAGTTTTCTTGTCATTCATTCACTGGTGCCAGGTAGGCATGCGCGATTCCTTGTCTTGGCTATTATGCACGGTGTCACAATAAACAAGAGCAGCTCTCTCTGTGGTGTGGATGTGAGGTTTCCTCAGGGTCACACCCAGGAGGTGTTGCTGGGTCCAACAGCTCAGCATCCAGCCTTGGAGGAGCATCCATCTGTTTTTCACAGCGGTCTCACTGCTTTTAACAAGGGCTCCTTGTCCTCCATCCCTCACCATCATTACAAAGTTTGCTAATCTGGATAGAGATGGAATCTCAATGTATGATCGTTGTTGGAGATGGGATTTCATTCCGTAGCCTAGGCTAGCCTTGAACTTGTTGCAATCCTCCTGCCTCAGCCTTTCACATGCTGGGTTTCCAGGAGTGAGCCACCATGCCTGTAAGGACCTTGACTTGAGCTCCTCCTCGAGTCTTCCACTTGCTGAAACACACAGCCTGGGGGCCCTAAGGTTTGAAACTCCCTTCCCCAAATTCTGGAGGTTAGACAAAAGCCAGCATTCCTTGGGAATTGGTGAGACCATTTCCTCTCTACCAAAAGGAGCCATTTCCCTGGCAGGTGGGACACATGGCAACCTGTGGTGCCTATTAACATACCAAAGCACACGCTGGCCTCCCAGCTCCCTTGGAATCTTCCTAGCTCTTCTCACCTCCTCCTGACCTGAGCTTCCCTAGCTCAGGAGCCTCCTGCTCCTCTCCCAGCTGTTCATTCTCCGTATAACCCCGTTTCAGCAGTGTCTCCACCCCCCCCCCACCCCCCCCCCCCCCCCCCCCGCTTCTCCCATGCCCAGGTACAGAACACTACTTCCTTTCTCTGCTCCAGACTTTCCCGGATGCCTATGGCTGTTCTCTTTCTCACACCTATAACAGAACCTTAACCACACCAAGGCAATTTTCTGTGGCCACGGCATCAGTTTGTACACATAGCATTGCTGCTTCAGTGTGGTCTTGGCTGATGGCAAAGACAGACATTTTTAGACAGCAGATTTCCTCTTTTGAGAAGTGACCACAAATTAGGTTAATTTTTCTGAGTTCTTTGCATATTCTGCATATTAACTGTGGGAGAAAGAGCTGTTGCCAGTGCTCCTGTATACCTTTGCTATACAGCACTCTCTCTCAAGTCTGCGCAGCTCCGTCAGCCAATTCTCCTTACGTTCTCAAGTCTGGAATCCTAGTCAGTCTGTCTACACTATCTTGGGGTATTTCTTCCAGGTCTTCCTTTAATGTCTTTAATCCACTTGATTTATGTATTTTCAATCCTTTTGTGTGGATATTCAGTGTTCCCAGCCACAGTTACTGAAAAAGTTATCTCTTCTCCATTGTGTGTTTTTTTGGTATCTTTGTCAAAACTTGAGTGACTAAAAAGGAGTGGGTTTTTGAGCCCTGTTTTCTTCATTTGGTCTATGTGACTGCTGTTATGGAAAATACCATGCTGCTGTGGGAGCACATTCTGCTCCTTCAGCCAATTGCCTTTAAGATACCAGCCCACTTGGGCATGTGCGCCCTCTCTCTTCTGGCTCCTGTTCCTGCGGCTAAACTGTTTCCTGTTTGTGCTCAGAGGACTGTTGTTTAGGACGGTAATCTGTAAGTCTTTCCCCTTAAATAAATAACCCTTTTTATAATCAATAATACTGAGCTGCTGTGGGACTGTCTCATGGCATCACCATGCTGTTTTGCTGACAGTGCCTCTCTAGTTTATCTGAAAACCCTATGAGGATGTACCTCCAGCACTGTTTCTGTTGTGCTTGCTTATTTGGGGTCTTCTGTGATTCCAAGTAAATTTTATGTTTTTCTTAGTTCTCTATATGCTTTTGGTATATTGATAGAGATTGCAACCAATCTGATATTTTTTGGTAATATGTTAACAATGTTTATTTTCTTAACCCATGAACATGGGAAATAGAAATCTTTCCATCTTTTTGTACCTACAGTTTTATTCAATATTTTATAATTTTCATTAAGATAAAGATGAGATTTATCTTTAAGGTTTTATTTTTGGTGGATATTTATTTGAGTGTCTCACTACGGAGGCCAGGTTAGCCTTGAACTCCCCTTGTCCTCAGCCTCCTAAATGCTGAGATTAGAGGCCTAGTTTTTTTTTTTTTGTGGGGGGGGTTGTCTTTTGTTATATTCAGGCTATTGTGAATAGGGTTTTTCATTTCTTTCTCATCAGGCTGATAACTGATCCAAAAGCTATTGTACATTGTATGCTGCTATTTTGCTGAACTCATTAGTCCTAAGTGTTATGGTGGAATCTTCCAAACAGAATCATCCCAACACAGGAATAGTTTGACTTCCTTCCCTCATTCTGTTCTTCTGAGTTTACAAAAAAAATCTAAGGCATACTGGTATTAGTTCTTCAAACCTGGTGTGAGATTCACCAGTGAACCCCAGATTTTCCTGGAGACTTGAGTACTGGTTTGCCACACCCTGCACGGCATGGTCCTGAGAACCTGCAGGGGCGACTTGGGGATGAAGAGACCACAGACCTAGAACAGCTCAGGGGCTGTGCCTGCTCCAGTAGAGGGCTGCACAAGAGGGAGAGTCAGCTAGTGTCAGCAGTCTCTGTGGGGGAACCCGGGAAAGCTATGGTAACGGCTACAGGTCTCTCTCTCATAGTTGGACCCAGGGAAGGCTTTGCCGTTTTTCTGAATTTCACTATTCCCATGGGTCTGAGGCATTGGGGTCCTTGACATGCTTGTGCCCAGGTTAACAACACGCGTTCATACAACTTCATCCACTTCCCACACTGCTTCAAACTCACGGCTTGTTATCAATCTGCTTATGTTTTTATTGATATCCTCTTGGTTCAATTTTGGTAGGTCATATGTGTTTAGAAATTTGTATTTCTTCTATATTTTTCATTATGTTCCATAATGTTCATCTGGATTTCAGTGGTACCTGCTGTGATGACACCCCACCCCCCAGTTCTAATTTTACTTACTGAGTCATCTTTTTAAAAAGATGTATGAATATTTTGCCTGCATGTATGTATGTGCACCGCTTTCATGCCTGGTGTTCACAGAGGTCAGAAGAGGGCGTCAGATCCTTTGAAACTGGAGTTAAAGAGGTTGTTGGCTACCAAGAGGGTGCTGGGAACCAAACCAAGGGCTTTTGCGAGAGCAACCAGTGCTGACTTGAACAGTCTCTCCAGCCCCAGGATTTTGTTACGGTGTGTATACACAACAAGCCATGGAACACAGGTGGATCCTGGGAACTGGACTCAGACCATCAGCCTTAGCAGCCAGAGCCTTCACACACTGAGCTTTCTCTCCAGCTCCCCTTTCCTCTCTTGCTGTATCCCACAGGTTTCCGGCACACCATGTTTCCATTTTCATTGATTCTAGCAATTTTTCAACTCCATACCCAATTTCTTCAATGACTCAGTTTTTCAAAAGTCTACTATTCAATCTCCATGTATTTGTATAATTTGTAGGTTCTCTTTCTGTTGATTTCTAATTTAACCAAATTATATCTGGTAAGATATGAGAAACTTCTATTTTTGTGTGTGTCTGTGGGGGGACTGTCCACAGGGAAATGTCAGGTGCCCTGGAGCTAGCTACAGTCAGTTGTGAGCTATCCAGTGTGGGAGCAGACACTAAACCCTAGTCATCTGCAGCAGCAGTGTATGCTCTTAACCACTGAGTCGTCTTTCTAGCCCCACGACAGAAAGAAAGTTCTCATTTGTTGCTGTTAAATGCTAGCTTTAGCTCACTGGGGAAAAACTCCATGATCTTATGAAAAGCATGCATATTCTGTAACTGCTAGACGAAGCAGTGTGTAGATGTCTACAGTGTAACCTGACCTCTACAACTGGATTGTGTGGATAATGGATCTATTAGTGAGCTTGGGGTAATGAAGTCATCTGCTGTTACTGTTTGTGGGGCCCATCTCTTCCTTTTTGGTCAGTAGTTTGCTTCATTAAATCTGGTTCTCAGGGGTTTGATACATATATATTTACACCTGGTATACATTCTTGGTTGATATTTATCATTCTGTGACTTTTGCCTCTTCTGATTTCCTCTATGTCTATGGGATGTGAGTGTTTTCAGATTGGAAGATCATTTTATACCCTTTCACTTTCAGTCTATGTTGTCAGCAGTGAGGTTTCTTTTACAAACCTCATTCTGTGTGTGTGCCATGTGGGTAAAGTTGCACATACCTCGTGGCACATGTGGGGAGGTCAGATGGTTTTTGGGAGTCAGTTTTCTCCCTCTACCCTGGGTTCCAGGGATTAAACTCAGGTCATCAGGCTTACAAGGCAGATACTCTTACACACACACACACACACACACACACACACACACACACACACACACACACACACCACGGAGCCATCTCATCCACTTGCCAGTGAGGTTCCTTCAAATGGCACATTACTGGTTCTGGGTCTTCTAAGTGGAGAATTCAGACATTCACAGTGGGGTGAAAGTGTACCTCCTGTCACGTTGCTGCCTATGGTTGTTTCCTGCCATGCTTCTTTCTCCTTTAGTGATGATTTACTGAGTTAATGGTTTCCTAATCCATGTTTGCTTGCCTACTCTTCTAAGTGATATCCTTTCTTATATTCTCATGATTATATTTATCTTGCTCTCTCTCTTCTAGGTGTAGAAGTCTTTAATATCTTTTATAATGTGTGAATTCCACTGGCTTATATTTTTCGTGGAAGATCATTATTTATCCTTTGATTTTGAAGAATAGCCTTACTGGATACAGTAGCCTGTATGTTGATTATAATTTTTAATGTTTTGCTTTTTGTTTCTGTCTTTGACATGTCTATTTGAGGTGTCCACATCTTCCCCAACATTTAGGAAATTTTCTATTATTTTATCAAATGGGTTTCCTAATGCCTTTATGCCTATAGTTCCTTGTCCCTCCTATTCTATGTGTACTTAGCCTTTCAGTGATGTCTCAAGGGCCATGCATGCTGTTCATTCCTATCTGAACATTGAGGCTTCACCAGCTTGCCTTTGGGCTTGGTACTCATTCTTCTGGCTGCTCTGTCCTATTGGCTTTCCACAGTCTTCTCACTGACAGAGCTGTTCATGGCCAACATGAACAGTCTTTCCCAGACTCTTTAACTGCTCTCTCATATCCTGTACTTCCTAATTCATTTACCTATTTCTCTTTCTTTTTCTTTTTGATTTTTTGAGACAGGGGTTGTCTGTGCCACGAACAGCTCTGCTGTTCTCAAACTAGTTTTGTAGACCAGGCTGCCCCCAAACTTATAGAGATTTGCCTTCCTCTGACTCCTGAGTGCTGGGATTAAAGGCTTGTGCCACCACCACCCTGACTCATTTAGCTATTTTGATCATATTCAAAAATAAATTTTAATAAAATATTTCTTCTGAATAGTTGCCCAGCATTTCATTTTAATATCTTTGCAATCATATGGTAGAGAATTATGAATATTCAAAGGATTCATGTTGCCCTTTTCCATACCTGTTTCTATCCTGAAATCTGTCTTTGTCAGGATGGCAAGCTCTCTCAATGTTATGGAAGGGCTTTCTTGGGGAGCCGTCTTCTCGAGGGCGTGACTGTGGTTAGGTTGTGGCACAATGCATACCATGACAAAGTCTCCATGACACACTTTCTCCGTAGGTCCGACAGAAGTGGAGAACCTTTTAAAATCCATGAAGGTAGGTTTGAAGTGTGAGATCATTTGGGGGCTGCCATCCATGGCTATTCTTCTAGTCTTGTCAGCAATGTGTGGTCTGAAGGGACCCAGAAGCAGCCTGTGCACGCTGAGGTCCGTCTAGGTGCAGAGACCACGAGTGTTCCTCTATGGTTGTATGAGGGTAGATGGCGAGAAGCAGGACTTCAGGCCCCCTGGCCTTGCCTTGTTGGGGCCAGGCTGTGAGATGGCGGCTTTCCTCTTCATTGTTCTTCAAGTTGAAGTAGCTACCGGTGTTTGAGTGGATCAAGTTATGGCTGTGCAAGTTCTCTCAGCCTGTCAGAAAGTGCATCTCAGTGGGCGAGCATCTGTCTAAAACACCTGAGGCGCAAGGCTCACTTCCAGCACTGTTCACGAAGAAACAACAACCATGATACCTACCAACCAACCAACCAACCAACCAACCAACCAACCAACCAACCAAGATGCATAAATACAAAAGCCACCAAATACAATCACTACAATATAACAAAAGGGCAAAAATAACTAGATAAACTGAAATGTTAATACAAATAGAAAATTGTAAAGGGGGAATGAGGAAGATTCAGTTACAGACAAGGAAAAGGGAAATGGAAAAGTACTAGGATAAAAGGGGAAGAAGGCGACAGCAGGCTCAGCAGGGACAGGCACTTGCTGTCAAGCCTGACATGCTGAGTTCCAGTTCCAGCAGCCACATGGTGGAAGGAACTGACCTCCACGTGTGCACTTGTGGCACATGCGCATACATGCCCAAAACAATGTAAAAGATCGTAAAAGGAAGAAAACAATTGTATATACATGCAAACAAAGCGGACACATTTCCTTACCAAGGAGGCTGGCACGTCACCGGGGCACTGTGCAGCCACCCGAGCTCCGCACGAGCAGGGAGAAGGCAGGCTGTGGTTGTCTTCTTTTCCCTCTTTGCTCTGTGGCATCTGCTGGGAACCAACGAGAGTACCCTGAACCAAAGACAGTGGCGACTTTCCAGTGCCCCGCATCAGGGCTGACACCAGGTGCTGCGGCTCAGGAGTCGCTGGCGCATCCGTCGTGCGATGCTGCCGAGTTGTAGCCGTCTGCAACTGAGCTCCCCAAGCTGACGACCGTCACAGGGAAGCAGCTTTCGTGTCACTTTGTGTTCCAGGCTGGCCTCCTACTACGTGACGTTCTCACAGGCTTCAGAGTGGCTCTCCTGGAACGACAAACCGTTTCTCAAGGCAGATACTGGGTGGCTCAGATGCTTGCTGTAGGTTCTCTGGAGACAAGAAAACACCCTTGACTTCAAAGGCAGCAGGCCCATCGCTGCGAGTGTGTGCCGGGAAGTCAGGATGGTTCCCTGAGCAGCACCATGCAGGTTCCAGATCTCCTGTTCAGATCCTGTTCTTCTGACCCCTGTGCTGCTCGACTCTAGCCCTTCCCTTTACCTGCACTGCAGTTCTGTGCAGTGATGTGAGACTCCCCTCTGTATGCTGTGAATGTGCTTTATTACTACCGGTTAATAAAGAAGCTGCTTTGGCCTACGGCAGGGCAGAATAGAGCCAGGAGGGAAAACTAAACTGAATGCAGGGAGAAAGAAGGCAGAGTCAGGCAGACACCATGTAGCTGCCAAAGGAGAAAGATGCCAGAACCTTACTAGTAGGCCACAGCCTCATGGTGATACACAGATTAATAGAAATGGGTTAATTTAAGATGTAAGTAAACAGTGTTGTAATTAATATAGTTTATGTGTGATTATTCGGGTCTGGGTGGCTGGGAATGAAAGCAGTGCAACTGGCATGGGCTACCCCATCTCACCATCTTTATACACCATCCACAGACTGTTCTCTAAGTTTCCCTGCACAGCTGAACACCAGCATTCCCCAAGTGGCTCACCTCCCTGGGTAGTTCTTGGCGGTTTGGTAGGTTGATTTTGGCTCTTTGTTTTCAGGCAAGCATTACTAAGCCTGTCTGTCTTGCCTTCTGCCTCGGCCCGTGTGCTGCATTACATCATGAGCCACCACAGCTGCTTCTGCCTCGGCCCGCGTGCTGCAATTACAGCATGAGCCATCACAGCTGCTTCTCTCAACTTCCTTCTGTGTTACAGAAAATGGCAACAGATGCCTCTAATGTACACGTGCACCACCACCCCCCCCCCCCCAGAGATATCTGTGATCTCTTTACCAGTTTTATAAACTAAGGTCTTTTCAGACTGAAATACATAATTGTGGTGGTCTGAATAAGAATGCCCCCATAGGTGCACACATTCGAATGCTGAGTGCTGAGTCACCAGGGATGGTGCCGCTTGAGAAGGACTGGAGGGTTAGGAGGCGTGGCCTTGCAGGAAGCTGCCACTGGGGGAGGGCTTGGAGGTTTCAAAAGTCCAAGTCGGACCCAGATTGCTCTCTCTGCCTGCAAATAAGGATGTAGCTCGCTCTCTCTCAGCTGCATCTCCAGCAACATGCCTGTCACCATGCTCCCCTCCATGATTGACTAAACCTCTGAAATGGTAAGCAAGTCCCCAATTAAATGCTTTCTTTCTTATAAGAGTTGCCATGGTCACGGTGTCTCTTCACAGCAAAAGAATGCCAACTAAGAAAATAATATGTCCTCTGACAAAAACTATCAGAAACAGAAACAGTGTCTAATGCTTTTATTGTTTCCTCAGCTATGCCAGTTGCCAGGTCATGTCTCTAATTTCCAGAGGCTTAACTTCACTACAAGTCCTAAATATACAAAACTGAAGTTGTACCAAAACCACGTATTTTCGTGAGGAAAAAAAATCAGAAAATGCCACATGGTTTTTAGACACACACACACACACACACACACACACGCACGCACGCACATCCACATGTATTTGGGGGTGGGGAGACCCATGTGGTGCCCCATAGTTAGGCCATCAGTCCAGCTCTCTCTAGCACCCCAAGCTAAGCCTGTGACAGGACAGGCATACAAGCACATTCTAGAACCTACTCAGAAGTACCCGCATACATTTTAAGCAGATACAGCTTTTTCACAAAACAAAATCTTCTTTCAGAACCATGAATTTCCAGAGTATTTAATACCATGACCCCATTCTAGAAAAGACTAGACTTTCCAATTTTCCCCACCCAAACAGAAACCCCACTCTCCACTCTGAGCAAAAGTGGTGATATGGAGAAGCCTCTGGGGTGTTGCAGAACGGGGAGGGGTCTGCAGGGGAGCCTCTAGCCAACCTCAGCCACGGCCCACAGGGCACACAGGCCCCAGCCAGTCAGGGACTGAGCACGACAGGCCTGTGGAGTTGGTACAGGAAAGTGTTCTTCCCTTGGCTGCCTTCCCTATCAGCCTGCTCCATGACCAGCTTTGGATCCACCTGGGAGGACAGAGAAGAGAACCAAGTTAGGCTCTTGGTGAGATCTGCCTAGATACCAAATTCATAAAATTATGTGCACACAGATGTGGACATGTGAGACAAAATTGTTTTTTCCACTTTACAAAACGATCTGCAGATGCTTCTTCATTTTCATAATTCACACCATACACTGATCATCCATTCGAATAGGCACTACAAGGGTTTTAAATCTCATTTATTTGTGTGTGTGTATGTGCATACATGCACAAGTGCACAGGTATGCATGCATGCGCCACAGCATGTGTGAGGTCTGCGGACAACCTGTGACAGCTGGTTCTCTCCTTCCACCATGTGGCTCAAAGGGTCATCAAGCTAAACCATTTTGCTGGCCCTTGGCCCTGATCATACATTTTTAAATTGATAACAGGGTAAAATAGGAAACCTTTACTGAGAAATTTCGCATACACTCTGTGTCTGTGGGAGCAGGGACTGGTACGCTTATCTAAAAACAACGTTTTCTCAAGCACACTACTTTCAAATACAACTCTACTTTTAATTGTTTCCCATTATTGTGCCAACTTGATGGATCCTGCTTGACAAACTTGCGGCGGCACGCAGAAGTCTGGAATGGCGGCTGGCGCAGTGTCAGCCCTGAAGAAGTCACAAAGAAGCCACTCAGAGGAACATGGAGAGGCAGAAGGTATTGAAATGGGAAAACCTTGCTCTCAGGGTAGAAACAAAACATCTCCTGAGGGGCACAGAGTGACCAAAGGACAAGGAAAGCCATGCCCAGCTCTCAGAGGCATCCCTGGCCCTAGGGCTGAAGCTGACAACACCCTTCTGCTCCCCAGCCTCAAACAACTCACTCCACCTTCTAAAGCTTGCAGAGCAGAGATGGTAGGGACAAGAGGGGCCACACCCTGCTGCATAGCAGACTCGTGCCCTGGTGCTGGTCTGTAGAGTGACAGGACACAGGTGGGGTCTCTAGAGTGGCTAGGGCTAGAGGAAGAGGACACTGGGGTCAGCACCCTTGTAAAAGACACCACGGAGCTCTCTGGGGTCTTTGTGCCGTGGAGGCACACAGCAAGGCAGCTATCCCCACAGAGGCACCAGATTCGACCCTGGGGTACACCAGCTCAGAAGTCCAGTCCCCAGAACCGGGAGGCATGTCAGTTTCTGAGCCAGTCTCCCGCTATGCATTGCTCCAACCATCTGGCAGACACAGAACACCCAGCCACCATGTCACCCTGCATGGCAGGCATGACAAAGCGACTTTCAACACTACCAAGTACTGCAGGTCCCTTCCCAAGCTTCCTCCTCCAGCGGCTGAGCAGACACGGCACTCAGAAACAGCTGTCCAGCCATCTCCTTTGCCTGGAGATTCTTGTCCTGGGTCTGAGCCCACGCCCTCCCAGGCACTTTCCCTCATCCAGCAGCAGCTGTTCCTCCAGGCACCCAGCGCCCACATACCTGGTTCCACTCATAGGGTTTTTCATGCCATTTAGGAATAATCTTCTCTCGAGGCTTCAACCGGCAGAACAAGCTACAATTTTTAAAAAGCAAATCAAAGGTTTTACTGTTGGCTAATTTTGCTTTGTAGCTAAAGGATGGTTTCAGATTTACTATCTAGTCCAAGCTGGTCTCAAACTTCTGATCCCCTGCCTCAGTAGCCTCCTGAGCTGGGTTATGTAGGTGCCACCACATCCAGCAAATTATTTTAATTATTCATTAGCACTAAAAAATAGCAGGATGATCTTTTTTAAAAAATGTGTATGTGTGTTTAAAGTCTACAAATATCCCAGAATTAGAACTGTGATAGGCTTTCAAAGTGTCAAAATGTATATAATTATGATATTTTAATGTATAGTTCATTTAAAAATGAAGAAATAGAACACAATAGACTTTAGGGAGATTATTATATATATTACCTAAAATTTCCAAATTGTCAAAAACAAAAATGATAAGACATGCCAATCAGGAGACAAGATCATGTGACTCTATGCAGGAAGAAGGAGCAGGGACAGAGGCTCAGTGAGCAGATGCAGATGAGGGATCAGTACAAAGACTTCAAAGCAGGCATGACATACACACCTAGAATTACAGCACACTACACTGAAAGGCTTAAAGCATAATGACAATACAATAGAGACTGTACAGAAAAAAGCAATGCATCAACCTTAAAATGGAAAACTATATAAACGTAGAAATTCTATAAGCAATAAGCAAAATAATTGAAATGGAAATTCCCCAGATGTTACTTTTAAAAGATCAAATATGATGTGAAAAGATACAATCTGAGAGAGAGTGAGGAAGAAGACTGAAGAGAATGATCACACAAGCAAGGCAGTAGCTGTACGATGGGCCACTGCTCAAAGACCGCGTGCAGTGCCTGTGTACAAAAGGTATGCACTGTAATGTCCTCATGAGCAGAAACAGGCAGAGATGAGTGCCTTCCCAAAACACCACATCTATACCACTCCTTCTGAGGCTCAGAAAATACTTGGAAGAGGGAACAGAAAGCGTGTATCAGCGGGAAACCAGGGAGAGGAACTGTGAAATCTCCAGGGCATGACAGCTCTCCAGCATGATCCCACAGCAGTGGCAGCTGACTGTACTGGGCCTGCACAAGACGAAGTTGTCAACAGTCAATCTCACATGATCTCCAGGGCAGCCGCTGTTTTCAGTTGTGTACTCAATGGGGAGCCCACCAGGCTCCAACAGACAGTTCCAAATGTGTAGTCACACAAAAAGCCCTGATTAAAATCACTGGGTCACAAAACAAAGAGGCATAAATATGGGCTCCAGGGTGGGGTGGGGAGACATGGCTGCAGTGGTGTATAAGTGTGAGGAGAGGGTGAGGGTAAACAGAACATACTATACATTTTATCAAACTGTCAATGAAGAAACTTAATTGATTAAAAAACAGATTAAGTTTTTTAAAAGCAATTTTAGGTTACAAGTAGAATAGAAAGTTACACCATGAAAATATCAGCCCAGGGGAGCAAGAGTAGCTGTATTAGCATCAGACAAAATAGACCTTAAAACACTACTAACGCTGGAGACAAAAAGAGGTATTTCACAATAATGATAATGAACTTGCACATAGAAAATCCTGCAGACCTACTAAAACCAACCAGTCATGTTAAGAAGATTGCAAGTAAGAGATCCACGTATAATCACTTTTAAGAAATGAACAAATCATACTTAAAACTTTTATTCACAGTATCATCAAGGAACTTACACACTTAAAAATAATTATACAGAAGCCCAGGGTTTGGTTACTAAAATCTAAAGCAGAGTTAGGAGAGGAAAGAGGGACAGGGAAGATGCCTCAGTTGATAAAGCACTTGCCATGCAAGCATGCAAACTGGATTTGAAATCCTCTGGACATACATAACGCTGCATGTAATGGGCCCATGTCTGTAATCTCGCATGCCTACACTGAGCACGCAAGCCTGGCATATCCAGGGTCAACAAGAGATTCTGCCTCCAACAAGATGGAAGATGAGTACCAACACTTGAGGCCATGCTCTGATCTCCACAGCACACCACAGTGCACACATACACCATGCCCCACTCACACCATGGCACACTCATGCACATGAACACGCACACATACAAGAAAGAAATAAAAGACCATCTAATAGTCCTGCTTTACTATTAACATGGCAAATTTCTGCCAGGTGGTGGTGGGGTACACCATTAATCCCAGCACTAGGATCTCTGTGAGTTCAAGGCCAGCCTGGTCTACAGAGTGAGTTCCAGGACAGGCAGGGCTACACAGAGAAACCCTGTCTTGAAAACACACACACACACACACACACACGAATGATAATTTCCCAAATTCACTAGAACACTGTCCCATTCTAGCAAGGCTTTCTGTGCAGACTGACCAACCACTGATACCGATGTGGCCATAGGAGGCAAAGACTCTGGCCAGTAGACACAGCCAAAGGACACGAATGGGAAGACAAATGATGGCTGGTTTCAAACTTACTAGGTAGCCACAGCAAGACAGTGAGACTCATGAAATTTGCAGGCAAGTGGATGGAAGTAGAAAAAAATCAGCCTGAGTATCCCAGACCCAGAAAGATAAATATGGTATGCACTTGCTTACATGTAGGCATTAGCTGTTAAGTCAACGATAACAAAGTAACAATCCACAGAAATATAGAGGAAAGGCATAGAGTACGGGACTGGAGGGGACAGACACATCTTGTTAGGAAAGGGAAATAGATAGATAGATATGGTTGGAAGGGGGAGCCAGAATAGGAGGATCAAGTAGGGAGGACCAGGGAATATGAGAGACAGCTAAATCAAGGAGCATTTGACAGGTAGTATGGAAACCTAATTTAGTAGAAACTTCTTAAAATATGTACATATATGAAGCCAATCTAAATAAAATCACCAAATAATGGAGGAGACAGCATCCCAACTGGCCATCTCTTGTCACACAATGAAGTTTCCAATACCAGAATGGGGTTACATCTAATTGAGTTGTTGGCCAAAGGGGCCCCATGGGAGTCCCCAAACAATCCAGACTGTTGCCAAGACTAGAGGTTGCTCTCCACAATCTGACAAAAAGACTTCATTGCTGAACACAACATCTATACTGAACATGGAGCTGTTAAGTTGGTGCCTACATAAAACCTTCACCCTGTGTTCCAGCATCTTTGGTACAGAAAGGTACTTCGCACACTATCAAAAAAGTAACAAACACAAACCAGTCACAAACCCTTAATCTACCATGGTGTCCTGCCTGCAAGATGCGCTAGGACAATGGTGTTACAAAGCTTGTGGGAGGAACCAACCAATAACTTATCTGACTTAGGCCCACTCCAAAAGATGTAACCCCTATCTGACACTGCTTGGGTGACCAAGAACTGGAGACTAGATAACCCAGGGACCTAGGGGAAAACCAAGTAATACTGGCCTAAAAATGGGGGGATGTAGTGGTAAAATGATTCTGCTATACTCATAGATCAGTGCTTTGTTCAGCCATCATCAGAGAAGCTTCCTCCTGCAGCAGATGAACAAATACAGAGACCCACAGTCAGACACTACACAGAAAATGTGAGAGACCTTCAGTCCTAAATGAGATGTCTCCATCAAATCACTCCCCTCAGAGCTCAGTGATCCCCTCAGAAGAGGATGTGGAAAGAGTGTAAGAGCCAGAGGAGGAGGAGGACATCCTCTTAACAACATGACAAAGCTCATATACGAACTCACAGAGACTGAGGCTGCATGTTGTGTGTGGGTAACAGTGCCATAAGGAAGCCACAGGAGATCACCAATACTCATTGTTCATGACCTGGATGCTGTCCCTGTGGGCATATATTTATAAGTAGTTTATGTATATAAAACCTCAACTCAAGCTTGACATACACACACAGACGGGGGGGGGGAGTGGAGGGGGGAGAAAGGGAGGAGGGGGAGAGAGAGACTACAAAAACTAGATGGTACAGTGGCACATTCCTATAATCCCAGCACTTGGGAGGCAGAGGTAGCCCACTGAGGGCGCTAATACATACTCCTTGACCTCTGAACTCTGGTTGTGAATGGAGCTGCCAGGGAGAGATGAAAGGTACAAGGGAGGGATGGTCAAAGGACCACCTGGTCTCCAAGGCACAGACTCCACTTCTCTCCCCTGGGCCCCAATCTTTAACTAGTGATGGGGATATCACACCACTCTGTGGTCTCTGTGTCCTGCTCTGCTACATAAAATAATTTCTTCACCATGATTTCCTTAAAGGTCACATGGATGATGATTATTCTGCCTTGTCTGAGTCCCAGACACACAGACATGACATCCAGTACCTCCAGAGGTGCCTCAGCACTGGAATCCCACTTAAGTAATTTATCTGTCATATCTCCTAAATAACTCGAAATATCCACATAACAAAACAACACACACACACACACACACACACACACACACACACACACACACACACACACACACAGGCTGTATATTGCCTAGTATACCTTAACAGTATGGTACCACATAACTTACCCTAGAAGTTTCTGACGTGCATTCTCCTGTAACTGTGCAATTCTTTCAGGCCCAAGGTACTTGGATCCATTTGGCCCATCACATACTAGTTTGTTGATAGCAGCCCTGAGAATGTTAATCTGTAAAGGACAGTGACAGACTATGTGGCTACATACAGCTGTATTTCATCCCACAGTAAACAGGTCACAGCATTCAAAGCTGTGTTCTCGCATCAGTCAAGTTTAGAGGATTGGTAAAACAACAGAAATAACAGCAGAGAACAGACAGGACCCATCAGCCCATATCCAGTCTCTCCCACATTTGTTACAGCTGAGATGCCAGCCATGGATGTAGATTAGACCCATTTTCTATTAGCATCCCACTTCTTCTCCAGGACCCAGGCCCAAGAACCACACTCAACTTCCCATGTCTTCTCTGGTGTAGGATGGCTTTCCAACCTTTTCTTGCTTTATAAGACTTTAGCAATTTGGAGGTATTCTGGTTGGGAATTTTGTAGCATGCTCCCTGATTTGAGGTTGTTATTGTCCAGAGGGAAGTGGCTGAGGCAGCAGCACTGAAGACTGCAGGGCTCCTGGTTGTAACAATACTCCTTCCCTACTCCTGGCTCATCAGGCTTGCCTGTCCTCAGAGAGCCACATGACCCACCTCAACTCCCAGTAACTTTATAAGAGCTAACTACTTTTCTCCCAGTTGTCTACTCTACCTACACATGTGGCTATTTTATATTCCGGGTTATAATTCAATACATGTACTTTGTTGCTCAACACTGTTTCAGCCCTTTCGCTGGCTCCTCTATCCTTGGATGTTCCTACCCTGTGTGCCTCATATGCTTCCTTCTTGGGCTATAAGATACTCTGGGCACCGACATTTCCTGCTCCCCTTCCTAGAGAAAGAAGTTTCAAAGAGAAATCCAACGGGGTAACCCCATTAGAAACCACATGCTGAGTGTCAGCTATGCTCTTTGCCTCAAAGGCAGCCCCCCGGAGCTGGACATTACACACGGGCAGGAGGCCGTTCCTGGCGTCTCTGGCTCTGACCCAGTACCCAGAAGTCACACTAGCCTTTCTTGCTCACTTTTAAGTCTTGTTTAGTAACAACCATGGCTCCATTCCCTTATATAGTCACCCCAATAATATGGAAAACGCCTTTAGACCCGCTGGTTTGTGCCTTCCTAATCCCCCAAACTACCAACTACAGGGCAGTGTTCAAATGGAGCCTCCTTTTCCTCTCTCTTTTTCTTCCAAGCTCCTTTTCTCTTTACTCCTTCAACATAAGTACGTGTGACATTTGCCACAGCTATGCCTGCTGTTCCTTTCCACAGACCTATCCCATGTTGGGAGCCCTGATACCCTGGGTGGGGTGTGTGTCATACAATAAAAGCCCACTATCTGGAGACACCTAGAGGTGGGCAAGTGCATAGCTGTGTCCTCTATCTTCATCTCTTTTGTCTTCAAGATCCTAGATGCTCCCAGTACATTTATTCACTTCCCTATCTCCTAGCAACCACGCATCTTCTTGTACAGATGTCTTCCTAGCAGGTCCACACAGATGCACCCCAATTCCTGTAGTAAATGCTTGTAGGATTTTATTCATACTCTTGTATGATTTTATTCATACTCTTGTATGAATCACTCATTTCTTTCTACTGTCAAATACTGTTCTGTTGTATTACCACAGCTTGCTTATACACTCCCCTGTCAAAAGACATCACTAACAACAGCAGTTATGAATGAAGCTGCTGACATTCACACAGGCTCTCTGAGGACACACATTTTCACATCTTTCAGCTTTTGAGTCTGATAAAAATTTAAACAATGTTTGTTTCTGTTTTTCTTTTCATATTTCCTTATTCAAGTGACTTACTGGGTCGAATGGCACAGTCATAAGCTTAATCTGTAAAGAGACCTGACCTCCAAAGGGTAACCCCTCTGCAGTCCACGTAGAGAACTAAGACTTCTCGCTGGCCCTTGCCTCCCCCGCTGTCACTGTCAGCACTGAGGGCTGGGGAGTGCAGTCTGGTTGTGAGGCTCACCATCTGCATTTTCCTTATGACGTAGGTTGCACAGCTTCTCCTGTGTTCATTTCCATCACATCTTACTTGGTTGCATGTTTTACTAGTGAATATAAGAGTTGCTAATATGCTGCGGATGCAATCAAGCATGTAATAAATATCTTCACCTAGTATGCAACTTTTCTTCATGGTCTTGGCAGGATCTTTTGCAAAACCCATCTTTCCTTCATAGACAGCACCTCTGGTGGACTCCCACAGACCTGTGCCGACCCAGACTCACATGTGGCTTCTACAATACTTGTTTTTCATTTTCCAATTAAGTCTGTGATCAAAGAACCATTTTAAGAGCCTCAAGGGCTCTCACACCTGAGCCATCTCTCCAGGACTCAGGATGGCGTGAACCAGCAGCTCTTTCCTTCCCTGACCTCAGCTACACCGGGCACTTCTGAGAAGGAAAGGCACTCTGGAGTGGCATTTCTTAATGAATTTTAGAGAAGGGTCAGTTTTCAGGTATTTTGTAAAATGCAAAAAAGATACGAATTACTAGAATAAGGAAATATGAAAAAAAAGAAAAACATTTTATCATTGGCATCTACCCACTTACTGGGCACACTCTAAAAGCTGAACCTGGCTGCACAGGCACAGCCAGTTGGTCTGGTGGCGCCACAGAGCCGCTGATAGCTGCTCTCCAGGAAAATGGCACCCAGCCTGCAGCACCAAGGCCAGGTGCCATAGGGCTGGTTTCTTTATCTCCCTGTGTGTACTAGCAGGAGGGGATCACACTGAGTCTATGCAAATGAGAGCCCAGAGGACATCAAGAAGCCGCACATGCTGGTACAGCCCACGTGGGAAGCAGGCAAGCACATCTCCAAGTAAAGTTGTGTGGCAGATGCTATGTCACATGCGTGCAAAAACAAGCAGCAGAAAATTGCTATCCACGACTATGCCACACGTACCTCAACAATGTCCTCCACGTTGAAGCACACATCAAAGGCCAGTTCAATGTCGTGTTCTGGCAGTATAGGGGCCTCCGTAGTTGAATTCCATCCCAAACCACAAAGAACCCCAGTATAGCATTTGCCATCACGGTCAACTCTGAAAGGCATTTAGAGGAGTTCAGCTAAGCCACTGTTTCAAGGTTGGACATGTGACTGCTCAAGTGGCCTGGTGTTTCCTAGCACTAGTACTGTAATTAAGTCATGTGACTCCTCAGTTTTTACACAGAAATACAGACTAAATATCACTATGAGGATGACAAGTTAAATATGCGCATTAACACAATGTTGGGTTTCTTATACACATTTTCAAAATTTTATGTTATGTGTATGGGTGTTTTGCCTGCATGTATTATGTACACCACATTCATGTTTAGTGCCCTCAGAAGTCAGAAGAAGGTGTTGGAGTCACAGATGGTTGTGAGCTGCCATGTGAGCACTGGGAACCTCTGGAAGAGCAGTCAGTGCTCTTACTCACTAAGCGATCTCTCCAGTACTTAATGCTGGGTTTTTAATTCTCTTTGTAACAGATGAGGTAATAAGACATCTCTGTCATCAGCCAATAAAAGCAAGAGGAGATCCTGCATATAGTAACCACAGACACTAAAAATAAGAGTTCAGACTTAGAGCCTGGGTTTTGAGTTAATCCCATTGTAAAGCCGTCAGAAGTGTTTCTTAGGTCCAGCAGGTAACTCGGAATAAGGCACCTGCTGCCAAACCCAACAACCCAAGTTCAATCCCAGGGGCAAAACCAAACTCCTGCAAATTCTCCACTGACCTCCACATGCACACTGTGGCAAACACATGCAAAATATATGTAAACATATATAAATAGAAGATGGGCTGGAGAGATGGCGCAGCAGTTAAGACCATCAACTGCCCTTGCGAAAGACCTGAGTTCTGTTCCTATTGCTCACATGGTGACTTCAAACAATCTGTAACTCCGGTTCCTGGAGAATCTTAAATGTCCCCTTATTCTGACCTCGCCTGGCACCAGGAATGCACATGGTGTACATACATGAACATGTATGCAAAACACTTATGCACATAATATAAAATAAATAAATCTAAAGTATTTTCTTAAATGCAATAAAATTTAAATGTTTCTTTAAATTCTTCTATGTTATTAGTGTAATTTATTATTATTTCAATTTAAAACCTTTTTAGAACAGAGATAAGAAACAAGTTTTATTAGATCATCAAGGTACCTCACCTGTTGTTCTCATGTAGAACACATACATTTCAGCTCATCTTCTTTTTTGTTTTTGAGACAGGGTCTGGCCCAGCAGCCCAGACCCAGCCCTCAACCTACAGCCCATCATTCCCCACCAATCACTCTCAACCCCTATGCTTTGCAGGCACGTGTCACCACACCTGGGTTCTGCTTCATTTATGTCTTAATAGGTAAAGGAATGCAAGCAAGCAGTGCAGTGTGATCTGAGTCTCAGGTCCTCCCCAAAGAGCACTGTTAAATTTTAGTCTGTAGCCTGTGGTCCTTTGGGAGGAGGTGGGGTCTAGGAGAAATCTAGGTCTCTGAAAGATGTCCTTGGAGAGTACTGAGACCCTGGCCCCTCCTCTCTCTCTCCCTACTTACTGCCTTGGGTGGCTTTGTTCTGCCACATGTCCCATCCTAATTTTCTGCCTTACTACAGGCCCCAGACCACAGTCACATGCGTGTGTACTGAAGCCTATGACCCTGTGGATGGACACAAACCTTTTATCCTAAGTTGCTTTTCTCAGGCATATTGTCATAGTGACTGTCCTGGGTAGTGTTAGTGTCATCCAAAAGAAGGGACCTCAGCTGAGAAAAACGCCTCCCTAAGATCCAGCTATAGGGCATTTTCTCAATTAGAGATCAATGGGGAGAGCTCAGCCCATTGTGGGTGGGGCCATCCCTGGGTGGGTGGTCATGGGTTCCATAAAAAGCAGGCTGAGCAAGCCACAGGAAGCAAGCAGGTAAGCAGCACCCTTCATGGCCTTGCATCAGCTCCTGCCTCCAGGGTCCTGCCCTGACTTCCTGTGAACTGTGAAGTGTAAGCGGAATAAACCGTTTCCTTCCCAAGTTACAGCAACCGCAACCCCGACTAAGACAGCGGCCAAAGTTAACACAGAGAATGGATGAAGCAACAGAGTGATTTTCTCATCTCACAGGGCTCTGGACTGAAGTCTCTGTGGGAAATCCATGTTGGATATCTGCACAAGAGCTATGATCTAATTAGTAGTTCACTTCTTTTCTCCCTGGTTCCCATGGGAAGAGAGGCTCACAGGATTCCTCACTGGCACTCGGCCACCAAAAAGCACATAAACGAATGCCACTTTTATCTACTATTCAATGTTTCTAACTCAATGTCGAATTTCTTTTGTCTAATTTAAGTTCCCTGGAATGCTGCCTGCACCCTGACAAGCGTCTGAGCTGCTCTTTGCAGAAGTCAAAACACAAGATGTCCTTCTCCTTCCAGTGGACCCACCTCCCAACAATCAGTTTTGTCACCGTGATAACACCTGACAGAAGCAGTCTAAGTGCTGGTGTTTACTCTTGTTCAGTCTGGGGATTCAGTCAACTGTGGTGGGAAGACAGGGTAGAGTGACAGCTGCTGGTTCACACTGTAGCAAGCAGGAACTAGAAGCAGAGGAAGCAGGCAAGAACCAGAAACTGGTATGTCTTCCCAAGCCTGGCTCCAGTGATCTAGGCCTCAAGTCCCAAAGGCTCCACAGTCTCCCAGGACAGTGCCAACCGAGACTCAAGCCAGAACAACATGCAAGCCAAAAATACCCCCAGTGGAAAATGCATTGTTTACACTCAGCCTTCTGAATATCACAGCACACTGACATGTTGGCCATCATGCTACAACAGCAGTCTGGAGCTTGCTGGCATCACTAACCAGAGAGCCTAAACAAGTGTTACTTTGGTATCACCACAAAACTAAAACTTAAGAAGTCAAACTCTTTGAAGTCAAGGGCCATGAATGATAGCAAGACAGAATCACGCGGAAGCAGAGAAAACTGAACCTATACAAGATGGGCTGCAAACCAATTCCTCCGCAGATGCTGTCATTTTCTTTGCCCCACCTAGACTCTGGCTGTGAAAGCTGCACACAGACCCAGCTGAGGTCCACACCTACCTTAACTCCATCACGGGCGCGAACAGCATGCTGAGGAGCGCTGGGAGGCCTGGGATGTGAGGCATCAGGGACGTTTCTCTCAGGAGCATGGTAGATCCTGACACACAGCAGACAGCCAGTGTCAGACCTGCATCACGCACTGCTTAGGGTGTGATGGGGAGAGCCCCTGCTGACCCCTCCTAATCCAGCCGGCTCATCTTCTGTTGAGTCTGGCCACCTGGGTCCCCTCCAAGGAACATACGCCCTGCCTTTGGCTCCCACGCATCCTACAGATAAACTCGTGGCCATGCTTAGGTATTTATCCCTGAAAAGAGTAACTCATTTAGTTACTACTTTCTTTATTCTCTTGCGAGGCTATCTTATCAGGATTTCCAACAGCCAAGAACTTTGTAGAAAAACATGGAGGAACAAGAATCATTTAATTCCCACATCCTTGTATAAAATAAAAAGTAATATTTCATTGATTAAATTTGCATTAGCCATTGCACTCAGAAAATAGTTTAATGGAGGTTAAAGATATGGCTCAGTGGTTAAGAGTGCTTAGCTCTGGCAGGGGACCCAGATTCAATTCCCAGCACCTACAAGATGGCTCACAATCATCTATAACTCCAGTTCCAGGGGATCTGAAGCCTCTTCTGACTTCTGTGGGCTCCTGTGTATATGTATACACATACTTATATATAGACACACACAAGTAAAACAAAATATTTTTCTTAGAAAATATCTGAACAGCGAATATATAAGCATAATTCACCCACTAATTACAAGTAAAACTGCTCCAAGTAATGAAGCCAAGGAAAGGAGAGAGTACACAGACAGCAGAAAGCATCTTGTTACCAGTCTCATTAACTGAGAGTGAGGCCGCAACCAGCATCCTCTGGTGCAGGTCAGCAGGGCTGTCGCTGATGACGACAGAGTTGATGCTCTCCTTCTCGATCCACACACATCTGAGAAGAAGTAGCAGGGCACAAGCTGTTGCCCCACTGGCCAGGTGGTGGAGCATGCCAGCCTATAAGTGAATCTCAAAAGATGGTTGCACAGGCAAATGCCACATGCACAGGTCCTGGGCCCCTCCCTTGTGCCAGTTCTCACCCTTCCTCTAGGTACCGTCCATACCCGAGTTCTCAAACCTGTTTTTGTACCCTTGCTCCATTAGCAGCCGCAGAAGTTACTGCCTGCCTTCCAGCAGAATTGGCACGGTGTGGCCCACCCATCTGCCCCACCACCCCACTTCCTCTGAGAAGAGATATCAAGCTTCTTGTCTGTCATCACTGCCTTTAACTTTGTCCCATTTCTGAAAGTGCTTGTGAAGCTGCTGGTGTTCACACCTCTTCTCTGCTTCAGGTTACACTGGGGACCAGGCTCACAGGCCTGCTCTTGCCAAGAATTTACTCTTCCCAGCCTTCACTGTGCATGCAGGCCTCCTGGAGACAGGGCCTGCACACCTGAACCTACTGCCAGTCCTCAGAGGAGCTCAGAGGAGCTAGTGTTGCCCAGAGCGGTCCTCAGAAAATGTACATTTAAGCTCTTCAACTCTGTTCAGATACATCTGAAAAGAGACTTATGAAACTTGCTGTCACCAAGTCTGCACTCCCTTCTCTATTCTCCCTCCGGTTGTACTTAACTCATTCAAAATTCTCACAAATACAAATGCTCAAATTTAGGTCTACACACTGTCACTAGGACCACCCCTCAACCCTCACCCTCTCCCCCTATACTACATCATAGCAATACCTTGCAGTCTTTGGGATTCAGGAAGTTCTGGGAAACCTCAAGTATGGCCTTCAAAGTGTAGCCAGGCCCCTGTGGCCCTATACACTGTCACCAGTTTTCTGTCACCATTCAATCCACAGTATTATTGAAGATGACAACTGGATTTTATTCACCACTGTTTCCCAGATAAAAATGCGCCCAGAAAACAGGTCACTCAACAGTCCCGGCACCTGCTGAGTGACAGCTATGACCAGAATAGAAGAAACTCAGAACTCCACTGTCGAGCTGTTTCCATTGCCAAGGGAAAGAATGTCTCAGATCTGACAGAGGAGGGACATCAGGGATGTGCTAAAACACTCTTGCAGCTTATATACAAAGTCAAATTCGTTCCTGATGAGGTCTACAGATAAAGAAATAAAAATATTTCATAGGAAAATTAATTTAAGTCATACCTGAATTTGGATATTCTGGTCAGACTATGGCATTTCAGCTCATAAGGGTTAAAGGGCCCATGGAGAACAGCCTGCACATACAAAATACATGTTACCACCAAACAGTAAGCCACTTAATATAACTGGTGGCAATCCCCAAGTTGTTTCATACTTAACAAAATTAGGGTCTGGTGGCACAAACCAATCCTGATTTTCAGCACTAAGAAAACTGAGGCAGGAGGATTATGAGTTCAGGCCCACTTGAGCTAGCTGACACAACTCCCTCAGAAGAAAAGAAGAAAGAAGGGAAAAGGTAATTTGCATTGGGGAGACAGGCTCAGGGGCAGAATGCTTCTCTAGCACTGCAAAAGACCAAAAAGAAAAAGGGAGGAGGAGGAGGAGAGGAAGAAGAAAGGAAGGGAAGAAAAGAGGAAAAAGGGAAAGAAGAAGAGGAGCAGGAAGAAAAGGACAAAAGGAAGAAGAGGAGGAGGGGTTGGAGAGATCTTTCTTCCTAGGAAAACAGGTCCCACTGGGGAAACACAGCATTCAGACCACAGAAAGAGCAGCAGACTCGCACTGCTCAGCTAGTGAGGGTACCTGCTGCCAAGCTAAAGGACCTGAGTTTGAGTCCCAGCACCCACATGGAGGACAGAACTGACTCTCACACACAAATAACAACAATGATAACAAAGATAGAAACCAAATAAGGAGGATGAGGTGCAGTGGCACAAGCTTATGATAGATACAGCACTCAGACACTGAGGCCAGATGATCACCACTGCAAAGTAGCCTGGGATACATAGTGAAACCCTGTCTCAAAGAGTAAAAAGCAAGGCTGGGAGTTGTCCAGTGGGTAAAGACATTTGCTTCCAAGCCTGTGTTCAATCCCCACACCCCACATGGTGGAACGAAAGAACCAATTCCCACGAGTTGTCCTCTGACTTCCAGAGGCACATCGCGCCACATGTATGACCCCACACATATATACAAAGAGACCCCCAAAAATGTAATTAAAAATTAAAAGAGCCTGGCAGTGGTGGTGCACACATAAATGCTGAATCCCAGCATTCAGGAGGCAGGCGGATCCCTGTGAGTTCAAGGCCAGTCTGGTATACAGAGTGAGTTCAGTACAGGCTCCAAAGCTAAACAGAGAAACTTTGTCTTAAAAACAAAACAAAAAATAAAATAAAATAAAATACAACAGGAAGAAAGAAAACCCATCATAGGTATAAGCCCAACCCTTGGCAAATGAATGAATAAGTTTTAAGAGCACATTTAAAATAGGTCCTACAAATCACCTTACAGTTTGGAGCACCCAGCCGATTGGAAGAAAAGCTCTCCAACAGAATCCGGATAAGATGCTTCTCGTCGTCCTTCATTGGAGAAGACATAGAAGCATCTGGCATGGTTTCCACTGACTTAGCAAAGAAACCCTTGAGGACTTCATAACTTTGCTGAATGGAACAAGAAATGTTTATTTTATTAAAGGCAAAATTGAAGGAAAAGAATGAATTTCATATAGATATAATCTTATTCTAATTTGAATGCCATGAATATACAGGGAAATAATTTTTATCAAGTTCATTTTTAAATTCAAACAAAAATAAAAACTTTAACTACATTTCCAACATGATAGAATTTTAGAGGAACAACCAGTTTTCAGAAAAGAACACACATTAAAAGCAGCTACCTAAGAAGAGTGATTTATTTATGGGCTGGAGAGATGACTCAGTGGTTAAGATACCAGCTGTTATTCCAGAGGACATGAGTTCAAGTCCCAGCACCCTCAAAGCAGCTCACAACCATCTGTCACTCCAGTCCCAGGGGCTCTGTGGACACCAGGCATGTATGAGATACAGACACACATGAAGGTCAAACATCCATATGCATAGAATAATTTTTTTTAAAGAGATGATCTCCTATAGCCCAAGGTGGCCTCAAACGACTATATAGTTGAGGATGGCCTTGAACTTCTGAATCCTTCTGTCTCTATCTCTTGAGAGCTGGGATTTGAGGCCTGTTTATAGATTCATGTGCCCAGTTTATAGATTCTTTTACTTTTTATTGTGTGCTTTATTTACAGAAAATTTACTTCCCTATGCTGGAGTGGGAATGCTCCTTTCAAGAGCTACTGACTAACGAAAACCTCAGTACCAGGTATAAGAAATCTCAGAGGTTTTGATCAGAGGAGTCCAAGGGACTCCCCAAAACAATATAAGCTATTGCTGTTGCCTTTGGTTGCCTCCCAGAAGTTGAAGGTAAGTGTCACTGCTGAAGACACCATGTACTTCCGACACAGGACTCAGGTGACCTGAACTGGATCTGACCTGAACATCCCCTCCCCGAGGAGCAGCTTTCATAGTCCAGAAGGTGCCATACAAGCTGCCAAGGTAGAAGAGCAATCACTAGTCCTGCCCAGCTGTGACGCCCGTGAGACACAATGACCAGCATGGCAGGACATCCCTAAGGGAGCAATAGTGGCACTAACATCTTGGGGGTAACCACCAGCTGTCTCATTGGATATAAGGCCCACTCAACAGGAAGGAACTTATACCTGGTACTGGAAACTTATCCAAGTAAGTACCTGTGGCTACTGAGGTCATAAATCAGAGAAGAACCTACTCCTAGCCTGGTGGTGGTGGCACACGCCTTTAACCCCAGCACTTGGGAGACAGAGGCAGGTGGATCTCTCCAAAGCTGTAATATGCTTCAAGGCAGCCACTACTAGAAATGAAAGGGAAGCTACAACCATGAAACCTCAACACTACAACTGCCTGGGCAGCCTGAAGACCTGAGCGATAACCACACCAATAGACATGCTGCCTCGGAAATGGGGAGGCCCCACCTCTAGAGGAAGAGCGATAGGAAATCAATGACTCCAGAGGGAAAATTAGTCTTCACGGGGATGAGCCCCTAACTGACCATCTAATGCTAAGCAGCCAAGCCCTGCAAACATACACACACACACAAGCAACACTAAATGGACTAAGCAGGTTGTATCTACATGTGTACACATTTATTACATGTGTAACAATAACAGAGATAGAGGCTGTGAATTTGAAAGGGAGGGAGGGGGAAGTAGGGGAGGAACTGCAAGGAGAAGGAAAGAAATGAGGTAATTATATTGCAAGTTTTGAAGATTTATAAATAAAAATCTTAAAAAGTTAAAAAAAATTTGAAATGGTTAATATACATGAGATGCTCATTGACCACTTGCATTATGAAAATAATTTTTAGATTCCATTTAAAAAATAAATCTCAAATATAGAATAGTTTCAAATTAGTTTCCACTTTTATTTATTTATTTATTTTTTTTTTTGGTTTTTCGAGACAGGGTTTCTCTGCAGCTTTTTTAGAGCCTGTCCTGGAACTAGCTCTTGTAGACCAGGCTGGCCTCGAACTCAGAGATCCGCCTGCCTCTGCCTCCCGAGTGCTGGGATTAAAGGCGTGCGCCACCACCGCCCGGCATAGTTTCCACTTTTAAAAGAAATAATTGATTAGGAAGCTGCCCAGAATAGCATGCATCCAGCATAGCACAATCCTTAGGAAATGAAGAAGACACTTAGAACAGTGGGTCTTGACCCCTTTGGGGTTGTTTATCAAATATTTACATTGTGATCCATAAAAATAGCAAAATTATAGTTATGAAGTAACAATAAAAATAATTTTATGGATGGGGTCACCGCATGACAAGCGACATTAAAGGTTCACAAAGTTAGGAAGGCTGAGAACTCCTGCTTTAGACGACTCCAGAGACTCAACAGCCAGCACCTCCATTGTGACCTACTCTATTCCTCAGTGCTAGCTGACAAGAAGAAAGTGCCCCACTCCCTCCCGCCCAACCTGCCCAGCATCCCAGCATGCACTTGTGCTCTCACAAAGAAGAACCCCACCATAGTGGCACCCGCCTTTAATCCCAGCACTTGGGAGGCAGAGGCAGGTGGATCTCTATGAGTTTAAGGCCAGCCTGGTCTACAAGAGCTAGTTCCAGGACAGGCTCCCCAAACTACAGAGAAACCCTGTCTCGGAAAACCAAAAAAGACGCCTACTTTTGACTCATAGGACTCCTCTGCGAGCTCAGCGTGGCCCTCCCTGATGAGAACGTCCCTGATGTTGACAGCATTCTGGGCGCCAGAGTACCGGTACACGTCCACATGCAGGACACTGTGCACAACGGAGAACACCTTCACCAGGAGTGGACAGCCACTGACCAGGGAAGTGAAGCGCCCATTGGCCCCGCCACTCCAGTGCTCTCCACAGATCAGAGACTTTGCTGACGGCCGCATTTTGCAGATTTTGAATTCCAAAGCCTATAGAACAGAGAGAAAAGCACACTCAAACAGTTTTACATGTGAACAGAATGCAAGCACTAGAGTCTATTGAAATGTGACTGTTAGTCAACATCCCAAGAACAGTCCTGAAAACTATGAGGACTGAGGGTTCCCACTAAGTAAACGTGGCTGCTTCATTTTTTTTTATTTTTTATTGTGGAGAGAGTCTCACTATGGCTAGCTGGGAACACAGTATATAGACCAGGCTATAATGAACTCAGAGATCCGTATACCTCTGTTGCTCTAGTACTAGGATTAAAGGTATGTGTCAGCACACCAAGCTGGCTTCACTTTTCTTTTCTTTTCTTTTCTTTTTTCTTCTTTTCTTTTCCTTTCCTTCTTTTTCTTTTTATGAGACAGGGATTTTCTGTCTGGCTGTCCTAGAACTCATGCTGTGGACCAGGCTGGTCTCAAACTCACAGAGATCCACCTGCCTCTGCCTCCCAAGTGCTGTGATAAAGGTCGCACACCACCACTGACACCCCACCTGGCTACATTTTTATCCGTAGCATTAGTTTAAATAAATTTGAGTGTGTTCTTGCTGGGAAAAGAGCATGTGAGACCAGTCCCCAAACTACTACACCAGAGCCAACAGAGCCTGAGCAAACAGCACCAGAAGACACCAGCAGTGGTTTAAGTACGAATGGTCCCCATAGGTTCATACATTTGAATGCTTAGTCATCAGGAAGTGGAACTTTTTGAGAGGATTAGAAAGATTTCTAATCTTGTACGGCCTTGTTGGGGGAAGTATGGTTTAAAAACCTCATGCCAGGTTTTTGTCTCAGGCTCTGTTTGCAAATCAGGATACAGCTCTCAGCTACGACTCCAGTCTGCCTGCCACCACGCTCTCTACCATGACGACAATGGACCGTGCCTCTGAAACTGTCAACAAGCCCCCTTGCATGATTTCTTTTATAAGAGCGGCCTTGGTCACGGTCTCAGAGCAGCGGAACAGTGACTAAGACGACGCCACTGATTATAAAATTTCTCTTGTTCAAAGTCAGAGCCTCAATACATTCTGATTTCCTCCAGGACTAATACCGGCAGCAATACTCTGGCACTGTAGTTTTTAAGAGGAGACGCCAAGTTTGGCTAGTGTAACCAGTCCTTCTCTGTTATGGATGGCAGCTGTGGCGGCCAAGGTGACCTCTGGCAAGTTTTCTTCTGGTATTCACCACTCACTCCACAGTCTTCTCTACCTTACCTGAAATGGAAGCTCCAGAAACTGACAGGGGATCTCCCTCAGCAGATCCAGGTCGACATGAGACCTATTCCCATAGTCTACAAAGAACACCTACAAGACAAAGAAAACGAATACTCAGACTCTGCAGAGAGGATCTCAACCTGGCTCTCTTTGGACAGTGGGAATGCAGTGGCCTTCGCTGCTCCTGCAGCCGCACAGATGGTGCTCAGCCCAACAGACTAAGGGAGAACTTTTCAGCCCATTCTTCATTAGTTTTTTAAAGAGAGGGTATCTCTATGTATATAGCCTTGCCTATTTTGGAACACACTATGTAGATCAGGCTGGCCTTGAATTCACAGAGGCCTGCCTCTACCTCCCAAGTGCTGGATTTAAAGGTGTGAACCACCACACCAATTGTTAATAATTTCATTTCATTCCTACCTTTAACAATGAAAGATTTTATACTTTTAGTATGTGTGTGCACTACATGTATGCAGTGCCCATGAAGCCCAGAAGAGGGTATTAGATCCCCATGTCTGGAGCTATAAATGGTTGTTAACCTCCATATGAGTGCTGGAAATTGAACCTGAGCCCTCTGGAAGATCAGCTAGTGTACTTAACCACTAAGCCATCTCTCCAGTCTCAAGATTTTCTATAAATTTCTAGGCTTATTTCCTTACTTGCTCAGTGATCTGTTAATAGAAAAACATACCTCAGCAGAATGTCCAGAAACATATAGGATTTGAGCTCTAAAGTAGTTTTTCTTGTTGTGGTCAGTAAAAGGTGCCAGGCAGACCAAGTCTGGATGTGGGTGGACAGGCAGAGGGACCAGTTCTAGCCGGTTTATCTCAGCAGTCAGTTTTTTCAGAAGCTCTGCATTCCTTTCATCGATCCTGTACCCCCAGAAGTGCCCGACTTCTACCACCTGGAAGGGAAGAGGATGCACAGAAATAGGCTCCAAGTGGGTCTGCACAGCCCTTTGAGCAGAGTCTTCTCTGCATCCACCTGTGCTCCACAGGTTTCCAATAGTCTTGATGAAGGAAGGAGGGGCTTCTTGCGATCAAGAGCAACAAGTGCATGCACCATGCCCTGTGCTCGGAGGTGGACTCAGCAGGTCCAAGTCCTGAAGGCTTTGAGAGGTCTGGATTTAGCCCAGATAAGTCAATACCACAGGGACTCTGGTGCCCTCTGAGCTGCTGAGTCCATGAATAAGAATAGCATGTGAGTCTGGAGAGAAACCCAACACTGCACCAAGACCCCCACCCCTGGGACAGCTTCCCCATGGCTGCCTCAGACCATAAGGACC
Organism: Arvicola amphibius; assembly: GCF_903992535.2. NCBI lineage: Eukaryota > Metazoa > Chordata > Mammalia > Rodentia > Cricetidae > Arvicola > Arvicola amphibius. Next base: position 69,059,878 of record NC_052053.1, read on the forward strand.
ACAGTTACCAGTTCCCACCTGCTTGGATTCCAGATTTCTACATGAGATTTCCCAAAGAAGTACAGCTGTAGATTTACTGGAAAGAGTACATACTTGCTTATTTTTTGTGCTTGAGTTTAAACCCAGGACCTCATATATGCTAGACAGGAGTTTCACTTCTGAGATTCATCCCCAGCTCAATACAAGGCATTTTATTTTAAAGAAATAAAAAAATACCCAAATAATACTTTCAATGCTAGTTTTGTTGATGCAAACAATTATGCAGCATGTATCATGTCAACTAATTTTTTAAGTTTTATCTTGTCAAATGTTTCGGGTTTTTGTTTGTTGTTGTTATTGAGGTAGGGTCTCAGTGTGTAGCTCTGGCTTGCTTAGAACTCTCTCTAAAGACCAAGCTAGCCTTCACAGCAACCTGCCTCTGCCATCTAAGTACTGGGATTAAAGGTGTGTACCAGCACAGTAGGCTATTTTAGCATTATTTAAACCTCGACATTCTAAAAATTAACTTTGATTCAAGAATAAATTCTTGCCTTCCATTTTGTCCACATTCTAATTTCACAAGCACAGTCATTCATATGCAGCCGCATCCACCAGTCAGCGCACAGGTGCGCACACATGAACCTGCTTCATGACCAGTTTCTACAGATGTGGGGGCGGGAAGAGCTCTGGGGACCCAGTGGCACTCCCACCTCAGTGACATCAACTGTCAGGAGGAGATCGGCAACTGTCCGAGGTCTGTCCAAGGTGTTGAACGAGACTTGCATGGGATCTACAGTCTGCTTCTGGAAGTCCACATTCACCCTGAGTAACGAGTTGGGAAAAAGAAGACAGAAATCAAGTCTGTAAGAAACACTTACACATGTGAATTTCCGCCTGACCTGCTCTAACACTTCCAGGGCTACAGTCTGGTTCTTCATCCTCCCAAGGCCCTGCCTGTGGGGCTACTGGCAGGTGGTAGAAACTTTGAGAGGTAGGGTCCAGGCCCCAGTTAATAAGAACAACCAACCATGAACTAAAAGTTCCAAAGCCATGAGCCAAAATAACTTTTCCTCTTGCAAGTTTATCATCTCAGCTATTTGTCACTGAAATAGAAAACTGACATAACCAGAAAAATTAAGTTTGATCTCACTTCAAAAGGGAATTTTTGGTGACTTCCTGAGTTGTCCTGGAAGCCGTGCATACCTAATAGTAGCCATTCCTCTTCAGGAATACATTCTAAAAGATAGACTTTATTTTCAAAAACATAAATTCTAAATCTAGGGCCTGCAATCATTTTTCATTTCAGAAAACTAACTAGAAAATGAAGTTTGTAACTCAGTTGGTAAAGGGCTTGCTTGCCTGGGTGTACCCCCAGTACAGCATAAAACTGGGGGGCATGCTGTGACCCCAGGACACACAGCCGGAAGAAGGGGTGAGAGCAGCGCTGCTCTCCCAGAGGACGCACTCACCACTGCCACAACTCCAGCTCCGGTCTTCACAGGCACCCACACACAGACAGACACATAAATACGCATTATTAAAAACACTAGGTGAGCCAGGCAGTGGCGGTGCGTGCCTTTAACCCCAGCACTCAGAAGGCAGAGGCAGGCGGATCCCTGAGTTCAAAGCCAGCCTGATCTACAGAGTGAGTTCCAGGATAGCCAGGGATACACAGAGAAACTCTGTCTCAGAAAACAAACAAAAGGCATAACTGTTTGTTTGTTTTTATAAGGTGGAAGCAGAAAGAGCAGAAGTAGTTCAAGATCATCCTCAGCTACAGAAGTTTTTGAGACCAGCCTAGGCTTGACTTTAAAAAGAGCCCACACTTGGCTCAATATTATACTAATATAAAATACATGATTATCTAACAAGCTCTAGAAATATCATTCACCTCTTAGAGTAGTAAGACAGCAAATGTTACAGGATAGGACAAACAAATTTAATAAACATAAAATTTTCCTCTTGACACTTTTATCCTAAACTACAGGGAAAGAATGGCAGGAGAGACTGAGCCAATGCATCCCTACTCTGGTAAGTAGGCTGGCATCACCTAGCATCAGGCACAAATGTCAGCCATCTGACTTTGACAAGGACATACAGGTATCTTGGAAGACTAAACCTACCCTTCTCCCAAATGATCTGAAACCTACACCCGGGCTCAGGCATGGCTCTGCTGGTAAAGTATGAGGATCTGAGTTCTCATGCATCCCCAAACCCATGTAAAAATCCAGAAGTACCGCCTATAACCTCAGCATTAGTTGAGGCACAGAGACAGGCAGGCCCCTGAAGTCCACTGGTCAGACAGTCCAGCCAAATGGATGAGCCTCAACCTCACTGAGTGACCTTGTCTCAAACAAAAAAAGACAGTTCACTGCCCTCTGTCCTCCACACCCTGGTGTGAGACAAATGTCTATATTCTGTCAATTATATTTTAAATAAACACTGATTGGCCAGTAGCCAGGCAGGAAGTAGAGGCGGGACAACCAGACAGGAAGTAGAGGCGGGTCAATGAGAGCAGGAGAATCATCTGGGAAGGAGGAAGCCCATTCCTCTGCAGTCCTTGCTCAATCACAGAAAAAGCAAGATGTGACTGCCTCGCTGAATAAGGTACAGAGCCACGTGGCTAACACAGATAAGAACAATGGGCTAATATAAGTTATAAGAGTTAGTAGGAAGCTGAGCTAAGGAGCCAATCAGTTTATAGTTAATATAGACCTCTGTGTGATTTCTTTGGGACTTAACGACTGCAGGAACCGGGCAGGACAGAAACCCCTACAACAACACCCATACACTAACAACACATAACCACACACACCAAACAAGCAAAAACCTAAAACTCCTCACACTGGGTGGACCTAGAGTAGTTAGATGAAGGCACCCTCTCCTTCACCAGCTGCTCATATGCATTCAAGTGCCTTCCTTCCAGATTTACAAAGATTACACAGGCGAAGAGATAAATTAGACTTCGAAAAAGCAATAAATAAAGCTAGGCATGGGATCTCTGTGAGTCTGAGCCCAGCCTGGACTACATAAGAAGTTCCAGGCCAGCTAAGGCTACATAGTAAAACCTAGTCCAACAGTCATGTGGGAATGTTATTTGGATACAGGGTCCCAGTAGAATGTTGTGAAATACCTTGTGTTCCTGAGCTTTGACACCGACCCGCCTTGCACTTTCCCTTCGATCTCCTCCGCGGCATGGACACTGAGCTCAAGGGGCAGTTTTAACTGGGACATCTTGACTGCCAAGTTCACAGCAGGGAGGGTCTTAAATCTCTCTGTCGGATTCCGTGAAAACTCCACAAAGGCTCTGCTCCATAAATATGAATTAAAACATAAATTTATCAGATATCTAGTAAATAAGAATCACATACTAATTTCTCTCAAGGTTAGGCAGAAATTTCTCAGTGAATATTCCTCAAAACGCTAATAACTCTTCATTTTAATTAATCAATAGGAATATTAGTTGGATTAAAGACAGATTATTTGCTGAGGGAAATAATTTACAGTAATAAGTCACTGAAGCCAGGCCTCAGTATAGCACAATGCAGAAAGGACACAGTCACATGGGAGTTTCAGTGAGGGAATCTTAGCTTTCACAACTCCAGGACAAGACCTATTTCCTGTTTTAAGACTTAAAACATGGATGCAGAATACCATATGATGTACAGCCCAGTGAGTTTGGAAAGACCATTTTAAATAACTACTAGTTAGTAATGTCAGCAAAACATCCCACCCCTTACCACACTCCCCAGGGGCAGCCTGTGCCTGCACAGCACAGCTTCTGCAGAGCAGGCTGCTATATGGGGGAGGAACGCTGTCATTATTCTCTGATTGCTGCTTTATGTCTCTAACTTGTCCCAGCATAACCAAACAGAACACAATGGCTTTCCCTGAAATACTGGTGTAAAGTTTCTATCATGACTAAACAGCCAAAAACACAGGGAATGCACACGGCTCTGGGGTCAGTCCTCAGCTCTCAGAAAAAACAGAAACAAAACAAAAAACAACTTTTTTTTCTATTCAATCTAAAAAACTGTAATCTTATGCACATAAACATGTCCTTTTGGAAACAAAAGCTTTTGGTGACTCTTTTAACTAACCATTTGTTACTGACCTGCTAATAAAACAGGGCCAAATTAATTTCTGCCCTCTGTGTCTCCTAAAGTTACTCATGACAAATATGTGTTAAAAAAGCACACAGATAAGCGGTGTCCTTTGAGGCATCCCCCGTGGCTACAGAGAACTAGATTAGTGATTTGGCATAAAAGTCTAGGGATAGGCACTAAAGAGAAGACCCCTGTGGAGAAGCAGAACCTGTCACAGTGTTACAGACAGGCCACCAGCAGAGTTCCTTTAGGACACCCAGCTGGAAAGAATGCTAAATGACTACACGATAAACTAAAGTTTCCCATGAGAGAGGCCAGCGGTCCCCTAGGAAGAGCCACCCTGCACACACCCAGCCCTAAGAAGAGACCTCATTCACACGTAAAACAGAGCTGTGACTGCCACTGACTACTCACTTAGTGCCATCAAATACAATGGATTTGACTTGCCCACACTGTCTGAAGAGAGACTGCAGTTGTTTGTAGTAAAGAAATCCATAGGGAGGAATGTGCTTCAGCTGTAAGACAGGATACAGTACATGTCAGAGCCATTAGCAAGGAAGGACTCCTGAACAGTGCTGGCACCCAGCGGCAGAAGGGCTACTCACTGCTCTTCTTTGCAAGCTCAGCGTATATAAATACAGAACAGACTCAGCCCATCAGTTACCTAACAACTGCATGTCTTTAAATCATAACACAGTTTTAAGCAAAAAATATGTAAAATAAAGGTTGCTTTTTCCCTTGCTAAAATAGTTCAAAAGTCAAATGCAGTAAAAGTTGCTCAGTTACTTTAAAATAATCGCACTAACTACAGCTTCCTGACACATCACACTTCTGATAAAGAGTGACAGGAAAGTAATGAAAGATGGTTGCTCATCACCAAAGGCTGTTCCCTCCTCATGGCAGAAGAGCCAGGCTCCTACCCAGCAGTCTCAAGTCCATCTACTTCAAAGCAGTGCCTGTAGGCAGTGCCTGCTCTTTTGTTCCTCGCTGCCCAGACCTGAATAATGACACAGAAACTACATTAATTAATCGACATTGCTTGGTCGATAGCTTAGGCGTATTCCTAGCCATCTCTTACATCTTAAATTAACCCATTTATATTTATCTGTGTATCACCACAAGGCTGTGGCCTATTGGTAAGGGTTCTGACACCTGTCTCCTTTGGCAGCTACTTCTCATCTCTCTGACTCCACCTATTCTATCTCTTCCAGCCTGGCTATATGTTCTGCCCTGCTATAGGGAGATGCAGCTTCTTTATTAACCAATGGTAATGAAATATATTCACAGCATACCGAGGAGAATCCCCCATCACTGCCAGTGCTCTTTTCCCTCCACAGGCATCATGATCACCCATGTTCTAAGCTCTGGTTCCACTGAGGTGTACACTGCCAGTCCCTGAGGAGTGAAAGTCTCTACCAGCTGCAGGTGGAGCAGGAAGTAAGAGAACAGCCTGCACCCAAGTCCAAGTTCCACGGAGTTGCTAAATAACAACACTGGGATGGTGGTAAGCTTAATTTTAAAGGTCAATGTGAAGCTCAGAGAAAAATAAATTTTAAAAGCACCTGGCTTCTCACAGAAGTGCTAAAGCAAAACTAGCTATGATTTGGTTTATATGACACATGGTCATGTGTCAGGTGACTAGACTGGTTGGCACCGGTAGTGTGTCTGAAGTAGGGTCCTGTGGGCCTTTCCACTGCACACCTGAAGAACAGACCCAGAAGGATGACTGCAAAAGAAGCTAATCAAAGTGCTTTCTCCACAGAGAGCTACAGTGGCTAAGGGCGGCCTTGGAGGGGCATGAGCTGTGCTTCTGCGCCCTTCTCACTTGTTGTGCTCTTCAAAGACTTGCACTTGAAATGTTCTAGAATCTGTGGCTCTGTCCTTGTCAATCTTCGGCTCTCTACAGTTGCAAAGTAGTGTTATAGCAGAATCCAGAACTAAAGCGAGCAATGGTTGAGCACTTACTATAAGCTAGGAACTAACATTACCAAGTGCTTTTCATCAAAAAAAAAAAAAAAAAAAGCCCCCCAATCAACCGAGGAGTCTAAGGAAAGCCCAGTTCTAAAGAGTATGTAGTTCCAGCAGTCACACGCTATTGCTGTGTAAACAAATGCCCCTTTACAAATCCAGCCATCGGTGCCCATGGCTCATCATCAGATCCTCCCACTCTGCCTCCCGGTTCATGCTACTTACATGCTATCCCTGGGTCATACCCTCTAGTGCAGACTTCGAGGGTCCTCAGATCTGAACTTAACATTCTCTAAGTAGTTCTGTTGGGCATCAGGGTGGGGCCGCTGCTATTTAAGACACAACAATAAGCCCCCAACCAGTAACATTTACTTTGTGTACCATTGTTGTTAATTAATGAAATGCTCTTAAGGGCCTCAAATCACTGAAATGGCACATGATCAAATCAGCACTCACCCTGAATATATAATTTATCAAGGCCTTTCTGTAAAATGGAGTCTATAAAAATGAAGAAGAGCTGATGATAAGGAAGTAGTGGTCTCTGAAGGGTTAAGCAATCCCAGCATTCACACAGCATTTACTAGGACACAGCAGCCCTTGGATGGCCGCGCCATAGGCGGTCCACCTGGAAACCCACATTCACACTCTTGCACAGCGTCCCACGTTACCTACCACAACTGTTGTCTTTGGGTCTTTGCCAGCCAATTCCCTCACTGCCATCTCCTCATCTGGTTGTCCAAAAGTAAAGTAATTTGGATAAAAAGCACCTGCCAGTACAACCTGGAAAAGAAGCGTGTATTCAATTCTTCCCACCGTGTCCTCATCTCGCACCAGAGCACTGGCACAGCTTGGAACACACAGTACATAAAAGCTGTATCCCTCACACATCTTGTTATTCCCCGTGACAGACATTCTACCTGGATCTTCTCCTCAGAATGGCTGGACTGCTTCAGAGAATGAAGCAATGAGAACTCAACAACAGTACACTAGGCCCTTTCTCGACCCTCACTCAACAACAGTTCCAAAAGCCAAGCGTTCTCCCAGGTGTACAGACATAACTGCAGCTGGAACTCTTCAGCTAGGCAGCAAGCTAGCATCTAATGTTCACATCTAAAAGGCACTCTGCAGCAGAATCCTTTCTCCAGTAAGAATCTGCCGATGTGAAGCACACGCATAGAAGGTTCTTCCTGGCCATATGGCAATTTTGCATCCTCAAAAGAACTAGTATTCCCACCGTATCCATCTCAAACCCTTCTCCAATGCATGTGGTGGTTTGAATGAGAATGGCCTCCATAGGCTCATATACTTGAATGCTTGTGCCCCAGCTGGTGGAACTCTTTGGGAAGGATTAAGAGGTGTGGCCTCTGAGAGGAAGTGTGTCAATGCGGGTGGGCTTTGAGGTTTCAAAAGGCCCATACCATTCACTCTTTCTGTCTCACACTTGTGGATCAGATGTACGCTCCCAGCTGCTGCTCAGACACCATGCTGGCAGTTCTTCCTGCTTCCATGTTCCCAACCATGAATGATGGTCACTAGACTCACCTCTGAATTATAAGCCCTCAATAATCTCTTTCTTTTATAAGTTGCCTTGGTCTTGGTGTCTCTTCACAGCAATAAGGCAGTAACTAAAGCAATGCATTGCCAACCCTATGACAGAAGCATTGTTCATGAGCAAGATACACAGCTCTATAAGGTTCGTGGAAGGCTTTACCCCACAGCTAGGCACTGCTTCATGATCCAGACTTCAAATGTCAAATGTCTCAATGTCAGAGAGCAGCAGTGTGTGGATCTTATAGCAAGAGGCATGTCACTGATGGTCCATGACAGCAAGAGCTCACTGGGGAAAAGAAGCAAGCTGAGGTCATACTACCACCAGGAAGGGGTGTAAACAAGGAAGGTAAGAATGGCTCTGGGTTAAACACGTAGGACCACTATGGTATCAAAATCTCAGAGGCACAGCTGGCACCAACAGAAGAAAAGAACAAGCATATCTCAACTACAATCTGAATAAGATCAACACTAGTATGGTGGCCACACGTTTTATCCCAGTACTCAGAGGCAGAGGCAGGAAGATCTCTGTTAAGCCAAGGCCAATCTGGTGAGTTCCTGGTCATCCAAGGTTACATATTAAGATCCTATCTCAGAACGAAAGAGAGTGGGGGGGGGCATTAAAAGGAAGTCCACACACCTGTAGGATGAAGCGCTGCTTGTATGGATACTCTTGGTCCAAGACAGGATGGCGAGGATCCACAAACATGTTGAACTGTGAGATTCTATTCTTCAATTCTTCATATAATTCAGCCACCTAGAGTGTACAATGAACTCTGATGTCTCAAAGCACAGACATACTCAGAACGGTGAAAACAAACACACACAATGGGGAAGGTTAAATTAGCATATCCACGGGGTTACACATCACAACTACCAGGAGTCATCTCAATCAACACTAGTGAGGAATGAAAATGACAAGGGTGCCAACAGAGAGGCCAGAGGGCACAACTGTCCCATAACCCCAGCTTATGTATGGGATTCAATCAACAATCGCAAACACAACCTGCAGCTGGATTCTTGGACCACCGGCCCCCAATCCATGACACAGAGATTTACTGTTAATTATGAATGCTCAGCCTTAGCTTGAACTTGCTTCTACCTTTTTTTAACCTTAAATTAACTTAAATTTCTATTCATGTGCAGCCCCAAGGCTTGTTGACCTCATCTATGTTCTGTCCTTCTTCCTCCGTGCCTGCCTGGCTGGGTGGCCTCTGGCTTGCTGGGTCCCAGCTGTCTGGCCTTTTCTCTCTGCCCTCCAGCCCCACTTATCCCTCTTCTGCCTTGCTATTGTTCATTCAGCTTTTTGTTAGATAAATCAGGTGCCTTAGGCAGGCAAGGCAAAACAGCAGCACATCTTTACATAGCTAAACAAATATTCTATTCCATCACAACAATCTTATATCTGTCAGACTCTTTACCTTCTTCCCTGAACATGGTCTGCTTTTGTAACTGGAAATCTAGTATGTGCAGACATGATGACACACATCCGTAATCCCAATTAATTAAGATGAGACAGGAAGATCTCAAGCTGAAGACCAGTCCTGACTCACCGTTCAAGGCCAGTGTGGTTCATACTGTAAGACCTTGTCTCAAAAACTTTTTTTTCAAAGAAAGAGAAACAAGGTATGTTTCAGAGTCCCCCTCCCCCCCAAAAAAACCTAAATAAACATCAGGTTAAAATAAAACCTTTCAGTTGAGGCATCTGGGAGGTAGAGCCAGGATGATCAGGAGCTCAAGGCCAGCCTCATCTACACAGCCTGAGTCACATGAGGGTCTCTGTTGTGGGATAATTTTTTTTTGTAGACTGAAGATGTGTCTCTGTGTTTTACCTCATTTACCTAAGGCACCTTCTGATTGGCTTAATAAAAAGCTGAACAGCCAGTAGCTAAGCAGAAGAGGGTAGGTGAGACTTCCAAGGAGAGAGAGGAACTTGGGGGAAGAATCTGAGAAGTGGATTCTCACCAGTCAGATGCAGAGGGAGTTGGATGTAAAGTACTGAGGAGAGGTAACGAGTCACGTGATCAATATAAATGGGTTAATCTAAGTTTTCAGAGCTAATCAGTAACAAGTCTAAGCTAAGGACAAGCTTTTATAATAAAAAGTCTCCATGTCATTATTCAGGAGCTGGCAGCCAAAGAAAGTCCAACCACAGTTCTCTCTCAATAGTTTTTCATACAAAGTGTTTTAAATATATGCATATATATGAAAACAAACAACTTTAAGTCACCACAAAATTATCTCAATAAAGTTTTAAAAGCAAAAATCATGCAATAACAAAGGATAAAATACCATGATAAACTGAAAGGGGACAGGAAGACATATTAACATATTAAGTGAGTGCTTACTATGTTCAAACCCCTAAGCTAAATCTCTAGCCAGTGTGTGTGAGTGTTTGCACATGCCGGTTCCCAACAGACACGCAGCAACTTATAACCACTGCAACTCCAGTTCCAGGAGCCAACTGATGGGTAGTGAAAATGTGGTACATTTACATAGTAGACTATTATTCAACAAAATATAATTCAGCAACTAAAAAAATGAAATTTTCAGGCAGATGGACAGAGCTAAAAGCAATCACCCAGAGTAAGGTAACCTTGACCCAGAAAGACAACACTGCATGCTTTGTCTTAAAAGCTTTTAAGCTTTAGATATGTGTGCTTCATCTAGAACATCCAGTCCCTGGGAACCTCATTAGGACCAGGGGAAGGAGGAGACCTTCCAAGGAAATGGAATAGAACACAGTGTCATAAATGGATGAAGGGGAAACTAGAACAAGAGATTAAATAAGGATGGAGAGAGGGGCAGGGTAAGAGGGAATGAAGGGAGGAGTGACTAAATCTCCTATTCTAGAAGCTCTCGAAAATATATAGAAGGAATTTAAATGGAGTTACCATATGAGACAATGTGGCAACTAAACATCATGAGCTATCAAGTAAAATCCCCAGGACAAGGAACGGGACATTTTGTTTAGTCGTTGGCCAAAGTGGTCCCACAGACCTCCCCCAAAACCATCATCACAGGCTATTTCTTTTTTTGAAAAATGATTTATTTAACTTTATTTGTATATACATTGTTGTGAAGATGTCAGATCCCCCGGAACTGGAGTTACAGACAGTTGTGAGATGCCATGGGGTGCTGAGAATTGAACCCAGGTCCTCTGAAGAGCAGCAGGTGCTCCTAAGCACTGAGTCACCTCTCCAGCCCCATCGTCACAGGCTATTTCTAAGGCTACTGGTTACCTTCACAATATGACACATGGAGAAATAAGAGAGAGTGATTAACTGAAGTTTCACCCTTACTCACTAGTGCTCAAGAACCTGAGACAACACAGGTCATGGGCCTAAGAGAAAACCTACTACTATTATTCTCCTAAATCTGTGGTTCTCAACCTGTGGGTCTCAGGTCTAATATACTGCATATCACATATTCATTAATAGCAAAATTACAGTAATGAAGTAGCAATGAAATAATTTTATGGTTGGGGTTATTAAAACACGAGGAAGTGTATTAAAGGGTTGCAGCATTAGGAAGGTTGAGAACAATGTGCTAAATGAACCTAGAATGACTCCTAATAACATATGGTTATACCAATATATCACTGCCTTGCTCAACCCCATCAGAGAAGCTGCTTCTTGCAGTAGATGGTGATTAGCAGAGACCCACGGCTGGATGGGTGCAGAAAGTGAGAGACCTTGGAACACTCAGTCCTACATGGGCTGTCTTTCAGGGGATGTTGTGGAAGAGGAGATGGAAAGATTTTTAAGAGCCAAAGTGGCGGATGACTAAGGAAACGGCGTCTTTCAGACTCAGCAGGGCTGAAGCTGTATCCAGTCACATGCCGTGCACAAATAAATGCAAGGCACACCAAATCCCAGCATGGAGAAAGGGTGGCAGGCTCAAAGTTGCACCCCTAACCAAGAAACTATTTGCAACTGATACCTGCTGAGAGAGGAAAAACATCTGTATTTTCCAATGGAGTAACACTGGGTACATCAATCACACTACATGACAGGCCTCATGCTCAGGAGTAGTTGACAAACACAAAACAGACTACAAACCAGGTGCGATGGCTTACCCCTTTAATCTCAGCTCTTGGGAGGCAGAGACAGGCAGGTCTGAGAGTTCAAAGCCAGCCTGGTCTACATAGCAAGCTCTTGGCCGGCAAGGGCTACACAGAGAAACCCTATCTAAAAACAAACAAACAAAAAACAGACTCCATGTTTTTCTGTGTGCTTGTTGTTATTACTGTGATTGGTGGATTTTGTCTTTGGGGGTTTGCTTGCTATTTGTTCTCTTTCTCTTTTTTCCTTTAAGAGAGAAAGAACAAGAAGTTGGATGGGTAGGGAGATAGGGAGGATCTTGGATATATTGTATGCAATTTTTTAAAAACTCAATAAATTAATTCCCCTCAAGTTCATTATTGATTTTGTCAAAAAATCCTGCTTTTTCCAGTATTATATGGTGACCCACTGAAACACCCCAAGATACCCAGTAATATTTCTTTCCTGCTCTTTAACTCTTTAACTAGTGCAGAAAATGAACCCAGTCCTATACCCCTAGCTGGCATCAGTGGTACTTGTAACCCTAGTGAGGGGCAGGAGGTGCAGATCTCTGAAGTTCAATGATCAGACAATCTAGCCAGATCACTGAACTTTAGATTCTCCAGGAGACACTGCCTCAAAAAGTAAGTAAAATAAAGGTAGAACGTAATTGAGGAAAGACACTGCCTATCAACCTCTGCATACACACAACCAAGCAATACAACCACACACACACAAACATACACACATTTATACACATTTGTATTTACACACAGACACCCCTTAACTGGTTATGGTGGCATAGGAGTCTGAGGTTCAGGGACTCTAAGTTCTAGGCTAGCCAAGGCTAATAGGGAGAGCTTGCAATGCAGGAAAAATCCCCCAAAGCCACTGGTGATAAGTGGTTTTTCATTATCTGTTTCTGTGTTTTGTTTTGCTTTTGTTTTTTTGTTTTTTGGGTTTTTTTTTTTTTTTTTTGAGACAGGGTTTCTCTGTGTAGCCTTGGCTGTCCTGGACCTTCCTCTGTATGTTGCCTGCCTTTGCCTCTAGAGTGCTGGGATTAAAGGTGTGCGCCACCATCGCTGACTATGATAAATGACTTTATTCGTGAAGTATATCAAGATCAAATAAACACTATTTTCAATTATTAAACTATTATGAGAACACAGCATGCTCCAATACTGAGGGGGCTTAAGAGGTGAGTGAACAGCCACACAGCCAGATGCCCCACTTTCTAGGACCTCCCTAGAAACCACGGATCCCTCCCTCAGCTCCCTCTGCTTTTCTAGCCAGCCAGCTGGGAGTTTCCTGTGGCTAGGATCCTCCCAAACCCAAACCCATCCAGCCACCATCCAAACTACTAGCCACACCCTACCCCCAAACCTGCCTATCCTCCTGCAACCTTGGTGGAACTCTGAAACACAGCTTGCTCCAATACTGAGGTGAGTTAAGAGGGACTAAGAGCTTGCTACAACATTGAGGGGATTAAGAGAGAAGACCAAGAGAGCAAACCAGGAGAGAAGACCAAGAGGGCAGGCATATAGAGACCTCAGAGGCTTTCTGAGACAGACATTTACAGTACAGAACAGACCAAGAAAAACTCCCACTCAGACAGCCACAGCAAGGATTGGACCAAGATGCAAAGATGCTGCCGGCCTCATTTGAAGGAAGAGATGGGTAGGTGCCAATTCAAGAATTCCTCCAACAACCTAAAAAGCAACATGGTAATACCAGAACCCAGCAGTCACATAACAGTTTGACTTAATCATCCTAACCCAGAAGAAGTAGAAAACGATTTTAAACATAACTTTATGAAAATAATAAAGATCTTTAGAGAGGAAATGAAAAACTCCCTTAAAGAAATGGAGAAGACAAACAATAAATTGGAAGAAATTAATAAATCCCTGAAAGAAACCCAAGAAAACCAAGAAAAAATAATCAAACAGGTGAAGGAAACAGTTCAAGACTTGAAGACTGAAATAGAGGTAATAAAGAAAACACAAACCAAGGGAATTCTGGATGTGGAAAATCTGGGTAAATAAACAGGAACTACAGAGACAAGTATAACCAACAAAATACAAGAGATAGAAGAATCTTAGGCACTGAAGATATTATAGAGGAAATAGACTCATTGGTCAAAGAAAACATTACATCCAACAAATTCTTAACACAAAACATCCAGGAAATCTGGATCAACATGAAAAAGATCAAACCTAAGAATAATAGGGGTAGAAGAGGGAGAAAAAAATTCCAGCTCAAAGGCACAGAAAATATATTCGACAAAATCATAGAAGAAAATTTTCCCAGCCTATAAAAGGATATCCCTATGAAGGTGTAAGAAGCTTACAGAACACCAAATAGATTGGATCAAAAAAAAATTCCCCTTGCCATATAATAATCAACACACGAAACACACAGAATAAAGAAAGAACATTAAAAGCTGCAAAGGAAAAAGGTCAAGTAACATAAAAAGGTAAACCTATCAGAATTACACTGACTTCTCAATGGAAACCATAAAAGCCAGAAAGTCCTGGATAGATGTGTAGATGTGCTTCAGACACTAAGAGATCATAGATGCAATCCCAGACTACTATACTTAGCAAAGCTTTCATTGACCATAGATGGAGAAAACAAGATATTCCATGACAAAAATAGATTTAAACATTACGAATCCATAAACACAGCCTTACAGAAAGTACTAGAAGGAAAATCCCAACCCAAGGAAGCAAACTGCACCCATAAAAATACAGGCATCTGATAACCTCTCACCAACATAAGCCAAAGAAGGGAAACACAGAAACACTACTACTGAATAATAACTGGAGGTAACAACCACTGGTCATTAATATCACTTAATATCAATGGACTCAATTCACCTATAAAAAGATACAGGCTAAGAGAATGCATACAAAAACAGAATCCAGCCTTCTACTGCATACAAGAAACGCAACTCAACCTCAAAGACAGACACTACCTCAGAGTAAAGGGTTGGAAAAGATTTTCCAATCAAATGGACCTAAGAAACAAGCAGGTGTAGCTATCCTAATATCTAACAAAATTGATTTCAAACTAAAATCAATCATAAGAGATGGAGAAGGACACTTTATACTCATAACAAGAACAATTCATCAAGATGCAGTATCAATCCTGAACATCTATGCCCCTAATACAAGAGCACCTACAAATGTAAAAGAAACATTACTAAAACTCAAATCGCACATCAAACCCCACACACTAATAGTAGGAGACTTATACACTCCACTCTCATCAATGGACAGGTCAACCAGACAGAAACTTAACAGAGAAATAAGATAATTAACAGATGTAATGAATCAAACAGACTTAACAGACATCTATAGAACATTCTACCCAAACACAAAAGAACATACCTTCTTCTCAATACCTCATGGAACCTTCTCTAAAATTGATCACATACTTGGGAACAAAGCAAACCTCTACAGATAAAAAAAAAAAATGGAGTAACCCCGTGTCTTATTGGATCACCATGGATTAAAGTTAGACTTTGACAACAATACTACACTCAGAAAACCTACAAACTCATGGAAATTGAACAGTGAACTACTGAACTACCCCTGGGTCAATGAAGAAATATAGAAATTAAAGACTTCCTTGAATTCAACGAAAATGAATGCACAACATATCCAAACCTACAGGACACTATAAAAGCAGTGCTAAGAGGAAAGTTCATAGCACTAAGGCCCACATTAAAGAAAATGAAGAAAGCTCACACCAGTGATTTAACAGCATACCTGAAAGCTCTAGAACAAAAAGAAAAAGACTCACCTAGGCTGAGTAAAAGACAGGAAATAATCGAATTGAGGGCTGAAATCAACAAAATAGAAACAAAGAAAACCATACAAAGAATCAGTGAAAATAAGAGCAGATTCTTTGAGAAAATCAACAAGATAGATAAACCCTTATCCACACTAGCCAAAAGGCAGAGAGAGAACACCCAAACTAACAAAATCAGAAAAGGGGGACAAAACAACAGACACTGAGGACATCCATAGAATCATTGGGTCATACTACAAAATCCTACACTACACAAAATTGGAAAATGTTAAAAAAAATTAGATATATACCATATACCAAAATTAAATCAAGACCAGGTGAGCAATTTAAATAGACTTATAAGCTGCAAGGAAATGGAAGCTGTCGTCAAAAACCTTTAATCCCAGCCTTTGGGAGGTAGAGGTAGGTAGGCAGATCTCTGTGAGTTCAAGGACAACTTGGTCTACAGAGTGAGTTCCAGGACAGCCATAGATACACAGAGAAATTCTGTCTCAAAAAGTCAAAAATTAAAAATAAAAATAAACAGAGTTTAAAATAAAGCCATGTAAAGATGAAATACACAGAGTCTGGATACTGTATGCTATTGTGTTGTCTTTAAATTGTTTTATGACTGAGCAAGGAGCAAAAGCTGCTAAAACATATTTGATTATAAATGCTGCTGGATTAATCCAACATATATATTTTGAAAATGCCTTGGAGAAGAGGTTTTGTTTTTGTTTCCACAGGAAATGAAAGGCTGTGGATTTATTCTGGGCTGAGAAAAATCAGGTTTGATTGATGAACCCCCCCACCCCCAGCAGGAGCAGGTGGTCCAGATGATCCAACACTTCAGAGGACCTCTGCTGGAGCTTCCTCAAGACTGCTGGCTGAGATATCAAGCCTCACAGAATTTTTCAATCAGGACTTGGCCATAATCCTAAATTTTCTTTAGGTCCCCATAAGATTATCAGTGCCCCCAATCAGCAGGAAGTAGCCTAGAAAAACTATGCCCACATTCCCAAAAAATGGATTATGGATGTTTGCCTTTCTTTAGAATGTTGTTACAAGTTGTTATGGACAATGGTCAGGAGAAAAGCTAAACAAAGAAGATTCTATTCAGGAAGAAACTGTTACGAAAGCTCTTCCTGGCCTGGCGGTGGTGGCGCACGCCTTTAATCCCAGCACTCAGGAGGCAGAGGCAGGCGGATCTCTGAGTTCGAGGCCAGCCTGGTCTACAAGAGCTAGTTCCAGGACAGGCTCTAGAAACTACAGGGAAACCCTGTCTCGAAAAAACAAAAAACAAAAAACAAAAAAACAAACGAAAGCTCTTCCTGGACCTGGAAGGATGCTCGTCCTACGACTGCAGTCTAACTTAGTGCCAAGCTCCGACATGCGTGTGTGATGGCTGCTCTTCGTGGTCAACTTGACTACATCTGGAATTGACTAAAACCCAAATAATTGGGTATGTCTATCAGGGATTGCTTTTTCTTAATTAAATAATTTGAAGTGGGAAGACCCACTTCTAATCAAGATCTTTGAGTTAGGAAGAAAGACTTTAATCAAACTTTTTTTTTTTTGAGGTGGGAAGACCTACCTTTAATCTGGGCCACGCTATCTGCTGGTGGCCCACACAAAGAACATGGAAGAAAGAAGCTTTTCCCTCTTTGCCTGCTCATTCTTTCTCTTATTAGCAAGTCTATTCCTTCACTGGCATTAGAGTAAATCCACTTCTTCAGGAGTCCAGTGTATACTGAAGACCAGCTGAGACATCCAGCCTTGTGGATTGAATAACTACTGGATTGCTGGACCTTCTGTTTGTAGGTAGCCATTGTTGGATTATCTGGACCACACACTAATAAATCCCATAGATATGTAGGTAAGTAGATACATAGATAAAGGTAAGTAGGTAGGTAGATAGACAGTTATAGATAGGAATGGAGGTAGATCTATAGATGTATGTTAACTCTGTGTTCTGTTCCTCTGGAGAACAGGCTAATACAAGCGTGTGTGCACATGCACTCCCACAAATACCCACAAGCCTCAGAGCAGTCTCACTATAAAGCTACTGCAGCATTTCTGGAGAAAGCACTGGCAGTCAGAACGCAGCCATGTTAAAATGTCATCAAGAAGGCTTACTGCAAGAATACAAATTGGGATCAACAGCACAAAACCCATAATGTGTTTACTTATGTTAATAATGAAAAGATCACATGCTTATCTTGGGAAATACGAAAAAGATGGCTGCCAAGTTTACACGTGTTCATTTACATATGACACTTGGTGAGGATTTCTGGAGCCAAGCAATTATCACTGCAGGTGTCTTTACCCTCAAGGCCTCCTGCTAATGATGGGAACAGGCAGGATTTGCTCCCACACCCTGTGCACTGCTGGTGCATCATGACCAAATTTTAAGTTAGTTTATTTGCATTAACTGAGTCAAAGAATTTATAGCTTACCTCTCTGATCCTCTTTATCTGAATATAATTTAGCCGTCCCCAGTCAAGTTCATCCTTAAACACAGAAGAGCACAGTATCCAGTGTGAGGCTAGTAAGGCAGAGGTTAACTTGCTCCTACAATTCACACATCTCATCCAGATTCTCAACAAGGGCTAAGCTTAGGCCATGGTCAACAATGTACTTGAATGACCACATACAGGACGTCCTCTACAAGAGCTTCCAACATCAGACCAAAGCCCAAACCACAAGACCCAAACCACAAACACTACACAGGGATGACTCTCCTTATGAGTTTGTTTACCTGTCCCCAAAATCAAAGGCACAGTGATTCAACTGAAAAAGACTTGTCACACTGTAGCAACAGGGAAGATTAGAGACAGCAAAACTACACACAGACATGTCTACCGATGGCTCTGGAGCCTAATTACTTTAGAATAAAAAGCCTTATCTAAAGAAAGATGAAATATAGGCTCCTGTGTTGCCAGTGTCATTAATTCTGAGCCACCTGTTGAGCAGCCTGCAACAGGACCTGGTCACTA
This sequence comes from Arvicola amphibius, assembly GCF_903992535.2. Taxonomy (NCBI): domain Eukaryota; kingdom Metazoa; phylum Chordata; class Mammalia; order Rodentia; family Cricetidae; genus Arvicola; species Arvicola amphibius. The sequence goes on from NC_052053.1 coordinate 69,078,310, forward strand.
ATGTCCTGACCTGCCCCTCCCAGAGGACAGCATGTATTAACTACCTTCAATGACCTCAGGTCTTACAGCCACCACAATGCACAGGCAGTGACCAAACTGAGACAGGCTTGCAGGAAATCTGATCATCGTCAGCCATCAGAAAGATGACAAGAAGGAAATGTGACCAACCTTGGGATGCCGCAGCTCTCCTCGCTGTCTGCAAGCCTGCCAGGCCTAAAATGATACAACCACAGCTTCGGAATAATTTACTAGTTAGTTGGATTTAATTCCAATGTCAACACATGGTTGAACACAGAACGTCTACAAATTACTTTTTAATCAACTCTGGGAAATTGGCTGGTCCACTGGTCCTTCCAGCACTTGTTACTTTGTGCTGGCCATCAGAAGCCCTTACCAACACCATGTTCAGAAGAGAGCACTCTCCACTCTCATAGGCAGGATGTGAAAACACATTGGTGGCTTGTGTGGCCACCTCTGCCTCCGGAGGATGAGACAGACTCACCTTGAATGCCTCCACGAGGGCCAGGCAGTCACTCTTACTGCTACCTGAGAAATGCACCTTGTTCCTGAAAACAGGTAAATGAAGTGTCATCTGGTGCCATTAGTAAGGTGGCCCTACACAGTAAGAATGTTAAATACCTATACCCATCCAGATGCTGCCGAAAAGGCATCGTGAAAAAGTTCTTCAGAGAAAGAGCTGCCGCTAGAGAGAGAAACCAGAGGATGAGGACCGACTGGCCACACAAGACAACACACTTGCCCCACACCAGCCCACACTTACCTATGATAAGACACTCATCCAGGCACCCAAATACATGTCCCAGCACAATGAGTTTACCCAGCTGCTGACTGACAGGGAGCTGTGCCAGCACTCTTCCTAAGAAGGTCAATTCGCCATCATGGGGGTTCTCATCTTCCCTCTGTCCACTAACTGCCAGAGCTCCAACCTTATGAAGGAAGTTAGTGCATTAACAAGCGCTGACACAGCCCCACTCCCCACATCCTTACTACAGAACTGCAAGACAGGCAATGCATACCAACTTCTAAGGAGTTAGGTTCTGAAGACAGTTCAGCTAACTGTAAGGGCTACTGGCTCTGACGTGCTCACTGAACTCACCCCTTTAGTGTTTCTAGAAAGCACGCCATGTCACTAGAGACTTCCCCAAGTCTACCTAGTCCCAAGTTTCACAAACAGGGCACACACAGAGAAAAACAGGGTCCAGTGGCACTGCCACTCACCACAGCCCTCGGTGTTCTAACAGTCCACTACTGAGGGGACATTGGCATCACAGGTTTTAAGGGTCAAAAGCAGAATATCCCTGGCCCCCAGGAAACGGTGTGTGGACTGTTTCAGCTCATTTTGGGGCCAGTGGGGGCAAAGTCACAAGAGCAGAGCTTCAGTCAAAAGTGGTCCAAGGAGAGAAAATGGGAAGAAAGTGCCCAGCAGTGGGTGGGCAGGAGGGCTGGGGTGAAGGAGCGCAGAGAGAGTACAGATGGACCAGCAGCGGCCAGTGATGCTGACGCTTCTCGGGTGGGGCCACAGGGTGGAGACGTGCGTGGTGGGCCTCAGAAACACCACACACTGAGCACTTTCAACAACTAAGCTACTTTAAAAATTATGAAATTTGGGCTCCCCCACAAAGAAAAAGTCTTAGCTTTCCCATCACTAATTAATTCCACAAGTCCCACCTCCTTTAACAGAAGAATGGTTCGCTCAATGTCACTCAGACTGGGTGGAGAGAGGGCAGTTGCCAGCAGAGCTCTTGGTTCACCCATGTCAAGTAACTTCACTTTCAATATTGTGCTTCCCAATGGACAACGCTGAAAATAACAGAATTTTAGTTCAGAGATGATAAGGTAACTAAACCAATTAACCTATTCATATGTCTTGTGCTCCAAAGGAGAGGATGGGAATAGAGAAGAACAACAGAGGAGGGAAGGGGAAGAAAAGGCAGAAGGAAGCTGGGCTTGGCTGCACACCTATAATCCCAGCCCCTGGGAGACAGAGCCAGGAGGAACAAGGTTTAAGAACAGTGGTACAAGAGTGACTCTAACAGAGCAGAAAGCAGGGAAGGAGAGAGAAGCTGGGCATGGCACAATGGCACATGCCTGTCATCCCATTACTTAGAAAAACAGGCAAAAGGATGCTGAGTTTGAAACCAATCTGGGCTATACAGCAAAACTCTTTTTCAAAAAAGAGGGAAAGGGAGCCGGGCGGTGGTGGCGCACACCTTTAATCCCAGCACTCGGGAGGCAGAGGCAGGCGGATCTCTGAGTTCGAGGCCAGCCTGGTCTACAAGAGCTAGTTCCAGGACAGGCTCTAGAAACTACAGGGAAACCCTGTCTTGAAAAACCAAAAAAAAAAAAAAGAGGGAAAGGGGAAAGGCCAAAAGTAGAAGAAAAAGAAGGAAGCAAAAAGACATAAAAGGAAAAGAGGGATGTTAAGAGAGTAGAAAGAGAAAGGAGAGAGAAAAGCGGAAAAGAGGAGAGATCAATCCATAATTACTCATAAAAGGAAGAGACTACACTGGCATTCTGCAGGGGATGGTATTATAGGGACAACAGATACTAAGCAGCATGCGCCTCACTGTGAATTAAGAACGGGGTGGCTGCAGAGGTAGCTTGGTGGTTAAGAGCACTAGCTGCTCTCCCAGGATTGGGGTTTGGTTTCCAGCACTGATTTAATGAATTAATACCATCTCCACGAGGCCCAGCACCCTCCTCTGACCTCTACAGGTACTACACGCCCTAGTGCACAGACATACACTCAGGGAAAGCATCCATACACATAAAAAAATATTTTTAATTTAAAAATAATCACAAACATGGCTGTCCCATGAGCTGGTTTAACAGGGAATGGCCCTGCCATCGAATAACCATACTGCAACCCCAACCTACACAGTGCAAACCCAGTCTCCCGGAGCTGTTCTAATTTTTACTTACGTACTGTAGCATGTTCTTGGCATGCATGCAGAGATAAGTAAATCCCTGGGGCTCCTAGTCAGCCACCCTAGCCTACTAAGAGCATCAGTAGTATAAGGGCCAGAACAGAGTGCAGAATGCAGAGTAGATGATAAAACAACACATACACACAAAGCTGACACTAACAATGAATGAAATTCATTACCAACATCTCAGGAACGACATGATCCGGAATAGAGCTGTCCCAGAAGTCCCTGTGGATCAGCCTGTAACAGTATCCTTTGGACACCCGTCCAGCCCGGCCTGCAAAAAGATGCTCAACCCAATGTGGCATTGATCACGTTAACATCAATGTGGAGAGGACTGTAAAACAGCCACTAAACACTGATCAGGAAAAATCTTATCTTCTACCACACTAGGCCAGTAAAAACAAGTTATCTTTATTCTAATGCTATTGCAAGTAAAATTATCCTAAAAAGTCAGAATAAGTTAAATTAAGATTAAGTGCTCCTTTAATGTTTTAAAATCTAGTACAAGTTTCGAAAGAAAACAAGTTGGCCGAAATGCAACAGAACCCAGAACACTTTGAAAGACACATTTCCTAGAAGATTTAGCTCGTGCTAGTAAAACAGAGCTCATCACAGAAAAGCCGTGTAGCTGGCGACAGAAGTGTGACTCACCTAGTGCAAATATCTGGATCTGTCAGAGGGTTGAGGAGCAGTCCCACCTGCTCAGGTTGTCCCTGCTTCTGTGTGTCCATCTGTCCTACTATTCCTACAAGCGTTCTTCAGCTTTGTCATATTAGATAAGCGAGAACTGAGCATGCACAGAGCTCAGAGCCATGGTCACCCCGAGAGGACGACAAACTGCTACGTTTGTGTGTGACAATTACTACTTGTGGAGCGAAAGCAAATCTTACAAGGAAGAAAAGAGTGAGGACGGTCCTTAATAGATACACAACCTAAATAAAATAAGTAAGCCAAGTGTGGTGGTGCATGCCTTTAATCCCAGCACTCAGAAGCCAGGAAGATCTCTGTGAGTTCAAAGCCAGCCTGTTCTACACTTTGAGTTCCATGCCAGCCAGTGCTACATGGTAAGAGACCCTGACTCAAAGATGGATTAAACAAACAAATAAATGTAAATAAATCCTAAAAAGGTAAGAGATGGACACAAGCATTCATTGAGGAGCAGGCAATAGCAAGCAAACAAGAAAAAGGCTACTTAACCTCATGAACGATTATGGAATCGCAAGTCAAAAATCAAACAAGATGGAATAGGCATCCAATGATGGCTGAAATGAAAACCTGGTGACATCATTTGCTAGCAAGGATGTTGGGGGCAAGGGGCTCAAACACTGTGGAGGTGCATAAAATGGCCACCAGGGAAGCCTTTCACACTGATGAAGCTCTTGGCAGCCAGGCTGCAATGGCGCCTTCAACATCTCCTAGCTCTCTCCAGAAAGGGCACCTCAGGAAAGTGGAAAGAGCACAGCAGTCAAGAAAGGGGCCAGACGTCAGATTTCTGGGTCAAATCTAAGCCCTACCTGAGGAAAACCTTGTGCAATTGCTATGTCCCCGAGTCTCAGGACACAACCTGCTCACCTCACATTTCTTACAAAGACTAAGAAAGAAAGAGAATTACAAAACCAGGGTCTACACAAAGGTAAAAATGCATATGTACTTTGTTTGTGCATATAACATGTTCAATTCTGAAGCAGTAATTTCCCAGAAGGAATTCTTTGGCCTCCTGCCTACCTCCCTGGGGGTGGGGGGGTGGTCCCTATAAAACAGAGTCATCTCTCAGTACACACCACAGATGCTGTCCCGCTAAAGCCAGCTCCTGCTACAGAAGGCAACATCTGGGCTAAGCATGTTACAGACTCACTTCTGTGGCCAAAGGCCCTGCCCAGCAGCTCTGTCCAGGAAGTGTGTGGGTGGTACACCAAACCTTGATCCCTGTGTGGAACTCTCTAGGAAAAAAGACCCTAGAAACAGCAGGATGTAGAGTTGGCCCAAGGGAAGCCAGTCAAAAATCACCAAAATGATCCACTTGGCTTCCATATCTACTAAATCTATTTTTCTTAAAATTTCACACTGGAAATGCAAAGTGTTGAGATAATAAAAGGCCACCTGTTCCTTAGGAGCTGACCCTAAAACACTGAGGAGGAAAACAAGGAGGAACGGTGACTGAGACCAGTCCCAACACAGGAGGTCCCCATGAGCAAAAACGCTAAAGCAAAGCTCTGGGACAACACGGTGACCACTGGCCTCAGTGCACTCTGCCACAGACGCCTTACCTTTTCTCTGGTCACAGCTGGTCTTCGAGGCCCAGCTCAGCCGCAGACTCTGATAATTTGTATCTTCATCACAAACCAGAGTTCTGGTCAGACAAAAATCTATAACTGCCATTGGGAAAAAAAAGCATAAGCACCAATGCTAACATGGGTTATGACAACCCACAGCGCCTGGGTATAATGGGGTTGGCATGCTTGCAGAAACTTCTGGAAATGAGCTGACTACTCATGTTCCTACCCTGGGAAACCAAGGTCTCTCTAGATCACAGTGGAAGTCTTTGGGTCTTTGTAAGGCACAGATTATCATAAAGACCTGCCTGGGTGCACCCAAAAGATTAGAATTACTCCAAAACCTCATTACACCAGGGACAGGGGAGGCAGGCTAATGTTCTGGGTTGCCTAGATTCAGATCCTATGTTCCCATCTCTGTGCCTATCTGTCTGTCTACCACTTAGCAAAACAAACCACCTACATTCTCTGTGCTTCAAGATGTTCATCTATCAAAGCCCACGTAAAGGAACCCTTCAGCAGTCCGTCCCCCCACCCCACACACTAAGCACCTCCTGTCCTGTGCTTTGGAGAAACAGAAGGCAGACTCCTGCCCTGCCTCCCATGCAGAGTGTGCCTCCTCAGACTGTACCACAGACAACTCTCACCACACCTGACTCCCCAGCCATCTCATACCACCAGTCCTAACACAACTTTTGGTGACTTCAAGTCTAGCAAAAGCAGTGCTGACCATTCTCGCCTCTAAGGGTCTTGACGCTCCCTCTCAACCTTACTTTTCACCTTGACATCTTCCTATTACCACACCCTCTATCCTGTCAGGCCACAGCCCTTCCTCCATCCAAATGACACTAAACACCTATCTTCTTTCTACCCTAAGCACCTTTATCCTCACTGAACTCTGATCTGCACTCCTACCACCTTCGGTTGTCTTAGCATCTACCCAGCCTACTCCGGTCAACCTACACCATCCCTTGTTCTGGCTACCTCTGTTCAGACCACACATCACAACCCCTTGTAAGGTCCCTCAGCAAATCTCTGCTCTCCAACATGCCTGTCTTCAGGATCAAATCAGAACTGGACGTGTCTACCTCCTCAGGTGCAGTCCCCTTCTGTCCATCAGCGCTCACCCCTTAGCTCATCACCCTATCCTCTCATTTGCCTCCTTTTGGTCTATACCTCTTCTCCACCTCGCTCAGAAAGTGGTCCTATGAGGCCCTGCATCTGTGGCCCAGGATTTCCCTGCTTTCCTCCATTTGACACTGGTTTGGAAGCCCTGACCTCTGCAGTTTCATGACCAGAATTAGATTTGATTTTTATGTCCTTTTCTGGCCACTACTACTAAAACATCATGGCCCCTCCCCAAATTTCTCTCCTGTCTTTTCCTGACCTTTTCTTCTTATGCTTACAAATTGTTGACTCCTGTGTTATCTCTAAGAGTCAACTGACTGCATCATGAAAACAGAGACTTGTATCTGTCTTTCTACAATTTCTACTGGCACAGAAACAAACACCTATTCACTTCCCTTCCCTTGACTTAAACAATTTTCCTTCTTGGTCTCCTAAACTCTATTCCTATGTCTGAGTTACATTTTTGCACAGTTCACTTCTCATTAAGTTTAGGCCTTTGTTCAAGCACCACTTCCTCATAGGAGTTCCATTTCATCCTATGGTGGTCCAAACGAGACGTCCCCCATAAGTCTTGCATGCATGAATATTTGACCCCCAGTTGGAGGCTATTTGGGAAGGATAGGAGGAGGTGTGGACTTGTTGGAGGTGGTATGTCACTGGGAGTTAGCTTGAGGTTTCAAAAGCTTCCCACTCTCCACAGTGTGCTCTCTCAAACTGTTTCCTACTAGTGTTTCAAGATGTGAGCTCTTAGCTGCTGCTACAGCTGCCTCCGGCCTGCTATCTCGGGTCTACCGTGATGGACTATCACCCTTTCTTTCATCATGGTGTTTGAGCACAGCAATATAAAAGTAACTAATACCACCCTGTGCTGGACAGCTTTATGTCAACTTGACACAAGCTAAAGTCATATGACAGGAAGGACCCTCAATTAAGAAAATACCTCCATAAATCAGGTTAGTGGGTATTTTCTAAATTAGGGGTTAATGGGGGAGGGTCCATCTCATTGTGGGTAGACCTATTCCAGGGCTGACGGTCCCTGGGTTCTAAAAGATGGAAGGCTGACCAAGCCATGGGGAGCAAGCCAGTAAGCAGCACCCCTCCATGGCCTCTGTGTCAGCTCCTGCCTCCAGGTTCCTGTTGCTGTCCTGACTTCCTACAATGATGGACTACAGTGTGTAAGTGTAAGACAAAAAAAACACCACCACCACAAAACCTTTCCTCCCTATTGGTGAATATTATTTTCAGGAGCATTACTTTTGTTTATGCTGCATTCGATTAACTGAAGCTGTGATTCTTTGCCTGTCTAAAACACCTGATGGTATAATAAAGGCCTGAACAGCCAATAGTGAGGCAGAAGCAAGGATAGGCAGGGCTGGCAGGCAGAGTATAAATAGAACTCTGGGAGGCTGGAGAACGAGGAACAACAAGAGAACAAGGGAGGAGGACACAAGGGGCCACCCAGGCAGGCATGGAGTAAGAATGAAGGTAAGATATACAGAAGTAAGAAAGATAAAAGCCCAGAGGCAAAAGGTAGTGGGGATAATTTAAGATAAGCTAAGATGGCTACCAAAAAGCCATGCTTAGGCCAGGCATTTCATAACTAAAAATAAGCTTCCACATGTGATTTATTTGGGAGCTGTGTGTTGGGCCCCCAAAAAGCCTAAATAGTAAAACCTCACACACCTCCCTAAGTTGGTTTTGGTCACAGTGTGTAATCGCAGCCATAGTCGCCTAAGACACACCCTATCTAAAATATCTTTTCCTCCAAAACTGGAGCTCTTTCCCATGTTTCTTTTCCTACATATCTGTCTCTACATGAAACTGTAGTTCACCTGTTAACTGTCTGTGATAACACAGTCCTCCTCGGCATGGTACTGTACCCTGACTACATGCACTGGTCCCTCAAACATGACTGATGAACACAACAAACTCAGGAGTGAGTAAGCGTACAAGTGTGTGTGTGTGTGTGTGTGTGTGTGTACAATGGAGCTATCCACCATGGCTTCCATCTAAGCTACCTTCAGAAATCAGCTCCCAGCTCCTCCCTAACACTTGCCTACCTTTCTATCACAGGACTACACCAGGGAAGCCCCCAAATTCTGCTTCCTACAGATTCCTTAAAATGGCCTGGCATCCCCAAGGGCAGCCCTACCTGAGGGAAAGGAAAGGGTCTGCTCAGAGGTAATAGTGATGAGCCAAGAATACAAGGGACTGGACCTTTGTGAGCCTCTCTATGAGTCTCCCAAACAGAGTAACCACTCCCGTGGCACAGGAGAGCCTAAGGATGCCACCTTTCTCATGGGGACGTGAGCAGAGAAAGGCCTTACCATATTTGACGTCTGGAACTGTGACGGAACTCTCTGCAATGTTGGTGGACAGAATAATCTGTGGAGCATTAAACACAACAGATGGATGTTTTCCCTCTGCTCAGGACACTGTCCAACAATTAGGAAAAAGTCTTCATCTTGAATATTAGGGTAAATACTATGTTCTAAATTAGAAATAAGCCATCTTCATAGTTTTTCAGGTCACAACTATCAAGAAGCCCCAAGGTACAGAAAATCAGATACACACAACACAGAGGGGCTTTACAAAGGCAGGCGCGACATGGCCAAGGATCTGCTGTCTATTCTAAGAGCTTCAGCAGAGGGCTGTGGAATTGCCAGGAACCAAAAGCACAATCAGGTTAAATCCAGAGCAAGTATTGCCACCCTGAGCACTGTAGAGTTATATTCAGGGTCTACTTTGCTTTAAGATCCAAACATCCTCAAGAATATTAAGATTTGAGCCAAAAGCTAAAATCTCAGACCCTGGTCATCCCAGGCAGCTGTAAGGAGTAGTGGTTAAAAGCAAACAAAACAGCCAACAACCTCCCGGGGACTCAGACCACAGCTTCTGACAACGCCCCCACTCCTAAGACAGCAAATCCCCAGCCCTGCATTCAGAAAAATAAATAAATAGATAGATAGACAGTTATACTGTTTGCCAGTATATACCCTATAACCTTAGAACTTCAAAGGTTGGCACAAGGTGATCTCAAAGTCAAGGCCAACCTTGACTACATAGCAATACCCCTGTCTCAAAACAAACAAAAGAATCTTAGTTTTTCATAAAACTGATTTACAAAATAACATACAACAAGAAAGGGTACAAATTCTCATCAAAACGATTTGTCTGAGTGACTTAACAGCAGTCTGGGACACACTGGGAAGGGGCCAAGGCACCGCAGTTCTCCATTAAGAACAATTATGTCTCACGCTTCATCTTCCCAGCCTCCTACCTTTCTGTACCCAGGGACTGGACTTAAAAATACGTTATTCTGTTCTTCTAAAGTCACACTGGAATGAAGTGGATAGACTTGTAACCTAAGAAACAGAACTAAAATAAAATATCACACAATACGCAGCAGACACAGTAACTACTCGGCAAGGTAATTAAAATTATGTAAGGCATAAGCTACACAACACTCTAAAAGCCAAAACAAAAGTCAACACACCTTTTGTGAATCATGTTTGTGAGAAGTTCATGCATATAATTGATCTCACCCAGACCTAGGGAGAAAGCAGAGAAGGCAAATGTGAATTTATTGCTAAAACATAACCTTTATATTAAAATGACAACTTACTGTTGAGACTCTGTACGTCTTTTTGTACTTGAGGGCCTTTTGCATGAACTATGCCAGGCCCTGCAGATGTACAGTCAACAGAACCAAGTTCCCTGATCCCCAAGAGCTTATGTTCTAGAGCAAATGTACAGATAACAAGAGATTTACCAATGCTACAGAGGCTACTAGCTGTGGCAGCGTGAAGAACAGGGGAGCAGAGCAGGTGGACAGAGCCAGAGGCGGTCTGTGATTTTCAGTGCTCTGGTCAATACAGTCCTCAGTGAGAAGATTTTTTTTAATTATTTGGGAATTTCATGAATTCATGTTTTGATAAAAACTACCCCACATTCCTGCTATTCCAATTTCTCCCTCCATTGCCACTTTTCTCCCCTACCTTCATGTGCACCCTTTCAAAACAAAACAAAACAAAACAGAGATCACTTAGTGCTGCCTATTCGTGCATGGTGGAAGACTGTCTACTGGAGTGTGAGTAGCCACATCCCTGGAGAAAACTGATTTTCCCTCTTCCCAGTAGCAACCAATTGTCAATAACTTACTTCTTAGACAGGGCCAGGGGGACTTCATGAGTCTCCCCCGTCCATTCTGGGATTTTGTCTGACTCTTTCTTGTACAGGTCATAGTACATGCAGTCACAGCCACTGTGAGTTCAAGTCTGAAACAGTACTGTCATGTTCCATCAAATACTGTTTCTCTGCACACATCTAATCCCTCCAGCTCTTACAATAATTTTGTCCCCTCTTCCATAATGATCACTGAGCCCTAGGGGTAGGGAGTGGGATACAGGTGCCCCATTTAGAGCTGAGCCTTCTTTACTTTTGTGCTCTGCACAATGATCTGTATTAAATCTCCACCTACTGCAGAGACCCCTCTCGTGAGTGGTGAGAGATGCACTAATCCATAGGTGTAAAGATAAGACCTTGAGGAACAGCTTCTTCTTATGTCCATTTGGCAGAATACTATTATTAGGTTCTCTCCAAGGGCCCACGATCTCATCAGTCTCCAGTTTTGGCCAGGTAAATACTGCCATTTTATGGAGTGGACTTTTAATCCCACTGGAAAACAACTGCTCTCGTAACATTTGTGCCACTACTGCACCAACAGGCTTATTCTTCCAGCTAGATCATTACTGTAGCTTACAGAATTCACAGCTGGATAAACTGTTTATCATTTTTCTTCCCAAGCAGCATGTATACAACATTCCAACACTATTAAAACTGACCAGTAAGAGACAAACCTTCCAGGTTTGTATCAGTTGGATTTCTCCGGTCCTATGAGTCAAGTATGTGATATCTTCAGCAATAGGATCTCACCACCAAGTTCTGGAGGGTAACCCAGAGCATTGGCAATAGCCCGCAATGTTTGGGAGTCTTTAGAACTTCCGCTGACCAACAACTCAAAAAGACGTAACCTATGCCTAGCACTGAGCTTTCAGCAACCTATGGTAGAAGGAAGAGGCATTAACCTCCTGTTATAGGGTAACTCCATTTAAACTTTTAATAGATATATAAAAATCTTCTATGGTAGTAGGTTTCTATATGGCATTTCCAAAGGTCTTTAGTGTTAGCTAGGCCACACCCACTTCTTTACCCTGCCCTCTACACTATTTAGCCTTTCCTGCTCCACTATTCCCCTTTGCCCCCTACAAGCTTTGTCTATACTTGTCTACTCTTGAAATCTGACTGCCACCATGGTTCCTTACAAGGTTCTTGACTTTTGTGAGTACTCCAATTTAAACATATTTATCTAGACAGACCGGTGACACACGCCTTTAACCCCAGCACTCAGAAGGCAGAGGCAGAAGCTCTATGAGTTCAAGGTCAGCCTGGTCTACATAGTGAGACCTTCTCTCAAAAACAAACACACATATGTAAAGAGTCAAGGCTCACATCCACGTAAGAGAACAAGAAGGGTGTGTCTTTCTACACACATATGTAAAGAGTCAAGGCTCACATCCACGTAAGAGAACACGAAGGGTGTGTCTTTCTACACACACGTGTAAAGAGTCAAGGCTCACGTCCACGGAAGAGAACACGAAGGGTGTCTTTCTAGCTGCAGTCACCTCACAAAGAGTGGCTGTCTCCAACTCTATCCATTCAACCAGAAAATTTACTAATTTCATTTTCCTTTTCAGTTGGATAACATCACACGGTGTGCTTGTGACACATTTTCACTGTCCACCAGCTGCTGGGTCAAACAACAAAGATGCAAGCATCTCTGTAATAAGATAAGAGTCCTTTGATTATCTTCTCAGGAACAGTATAGCTCCATCATGGGATAGATCCATGCCTAGTTTTCTGAGAAACAGCCACACTGATTTCTACAGTGGGCACACCAGTCTGCACTCCCACTAACAGTAAATAAGTGTTTTCCCTGGCCCAAGTCCATCCAGCACTTGCCACTGTTGGTTCATTGTAGCCACTCTGGCTGTAGTGATAGGAAATCTCAAATAGTTTTAATGTGAGTTTCCCTGAGAAGTAAAAATGTTCAGAATTTTAAAAATATTTATTCAGTTGGGGCTGGAGAGATGGCTCAGCAGTTAAAGACACTTGCTGCTCTTCCAAATGATAGAAGTTCAGTACCCAGTACCAATATAGTGACTTAGAACCATGTGTGACTCCAATTCCATGGCATTTAGCACCCTCTCTAGTCCCCTGGCACCAGGAAATGCACATAGTGCACAGACACTCATGCAGGCAAAACACTTATATACATAAAAATAAGTAACTCTGAAAATGTTTCCCAGCCATTGTCTTACTTTGAGAATGCAGTTCCTTGCTCCAGTTTTTAACTGGTGTTTTCTTTTTGTGTGTGTGTGTATCCTTTATATATTCTAGGTAACAACCCTTGGTCAGATTTATTTTTTTTCCCATTCTGTAATTCATTTGAACAATGGCGTCCCATTTGTCATTGTTGGCCTTAATGCCTGCACTATTGGGGTCCTGTTCAGAAAATCCTTCCTATGCCTGTAAGCTGAGTGTATTCCCTGCCTTCTCTATCAAATTCTGGGTATCAGATATTATGCTGCGGTCCTTGATCCATTGGAATTGAGTTGTGTACAGGATGGGAGGTAAGATCTAACTTCTCTCTTTACATGAGTATCTAATTTGACCAGCACCACTCACTGAAGATGCTGTCTTCCCTCCAATGTGCATTTCTAGCTTCTTGTCAAAATCCAGGTGGCAGTAGGAGTGTGGGTTCGTAAGTGAGTCCTCTGTGTATCATTTTTATATGCTGTTTTTATTAGTATGATTCTATAACATAACTGAACATCAGGAATAGTGCTTCCTAAAGTAACGTGGTTTTTATGGTTTTTTGAGATACAGTTTCTCTGTGTATCCCTGGCTGTCCTGGAACTCATTCTGTAGACAAGGCTGGCCTTGAACTCAGATCCATTTGCCTCTGCCTTCTGAGTGCTGGGATTAGTGGCATGTGCCACCACACCTGGCTCTATAGCAATGTATTTATTTTATTATTGTTTTTGCTATCCTGGGTCTTTGTGCTTCCATGTGAACTTTGAAATTATTTAATTTCTGTGAAGAACAACATTGCAGTTTTGATGAGGATTGCACTCTAGCTTTGGGTTGGATGGCCATTCTCACAATATTAACCCTACCAATCCTTGAGCAAGGGAGGCCTTTGCATCTTCTATTATATTCTTTCTTCAGAGTTGTAAAGTTTTCATCAAGCAAGTCTGTTTATTAGATTTATATCAAGATAAAATGATAACTTTTTCAATGACATTGCCAGTTCAATTTGACTCCTTAGCCTTTTGTACCAGAACTACAAACAAATGTATCATGACACTAACTAGTAACAACTTATTTTAGAGTATATACATTCTATCAGTCTCTTCCTTGCCAGAGCAGTGACTACTGATGAGTGTTGGCTATATAAGTAATTTCTTTTCTTCCCTCGTGTTTTCCAAATTTCCTCTGGTGAGCACACAAAATGTTTCCTATCAAAAACAATTTGTAAAGCCAGATATGGAAACTCCTGTCTGGAATCCCAGCAATTGAGAGGTAAAAGGTAATCTCCAGTTCAAAGGTAGACTGGGTTACACAGCAAGCTCCACATCAGCCAGGGCTACACTAACATCCTGTCTCAAAAGAAAAACTGGACTGGAGTGTAACTCAGCAGCAGAGCTCTGTATAACATGAGAGGCAGTGGGTTCGATCCCAAGCAACATGAAACTAGTAACAACACTTCAGAAGACTTGGTCCTTTGGAGTAGTTCACACTTGTCTGCTGACTTACAGCACGTGAATATGCATTCTGCCTCAACTCAATTATCAGTATTGGGTCTTTTATAGGTTCAATAGTGTCTCTCAAACACTACTGTACATATAATTAGCTCTGATGAGGTCTGGGCAATATTCTGAGACCGTCATCTACCAGCACACCGTGAACATCATGAGGAGGAGGAGAGCCAGAGGCACAGAGAAGGCCACATGGCAGCAGCAGAGACGAGAGTGCAACTTTTAAGACAAAGAACCCCAAAGCCTGATACCCACATGGAGCTAGAAGAGCCTGGAGCCTGCCAAGGAGTGTGCCTACTGACAACCTGTTTAGAATGCCTAGCTCCCATAACAGAGGGGAAATAGATCACCTTTTGGTTTAAAACATCCAATTTACAGTACCTTACTAGCACAGCCCTGAAAAGCTAGTGCAGATCTGCTTGAAAATAAGTCAATTAATGAGACATGGAAACATATACTATGCCAGACTTGGATTTACATTAGCATATAACAGAAAGTCACACACCTGAAGGTAAAATATCACCTGTGAACATCTTTCTGGGGTAGTGTTTTGCAGCGATATTTCATTTGTATTTTAATAAATAAAGCTTGCCTGATTGTCATAGAGTAAAACACCCATCCTGGTGGTAACACACACCTTTAATCCCAATAGCCACACTAGTTTGCCATAAAAAACTGGGCGGTACATGTCTTTAATCCCAGCACTAGAGAGGAATATAACGTGGGAGGAGACAGCTCTCAGACAATCTTATTCTGAGATTCCTGGAGGCAGGATTGCCATTTCTGTGAGGTCAAGGTAAGAGCCAGTGGTTGATTACTTTGCTTTTCTGGTCTTCAGGTTGAACCCCAGTATCAGTCTCTGGGTTTTTATTAATTGTGCTACAGTGTTTACCACATGTTAGATATTGAGTGGTGACAGAGCTCTGCTGTTGCTTTTCCTTTACATAGTATGTACACACAAGTCATTTGATAAATACGTACAGATACGAACTATATATATACACCTATGGTTCTTTCTGTACATAAAATGAGTCCGTTTAGTAAACAAAATGTGACAGATATGGAATTCACATGTTACATTCCAAAATTAAGTTTCTCTTTTGTGCTTTTGTTCCCATCACTACATGCACAAATATGCATATGCTCTGCATATTACCTTTCAACAACAAATATGTGACTTATTATAATTTGATCAAACTAAGCTCCTTGAGAAGTCATCTTGACGAAGTACTGTTGGACACGATGCATCTTTTCAGAAGGTGCAGTGGGAGCCTGTTTTCTGAAGCACTGAGGACGACTCCACGGTGCTTCCTGCTCTGCTCTCATTAGGACTACTGTGCTGTGAACTGACGGCAGTCACCTCACAGTCATGACCACACAGAGGGACGCTCTTAGCAAAGCAAAACATCCTACCAGAAACTGTGAAGCTGGCAAGACAGCCTTTAAAAAGTTAAGATCTTCATTATCAACATGAACTCTCTGTGGTAACGCGAAGGCTATGGGAACAGGCCAAGCTGAGTCACAGTCGTCCACGTGAACCCCACTGTCACACATGTGCTGTCCGGAACATTAAAACCCCAGTCACAAAATGATGACATTCACACCTGGCAGAAACACCAGCACGCTGCTCCGCTCCGACACAAACTGGGCACCCGACCAGGTCTTGTTCCTGTCAAAATGTGAAGTGAACAAGTTTGAATCAAGGTCCCTGCTGCGTGAGACCCTGACGCTACTGGCTTTGTCTGTGAAAGCTCTTGCAGATTTTGTCAGGTAATGTTCTTCCGTTCTGACAAACAAGACAGAAGCATACAGAGAGAGGCCTGCCAGGCAATAAGCTAGGGCTCTTGCCTTCCATTGCATCTGCTTGTAAGACACACTATCTGCAAAAGTTTTCCTGGAAATTTAAACACTATAATCTAGAACCCCAAGATATAAACCTTAGAATAACTACAAGTAAGCTTCACTAAAGCCCAGATTATTATTACAAAGTGTGTACAAAGATGCGGATCCCAGATAACCACCCCTCACTACCACAGCTCTTGCTCTATGAAATACAATTTCCAGTTTTTCCACAGACCTGTGGGCCCTTCACTGTATTTCACGCCTTCCTCTATGTAGTTTAGGGGCAGCAGTAACAGACAGAAAGGCCCTACATTGCTCTGGAGCTTACTCACAGTATAGAAACAGAGAAGAAATAATAACTTAGCAATAAGACTGAAAGAAACAAATGAACACAGGATAAGGGTTATAAGCTGGGGCTGGAGTGATGGCTCAACTATTAAAAGTGCCGGTTGCTCTTCTAGAGGATCCAGGTTCAATTTCCAGCACCAACATGGTTACTCATAACAATCTGTAACTCCAGTTCCAGGGGATCTGATGTCCCATTCTGACCTCCAAAGATACCAAGGCACACACATGGTATACAGACAGATGTGCAGGCAAAACACACATACACATAAAGAGTTGCAAACCTGCATAAGAAAATGACTGCTTAGAGAGACAATAAGGGGCAAGAAGGAGGCAGCCATATAAAAGCCCCAGAAGGACAAGATACACTGTCACCTAGAATAGTGATGGAGGACTCTCATTGGCTAATAAAGAAACTGCCTGGCCCATTTGATTGGCCAGCCCTTAGGTGGGCGGAGTAGACAGAACAGGAAGAAGGAAGTGAGGTAGATGGCTCAGTCAGATGCTACACCTCTCCTAAGTTAGACAGACTGCCGTGCCTCTGCTCAGAGAGAGATGTGATGAAGCTCCAGCCCAAGATGGACGCACGCTAGAAATTTCCCGGTAAGACACCACTCGCGGTGTTACACAGATAATTAGATATGGGTTAAAGCAAGAGATGTGAGTAAGAGGCTGAAATTAATGGGCCAGGCAGTGTTTAAAAGAATACAGTTTCTGTGTAATTATTTTGGGGCATAGGGCGGCGGGAAGCCAGCCCACAGCTAAGCACTACAGAATAGCAACCACAATGGAGAATAAGGGAACATGCTAACCCACGTGGAAAGGCTGGGCACAGTGCCACGTCCTTATCATCCTAGTAGTGGAAGAGACACACAGATCTCTGGGACTTGCTGGCTACCCAGCCTAGCCTAATTAGTGAGTTTTCTAGCCCAGCAAAAGACCTTGCTCCAAATAATAGTGAACAGTGTCCAAGAAACAACACCCACGGTGTGCAATTAGCCCAGGCGTGAACATATACGCAAGTGCACGTACACGCACGCACACACTCACACCCTCAAGATAGATAGAATTCTAGCAGGTTCATCAAGTTGCAGGATTCAAGATCAAGATCAATACCAATGTGTAAAATGGGCTGGAGGTACAGCACAGTGGGGTAAGGCTTATGCTTAGCATGTGCAAAGACCTGGGTTCACTAACAGATCAAAGAGAAAATGCTAAATAAAAATCGAGTTATCAAAAATAGTAATAAAAACACTGCATATATAAAGTTTATGAAGATTCAATCACAAAGTGATCAAGTGAAAATTTGTGGAGTTCAAGACTAGACTGCTAAATAGGCAGACTGGCTCTAAAATTACATTCCCAAGGAGCTAGGGAGATGGTTCAGCCAATAAAGCACCTGCCTTGCAATCACGAAGACCCAAGTTCAATCCTCAGCACTTGCACAAACACAAGTGTGGTGTCATCTGTGTACAATCACAGCACTGGGGAGGCAGAGACAGAAGGGTCCCCAGGACTCCTGACCTTGCATATTTGACAAGCTATAGGTCAGGGTGGACCCCTTCTTCAAAGGAAGTGATGTTCCCAATGGCATACAAAGTCGTCCTCTGACCTTTACATACATAGATACATGCACACAACACGCACACAAAGAGAAAAAATAATTAAAAGTAAATAAGTAAATAAAATAAAAAATCTCCAAGCCTCATATGGTGGTATACACCTGCAGTGTCAAATACCTGGGAAGCTGAGGCAGGAAAATCAATTGAGCCCAGAAGTTCAAAATCAGTCTAATCCCATTTCAAAAATTAAGGGCTTGTGCTTTGGGGACCCTTCCTCCCTACTTGGCTGCCTCATCCAGCCTTAATAGAAGAGGAGGTACTAGTGCCATGGCAAGCTGATAGGCCATGGCTAGCTGATTCACACAGCAGGCTGGCCCTTTTCTAAGGAGAAATGGAGAAGGAAGAGTGAAAGGTGTGAGGGAGTGGGGAGGGACTGGAAGGCTAGGAGGGAAGGGAAAGTTTGTCCAGATGTAAAAACAAGGAAACAAAAAGAAAAGAAAAAAAATTAAGGGCTTAGGCCAGCAAGATAGCTCAGGGGTAAAGGTGCTGGACATGCAAGCCTGGCAGCAGCCCTGGAACACACAAACATAGGAGAGAGATGTAGGACAACTCTTCAAAGCTGTCCTCTGACGGTGACATGTGCTCTGTGATACACGAACACACATACCCTGTGAACACACACAAACACGATAATAACAACTTTTTATTAATTAAAAGGTAAAGGCCAAGGAGATAGTTCAGTTGATAAAGTGCTCACGTGCCTCACAAGCACGAAGAACTGAGTCCAGCCATCAGAAGCTAGGTAAAAAATGCTGGACGCCCATGATCGTAATTCAGCTCTGCGGAGGCAGAGACAGGAACACAGCTCAGGCTCCATCGCCAAGTAATCAATCTAGTCCACTGTGTGAGCTCCAGGCCAATGAGAACCTGCCCCAACGGACCCAGATGGCAACCCTGAGGATGTTGCCCATCACATGCACATACATACATGTCCCTCCAGCCACAAAGGTACATGTGACTCATTCATCCATTCATTTCCAGCTTTGACCACTGAAGACACCTACAGACAGTGACAAACCAGTAGTGAAGCGCAGAGCTGGATCTGGGTGTCCTTCAAGCCAGACTCGTATCGCTCACTGTGAGAGCTCGATTCCCCGGAAGAACGGGGTGGTCGCTGGTATGGAGAGGGTCAGAACTGGTGAATGGCCAAAAACATCTCAAGCCAGAAATCAAACAAGTGCCCAAGGAAGGGGTGAGTCAGGCCCAAGGATGTAATAGTCATCCCAAAGCGGCTCCAGCTCTCTATGTTTAGAACAACTGGGGTGCAAAAAAAAATTTGACTAAAATTAACTGTATACTTCAACAAAATCCATCAATTTTTCAAAAATGAGAAAATATTTGCATTTTTCTGATATAAAGAACTATTATCCAAAATACATAAAGAACACTTAAATTCAGCATATACACATATGCATACAAACACATACATATACATACATACACACATACATACATGCAAAAGCCAGGTATGGTGGCATACATCTTTAATCTCAGCACTAAGGAGACAAAGGCAGGCAGATCTGTGAGTTCTAGGCCACCCTAGTCTACATATCAAGTTCCAGGCCAACCAGAGTTCTATAGTGACACCTTGTCTCAAACAAAATAAAACAACAGAAGAATAATAAGACTGAAAAATGGACAAAAGACAAACATTAGGCAGAGCCCAGGGAATCCTCCAGAAGAGAAGAATGAAGAATTATAGGAGTCAGAGGGACCAAGGACACCAGAAGGAATCACACAGAATCAACTAACCTGGGGTCACAGGACTCACAGCCTGCATAGGACTGACCTAGGCCTTCTGCATATATGTTATGGTTGTGTAGCTTGGTCTTCATGTGGGACTCCTAACAGTGGAAGCAGGGGCTGTCTCTGACTCTACTGCCTGCTTTGGAGACCCTCTCCTCCTACTGGGGTTGCCTCAGCCAGCCTTAATAGGAAAGAAAGTGCCTAGTCTCACTGCAACTTGACATGCATTGCTGGCTGAAATCCATGGGGGCCTGCCCCTTTCTCAAGACAAATGGAGGAGGAGTGGACGGGGGCAGGGGAGGAATGGGGGAGGGACTGGGAGGAGAGGATAGATGGGAAACTGCAGTTGGAATGCAAAAGCATTAGAAAAAAAGAAAAAATTGCCAAAAGACATGAACAAGCACTTCATGAAAGAAGAAACAGTGAGACACCATTCATACCCATTTTGACAACCAATACCCACACCACAGACACACAGAAAGCTAGCAAAGCACATCAAGCTACAGAATTCAGCCACTTGTGGGTGGCTCTGCAACACGGTGCAGCTACGCTGGAAATGAGTGAATGGGACCTTACAAAACAAACCATGCTCTTGCCATAGAAGATAGCAATGGTGCTACTTGTAAGTATCCAGATGAACTGGATGTTGTATCTGCATGCACCTGCATGCAGATGAACTGGATGTCTGTCTGCTTATGCCTGCATGCAGGAGAACTGGATGTCTGTGTCTGCATACGCCTGCATGCAGATGAACTGGATGTCTGTGTCTGCATACACCTGCATGCAGATGAACTGGATGTCTGTGCCTGCATATGCCTGCATGCAGATGAACTGGATGTCTGTGTCTGCATACGCCTGCATGCAGATGAACTGGATGTCTGTGTCTGCATGCACCTGCATGCAGGTGAACTGGATGTCTGTGTATGCATATGCCTGCATGCAGATGAACTGGATGTCTGTGTCTGCATGCACCTGCATGCAGGGTTTTGCAGCAGCTCTACTCATAGTTTGAGACTTAAAGGACAATAAAGATATAATTTAGTCAATAACTGTAGTCAGTATAAATATTGAATACTATTGAGTAATTAAAAAGTTAGGGCAGAGGAGATAGCTTGGTGGATGAAATACTTAACAAGTAAGAGGAGGACCTGAGTCCAGATCCCCTGTAGAAGTCAGGCTTGGCAGATATTGCCTATAATCCCTGTGCAGTGGAAACAACAAAGACATTCAACATCAGTCTCTAGTCCACTGTGTACGCACAGTGAGCACACATGTGCATTCGCCACACACACATACATTTACCACATGCAGCCGGGCGGTGGTGGCGCACGCCTTTAATCCCAGCACTCGGGAGGCAGAGGCAGGCGGATCTCTGAGTTCGAGGCCAGCCTGGTCTACAAGAGCTAGTTCCAGGACAGGCTCTAAAGCTGCAGAGAAACCCTGTCTCGAAAAACAAAAAACAACAAAAAAAAATTACCACATGCATTCGCCACATACACATGCATTTGCCACACGTACATGCATTTGCTACACACACACACACAAAAAATTATAATTACATAAAATAAAAACTGGTTTATTGCTAGTCACACACCTTTAATCCCAAACTTAGGAGCCAAAGGAAGGTGGATCTCTGTGAGCTCAAGGCCAGCCTGGTCAACAAAGTGAGCTCCAAGAAAGTCAGGGCTACCAAGAGAGATGCTGCCTCAAAACAACAATAAAAATTGGCCTACCAAGCCATGAAAAGATAAGCAAAAATCTTAAATGCCTTTAAAATTATTTTTTCTGATTTTATTTAAATATTTATTCAATGTATGTTTCTATGTGTGTGTATACATGCCTGAGTATGTGTTCGTTTTTTTTTGTTGTTGTTGTTGTTTTTTGTTTTTCGAGACAGGGTTTCTCTGTGGCTTTGGAGCCTGTCCTGGAACTAGCTCTTGTAGACCAGGGTGGCCTCGAACTCACAGAGATCCATCTGCCTCTGCCTCCCGAGTGCTGGGATTAAAGGCGTGTGCCACCACCGCCGGGCATGCCTGAGTATGTGTATTGCACCATCTGTGTTCAATAGTTACAAATAATTTTAAGCCATGTGTGTACTGGGAACTGAATCTGGGTCATATACAAGAGCAATAACCATTCTTAATTATTGATAATTAAGGGCTCAGACAAGAAGCCCAGTGGATATTAAAGCTAATAGATTCAAGGCTGCTGGGCAGCATTCGGGTACTAGTGTGGAGACTCAATTAAGTCCACTCAATCACAAGCAAATAAATACTCCTAGCTCTGAGGCCCTGGGTCATCAGAGACAAAGACTATATCTCAAGGTTAGCCAGCGTGAAGCAATACATTTATGTACATGGAGCAATGAGACGAAGAGGAGCTTTATCACTCTAGCAACACAAGCCAGGTGATTATACGAAAATAGAACCAAAACTTAGAAAGAGTGCTAAAAAATGCATTTTGTTAATGCTTATCTCAATGTTATTATGTATATAAAATTAGAAAAATAAAATTTAAGAAGCATTTAATAATTTAGAATTTCATACAAGCTGAGAATTTCTACTCTGAAAATCCAAACTCTGAAATGCTCCAAAGTCTGATACTTGACTTTGAGCCTCAAAATGATTTTGAGTTTAGAGTATTTAGGTTCAGCCACTGACGTCTGTGAAAACGCTCCAACAAACAAACAATTCTGACTCCAAGCATTTTTGGTGCAAGAAGTCGAACCTGCGCTTAAGCACTGTACACACATCAAAGGCGTGAGCCAGGGCGAGTTCAGACTAAACTGAACCGGTCCACACTGTCTGCACACTTCCAAAGTCATGCTAGTCACAGTAAAGACATGAGAGTTTTTAATTCATTCATTTGTGTGTGTGTGTGTGTGTGTGTGTACATGGGTGTGGGTATATGTGCATACATTGTGCATGCAGAAGTAGGGAAGAGAGGAAGCGGGGAGCAAAGAAGGGAATGAGAAAGGGAGGGGGGAGTTGGAGCAGTGAGATAGAAGAATGTCAGTGTCACCTTGAGTGTCATCCTCAAGAACTCTGCCCATCTTCTTCGAGACAGGGACTCTCACTGGCCTCAATCTTACCACTAGGCTAAACTCGCTGACCACTGAGACCCAGTCTTGTCTCCACCTTCCCAAGTGGAATTACAAGCGCACACTACCATGCCTGGGGTTTTCCCTGTAGTTCTAGGAATCTAACTAAACACAGGACATCATGTTTGCAAACCACGCACTTTACCAACTGAGCCCAGCTTGAGTTTTTTTATCTGTTGATTTAGATTTTTTTCAAACAAAGGATGAAACTGAAATAAAATAATGTTTTACCCAAAGAAACGTTAAGAACATTTACCAACAAAGTCTTTGAAGGTTGTAATCTGGGAAGAATATAAGTAAGCCAAGAAAAGAAGTCCAAATTTGACAAACAAGGGTTAATTCAGAGGTCTATAGGAAAAAAAGTCACCCCAGCAATCTAGTTTTGTTAACTAAGGGAGGGAGAATATCCATTATCATTATTTGTTTCTAAAATAATAAGTGCTATTTATGTTATACAATAAAACTAGAGCCACAGAGTTTCAGTAACTGAGTATTTTTAAATTCTAGACTCAAACCAGCACTTAGAACCTAAACTGTCCTTAAAGGAAAAAAGTCTCAAGTTTTGTATTGTTTTTTAAACAAAAGCTTAAAGAATGAACAACTGGATTACATGCTGAGTGTCAGGAAATGTCTCAGAAACAAAAGCACAGGCAGAGGAAGCCATGTGATTCCTGTGTCTGGAAAAGCCATCCTCATCCCACTTTCTGGCTTCAATGCTAGCTTAAAAAAAAAAAAAAGTACTAAAGCTGCACTCAGCTCGACTCTGACTCTGGTAAGTAGAAGCCTGCAGAGTGACCAGCAGCTGCTGACTGCTGAAAAGGTCCCTACAGCTGGGTATGGAAGCACACACCCAAAATCCCAGCACGTGAGAGCAAGAAGGCCACAACCTTGTCATCAGATACCTAGACTCTGTCTCAAAACAAGCCCAAGTGTCTACAGCTATTACCTTACTATGCAAAAACATAAGCATGTGTATAACACACACACGGAAGTGCAGCTGGAGGGGTTCTTACCCACTCTCGTTCATGTCCAGGTCATCAAACATCTGAATGAGAGAGACAGCAACTTCATAAACATCCTTTGTTATCACTGGCTCCTCCAAACGGTAGGGAGGGAGCTGAAAAAAATAAAAAATAGAATCTCTAAATGGAGCTAAAGGAAAAAATGCTGGTTTAGATATGCGCTCACCCCTTCAGCCACCAGTCTACAACACCCTAAGTATATTAATAACAACAACAACAGTGACGCCATCACAGCCACTCTTGAAGATCTGGGATGGCAAGTGCTGTCTGGGATGCTGGAGATACGTGGTGTTAAAGTCAGGGCCAACACAGATGGAGTCAGAGAGTCCAAGAGGAGACTACCTTTAAGGCACAGGATAAATTGCATCAAAGGCCTAGGAAACTTGGGAGGTTTCCTACCTCCAAATGAGTGCCCTTCCAGGGTATCAAATCCCCACCTCCTAAGAACCCCAACATCTACACACAGCAACTATCTGCAAAGGGTAGAACCACATCTATCTCCCAGTGTGCCCTAAGAATACCACGTGACATGGCTGTTGTCTGCTAAGACTTAGAGATTGACAGACTACTTTTAACTGAACATTAAAACAAACTCAAATGGAGCCTAATGACTTAGAACCGCCCCGGGGTCCTCCAGGCTAGAAGGATGGCCTGTGGGCCTGTGCGCAGGCAGAGCTCCGCAGGTGGCGAGGCTGGTGTTCTCCAGCTTCCCACACAACATGGTTCTCACAGTCTGGGTTATATCCTATCTGTTTTCCACCAAGAGTAAGGAGGCAGTTAGTTTAATAATTGGATCAACTATTATCTACAGTACCTCACAAATAATATTGTGATGGACATACCAAAATGAGTCTTCAGGTGATCAAAAGTTAGTCACATAGAAGTGTTACAGATAATGTCTAAACCATTTCCCAAAATTACTATAATCCTAGTAATTTGATTATGGCAAGTTTACTTTCATTTAATAACGAAGAACAACTAATACATTCATCACTGACTTAATTTCTTACCCTATCCTAACAGTGACCAATATTCCATAATGTGACTATTCAAAACAGAAATAGGAAAACGTGCATGTTCCACAAAGCCAAGAGTGACACCAAACTCACCTAGAAGCTTGCTACTGGCAAACCGTGTAGAAAAGGCATGAGATTGAATCACAAGTAACTCCACTGAGTTCTAGAACCCAAGCCCTCGAAATTGCTGTTCTTGTTGCTGGTGTTTTAATTCAGGGTCTCATGTAGCCTAGACTGACCTTCAACTTGCTATGTATTCTAGGCTGCCTCTGAACTCTTGATACTTCTTACCACTACCTCCAGAGGAATGGAATTGCAGGTGTGTACCAATACCTGACCTTTTGGGTATTTTGTTATTAATTTTTTCATTTATTTTGCATTCAACTGCAGTTTCTCCTCCCTCCTTTCCTCTCGTTCCCTCCCCCGAAATCCCACCCCACTTTCCCTCTACAGCCCCCATCCACTCCTCCTCCCCATACAGAAAGGGGTAGGCTTCCCACAGGTGTCAACAAAGCATGGCACATCAGGTTGAGGCAGAACCAAGTTCCTCTCCCCGCATCAAGGCTAGGAGAGGCAACCCAGCAACCTAACCAAAGGTCAGCTCAAGTGCCAGGTACTCTCTAATATCAAATATAGCTAGCTTGAGAACATAAATGCATAAACATGTACATGTGTGCTCTGTCATGTGAAGGCCAGAGGACAACTGCAAATATCATTCCTCAGTCACCATCCACCTTTTAAAGATTTATTTATTATGTATGGATGCATGCCTGCATGCCAGAAGCAGGCACCAGATCTCATGACAGATGGTTGTGAGCCACCATGTGGTTGCTGGAAATTGAACTCAAGACCTCTGGAAGATAAATCAGTGTTCTTAATCACTGAGCCATCTTCTCTCCAGCCCACACCATCCATCTTTTTTTTGAGATGTTTTTCTCCCAGTGGCCTGGAGCTCACTAAGAAGGTTAGACTGACTGGCCAAGAATCCCTAGGGACCCACCTCTCTCCACCTCCCCAGTGTTGAGAATTACAAAAATAAACTACCATGCCTGGCTTTTAAAAATGAGAAGAAAACTCTAAAGAGTATGTATAAAAATTGGGCTGTTAGCCATGCACAGTGGCACACACTATCCTGGCACTTGAGAAAGGAGAGGCAGATGGAACAGACATTCAGGGTCATCCCTGCCCACACAGCAGGAGTGAGACCAACCTGGCCACATGAGGTTCTGCCTCAAACAAAACATAACAGCATAGTCTGTACTGGGGCAAGGTACCATACAGAGGGCGGGGTGCCACACAATTCCATCAGAGTGTACATTTACACTGTATAGACCTTTCCTAAGGGTATTCATGTAAAAGAAAACAAGTTGAAAATAAGAGATAAAGAAGATTCTTCTAAGGGCGTTGAAAAGCAATACCTAAAGTTGGCATCAGAAAAACCAGTTTTTTTAAAAAAATAAAAATTAAAAAAAGACCAGCGTGATCAACAGGGTCATTATTCTCAAAAAGCCCAGTAAGCTTAAGGCTGACCTTGCTACATGGTGACTGGACCAAAAGGAACCTGGCAAATACAGTTTGGGTAGGTGGGGTCAATAGAGTCACAATGGAAAGAGACAAGAGAACTTGGAACTAGAGAAGCACAGATCATACCCCCAACCCAGACAGAAGCTGGGAAGGTTTGCAGAGAAACCTGGGACTAAGGAGGGGGGGGTGCTTCTGAAGAGAAGAAATATTCAATTATGGCTAAACATGGTAAGAAAAGATGAACAGAGGGAGACCCAAGAGTGAGTGAAGACAGCAGACAGGGGGTCAAGGCCTTCAAGAAGAGAGACAGCACAGGCAGAGAGCCGAGCTCCACAGAAGGCCCCACTGGACGGCATGAGACGGCACTAAGAGAACACACGGATAATGATGAAATTGAACTTGAAAATGCATCCTCTAGTGTTGAAAGTTGTAGAACAGAATAAACACAAAACACTGCCTTCATAGCTTATAGGTATGGACAGGATCTGGGGGTGAGAGCTTAGCTAGACAGGGCCTGAATTCCAACCTTGGCACCCTTCCCCAAACGCCCAAACACAAATCAGTACGCAGTGAAGTCTGTATGCTTACTCCTGTTTGGCCATGGACTGAAATATTTACAATGTGCCTTCCAGGCACCAAGGATAGGCTGTGGTGAGCAATGTTAAAACTAGGTGCCCTTCAAACAGCTGAACACAACCCAGAGTCAGCCAAAGGGCCATAGCTTCTAGAAGTTGGCCTGGTCCAACCACAGGGCCCCACAGAATAAGATGCCCACAGTTGACTTTACCCCTTTTCAATGTTTCCACAAAGAATTGCGTTGTGTTGATGTCAGACGAAACCTAACCGGCACCTCATTCTAGCAGAGCCCACTGTTCAACACTGCAGACATCTTTAACAGAAACAAGTTCAACTCCTGCTGCAGCCACTAAACTGCACGCATATATATTCTTTGTCACAACAGTCTCTTCCGGGCTCATGGGCTCCAGGAAGGCATGGTTTGGGGACATTTTCGGTTGTGATAATAGAGAGGTGTGCTACTTGCATCTGTTGGATCAAGGGCAAGAAGAAACATCCTGCAGTGCTGAGGGTCCCCTGCCACGCAGAACTCTCTGGCCCAGAATACCAGTAATCCTGGGGCTGAGAAACCACATACTACAAAACATGCTATCTATCCTGTGCGCACGACAACACGCAGCAGCGTTAGTCACTGCAGCACCACTGCAGTAAGAGCAGAGGCACTAGAGACTACATGGAGGAATGGTGCACACCTCTAAAAGAAAAACAGAAAAAATATTTGCTGATATAAAAAGGGGATCTAGGCAAAGATTGTATGCAGAGAGTATACCATCTCTGAAAGAGAAGAAATGGTCCGTATTTGCTTAGCAGGCCCAAGTGTGTGAGGAGGATCCTAAGGGCCCTGCAGGAGCAGACCCAAGTGTGTGAGGAGGATCCTGAGGGGAACAGACAAGAACACAGGAGGAGTAAGGCAATCTTTAACTCCTTCGGACATTTTGTTCATGAGGTGGGAACGAAGCCACCAGTCTCACACAGCTGCACAAGCACTTTCTCACTGAGCACACTCAGAAGGATGAGAGAGGAAGTGTGTCATGCCTGCTTCTACTTTAGACTTCTGAGACCTCTAAATGTACCGCGCGTGTGAAGGGAACTCTACCTCAGCCTCCCTCTTACAAGAATGTGTGCCCAAGTCTTCGCTGTCACAGTACAATTCCAGGTTCAACTCAATTCACCTTATACCAGAAATGTACATTTAACCAGAATTCTATCTCAAGTAAATTTACAATTTTATAATTACTAAAATCTTACGTTTTTTTTCAATATCAGTTAGGCATGAAGTCTCAATAACTTTCATGAGGATGTGTGATGTGAATATTTACTATGCTCCATCTTTTAACAAAAGCCCAGTAGCTTCCTCCCTTTATTTGTCTCCACCCTCCCTCCCATGTGTCAGCTCTGACAGGTTCTAGAAGGCCGCATGACCCTTTTAGAATTAGCAGGGGAATTCAGGGTTTAGTCGGAAACCAAAATCCACTCACTATAAAAGAAGAAATGTACCCGACATACCCCACTATGATAGATGTGCCCCAAATCATTAAGGTAATATTCCTCAATAGTGTGGGGCTTTCCTTCCACTTCAAAAACATATGCAGGATTCATCTTGTTCTGAACAGGAACAGCAAAGTAGTCTGCAAATTCCTTGCAGTTGATGGTGGCAGACATGAGGATCACCTGGAGTGAAGAGAGCCCTGTCAGTGAGTAACGCAAGCCCCTCAG
This sequence comes from Arvicola amphibius, assembly GCF_903992535.2. NCBI lineage: Eukaryota > Metazoa > Chordata > Mammalia > Rodentia > Cricetidae > Arvicola > Arvicola amphibius. The sequence goes on from NC_052053.1 coordinate 69,107,051, forward strand.
ACCAGACCGCCTTCTCATCCTCTCACCAGTTACAAACCACTAAGCTTTAAACAGAATATCTTGATTTGTGTGTATTATATAAATTAAAACAGTACAAAGAGTACTCAAGACTTTACTGTTACTCTAAAGCTATGTTTTTCAAATGAGGAACTGTTCAGTCCCTGAAATCCACAGTGGAAAGAGAGAACTCCTATAAGCTGTCCTCTGACCTCCACATGCGTGCCCCACACATGTCACACAAAATACACAAGAATAAATAACAAAACTTTTAAAAATATTAAAATGAGGGATGCCACCTCCCACAGTGGGCAGAATATGTCCACATATATCATTTAAAAAATGTCCTACAGATTTTTCTACAGGCCAATCTTATAAAGGCATTTTCTCAGTTAAGAATCACTTTGCCAGATATAACTAGGTTTATATAATATTGATAGAACCAATTAGCATAGTACCAAATTGTTAAAATGGGAGAAACAAAATGAAATCTAAAAATTTACCTTCACAAACCGTGAATTTGTCCTCAAGAGCTTACGGACAACCAATAGCAGGAAATCCATTTCCTCGGTTCGCTCATGCACCTAAAAAAATAAAGAGGGCACCCTCCCATGGCATCAGGAATGCACACATCAGTGCTGGGGAGACTGCTCAGTGGCTAAATAATTTATTGCACAAGCATGAGAACCAGAGTTCTGATTCCCAGAATCCAGATAAACACTAGATAAACATGAAGCCTATAATCCCAGCATCAGATGGTGGAGATCCTCAGAGGAAGCTGGCTAGTCATACAGGCAGGCTCTGGGTCTGACTGAAAGACCCTGTCTCAATGAACAAGGTGGAGAGTGGGCAAGAATGATTACAAATATGAGTGAGCACGCACATGTACCCACACATACATGTGCTAGCACATGCAAACATGCATACACACATGCAAATAACACACATGAAAATGAATTTTTTTTTTTTTGGTTTTTCGAGACAGGGTTTCTCTGTAGCTTTGGAGCCTGTCCTGGAACTAGCTCTTGTAGACCAGGCTGGTCTCGAACTCACAGAGATCCGCCTGCCTCTGCCTCCCGAGTGCTGGGATTAAAGGCGTGCGCCACCGCCGCCCGGCTATGAAAATGAATTTTACAGAAGGATGCTCATGTCACTTGATGAGAGGGTAAAGAGGGCTTTCCTGCCCTGGCAGATGTTCAGCTAAACCAGGTCATTACAGCTTTCCGGGTTACTCACTCCTATTCTGCCTAAGAGTAAGCAACAAACACCTGCCCACAATCAAAGGCTAGCACATGGGTCACTGTCACCCTCCACCCCCCTGGATTAAGGCAGAGCAATGTTGAGCCCCCATCGGCCCTGCCCACTTCCCAGCAACACGGCCTGACCAGTCCCTGCTGATCCCTCTGCCGTGGTTGGTTATTCTAACAAGTGTGGGGCTGAATATACTCCAGTTTAATGCTGAGCAGGGAGCAGCAAGTCGTGTTCAATGATAAAAAGAACCGAAGTTCACAGATAGATTGGAGGTTGGCCCTGGAAAAGAGAGGCCAGTCAGAAGCTGGTACGCAAGGTCAGAGTCTAGGGCAAGGAGGCAAAACTTCATCATGATCACAAGGGAGCACTACTCCAGTCCTACTCAGGGACCCACAACTGTTCCATCCATACTACCCTGCCCCACCTAAAAGCTGCGGGGACAAGGGACCTTTTTCTAAAAGAAGCCCAATTAGGTCAGGCTATGTGAGAGCTGTTGTAGAATCTTATTTTAAGGTGTGTTACATTCATTTATGCTGTAGAACATTTGTTTAATGATGCAAAGATGTGTTGCATTCTTTTATGTTACATTTGTTTAACTCAGAAGTTGTGTTACTTTGCCTGTCCAAAACACCTGATGGTCTAATAAAGAGCTGAACAGCCAATAGCGAGGCAGAAGGAAGGATAGGCAGGGCTGGCAGGCAGAGAGAATAGGAAAGAGAAGGCGAGGAGGAGGTAAGGTGCCAGCCACCTAGGCACACAGCCAACTATGCAGTGAGTATGAGAGAAGGTATACAGAATAGAGAAAGATAAAAGCCCACAGGCAAAAGGTAGACAGGATAATTTAAGTTAGAAAGGCTGGCTAGAAACCAGCCAAGCTAAGAGCAAGCATTCATAAGAAAGAATAAGCCTCTGTCTGCATTTATTCAGGAGCTGAGTTGTGGGCCCCCAAAAGAGCCAAAGAATAAAAAATAACCAACTACAAAGAGCAGTACATAAGACCAGTAAGATTATTTCCAGATAATTCCCTGCAAATAGAGAGAAATAGCCACTAAATCCGAAGGATGAACAAGACTTCATTCTACAGCCAGTTTTCCTCTTGGCCCTGCTGTCTTGTGCCTCACTTCCTACTGAGCAGAAATCCAGAAGCAAAAGCCAGAAGCTATTTACTCATCATGGACAATGGCTGGAAATCTTCACAGAACACCACAAAATTTCTTGAATAAGATATTTCACCCTATCACCAACTCCAGAACACCTCCAACACAAGCCCCACCTCCTTTAGTTAGAAAAAAATCAAAGCTATTGCTGATGAAGGGCCCCCAAGCTGAACACTCAAATAATAGGTCCCAACCCTAAACTTAAGAGTTAACAACTTAGCCAACCATGGTGGCACACACTTGAGAGGCAGAGGCAAGAGGATCAGGAATCAAGGACAGTGGGGGCCATATGAGACCTTGTCTCAAACAACAACGGTAATAACACCGCAGCTTTTCCTCTGTGCTTGGACCCATCTTCTCTGGTCCTCCAAGGCAGCTCTTTCTAGCCTTCTGCATGTAGGACTCGGTCCACTGCCCCAGCACACTTACACATCACTTCTGGCCTTTCCTTAACACAAACACACAGCTCAGCAGACACCAGCTTCCTGGGACCTGTGAGGGCTGAGAAGAGAAACCAGGACTTGCCTTCTACAACAAATGTTCACCGGATGATGTGCTCGGAGCTAGCTTATTCTTTTTCAAGAGCCAAGATGCCAGAAATAATATCATCCCATTTCAAACTGTCTGGGTACTTCAAATATTCCAAATTTATGTTTCTTCTGAAATTCAAATTATCACAGAGAACATACTTAGTACTGTGTGTAGACTAAAGCTTCAAGTATATCCATCACTCACTCCCAGGTTGGGGAGCAGACAGCACTGTAGTGAGGGCAGGCACTATATTGTTCCCCATTGCTCCCTGGCGTCTGTTCTTGCAGAGTAACCCACTTCTGTTACCTTCTAGGAGTGAGAGTTGTTAACAATACGACATGGGTAGGTTTGCCTGTCAATTACATATGTGCAAAGCAGACAAATCACCAAACAGACAGATTAGATTAGTGGGGATTAGCACTACAGGCTCAGCAGTCCCTGGCATGTGCAGCAATCCCATTCACGGTAGGTGGCCTGACCACAGAGTTGCATGAAGCTTCAGCTTCCTTCACGTAAAGTAGTCCGACTACAGTGACAGGCTCAGGCTCGACAGGTGACAGTCACTGTGAACACTAACGTCTTCTGCTACACAGCCTACTAGGTCCAACTTTTAATTCTACGTAAAGACTTGCTAAACTGTCGAGTCATAAAGAAAATTCTGAACCTCATTGTCCATGATGTTGGAAGAAATTACATTTCCTATCCTCCCCTCAAGCCCCTGCAGTGCCACACAACCAGGGAAATGTGTTTGAGGCCACAATGCACCCACAAAGCTCCACCGGGACACACAGCACAGGAGCCAGCCAAGACCTCTCCCTCAAAAACAGGTTTCAGAATCTGCTAAGCATCCCACCCCCACTCACATCTTTCCAACTCCTCTATAATGAGTTAGATTTCTTAGACAGCATGAGGGGAGGGGGCAGGAGGACAGTATGGGCCATTTCCAAACCTTCTGAGAAACCTGTAACACAGAACATCCTATATCTAGGAACACTCACTGAAAATATGAACAATATGAAATGTGTACCCATCATAGTGGTTCATGGCCTTAATCTCCAAGATCTGAGGGCCAGACTGGTTACCTAACAAGTTCCAGGCCAGCCAGGAATACATAGTATGTCAATGTCAAGAAAGAAAGAGAGAGAGAAAGAGAGAGAGAGAGGATGAACATCATTTAAATCATATATCCTAATGAAGCAAATCCAAAAAATGCAAAAGAAGGAGATAATCAGGAACAATTAGGTAAGCTAAGACAAGCCTTTGTCATGACACATGCCAGCAATCCCAAACCTTGGGAAGCTGAGGCACAAGGATCATGAATTCCAGGCTAGCCTGGGCTACAAGGCAAGTCCCTGTCTCACAGGTCCTTGCAAGCAACCTCCACAGGAACAGGTACAAGGAAGCAACCACATAGGGAGCAGACCCGAGCCAGGGACCAACCTGAGCCAGGGACTGTGATTAAAACAGGCCTAAGTCAGTGACCTCAGCAGGAGCAGCCCCAAGCAAGCAACCTCTGTGGGAACAGGCCCGCACAACCTCCAGGATTACAGAGCAATTCCCGGGAGCGCCAAGCCACCTCCAGGAGACTGGAACCATGGCCCTGACTGTACCACGAGGAGCAACCATATGAGCCTTGGATCCACTGGCACCTGGAAGATTGATCACCAAAGACACAGCTCCAACTATACCAATCAGAGGAAAAGATGAGTAGACAAGGTAAGAACACACTTAACACCACAAAGTGCAACACAACACCAACAAAAACTAGTGGCCCTACAACAGCAAGGCTTGAGCACCCCAATATAGATGAAGAGAAGAAAATGACCTAAAAAATAAATTTTAGGAAAATGTTTGAAGTCCTTAAAGAGGAAATGAAAAATTCCCTCAAAGAAATGGAAGAAGAGAAAAAAATTGGAAGAAATCAACAAATCCCTTAAAGAAGAAAACCAAGAAAAAGCAATCAAACAGATGAAAGAAATGATTCAAGATGTGAAAACCAAAATAGAGACAATAAAGAAAACAAAAGCTGAGGGAATTCTGGAAATGGAAAAAATGAGAAAATGATCAAGAACCACAAGCATAAACATAAATAGTAGAATACAAGAGAAGGAAGAGAGATTCTCAAGCACTGAAGATACAATAGAGGAAACAGACTCATCAGACAAAGAAAACATTAACTCTAACAAAAGCTTAACACAAAATATCAAGGAAATATGGGACACCATGAAAAGGCCAAATCTTAGAATAATAGGTATAGAAAAAGGAGAAGTTCAACTCAAAAGCACGGAAAATATATTCAACAAAAAATCATAGAAGACAACTTTGTCAACCTAAAGAAAGATATGCCTATGACAATACAAGAAGCTTACAGAACACCAAATAGACTGCATCAAACAAAGTTCCCTTGCCACATAATAAACAAAACACTAAACATACAGAATAAAGAAAAATATTAAGAGCTGCAAAGGAAAAAGGCCAAGTAAAATACAAACACAGACCTATCAGAATTACACCTGACTTCTCAAGGGAGACAATGAAAGCCAGAAAGTCATGGTCAAGCATCATGAAGACATTAAGAGACCATGGTTGCCAGGCCAAACTACAATGTCCAGCAAAACTTTCAGTCATCATAGACGGACAAAAGATATTCCATGACAGAACCAGATTTAACCAATACCTAGCCATACACAAAGTACTAGAAGGAAAACTCCAACCCAAGAAGTTGGCTACATCCACAAAAACACAGACAATAAATGATCTCACAGCAGCAAATCCCAAAGAAGGGAAAAACACACACAATAACATCACCAACAACCAAAACTAAAATAACAGGAACTAGCAATCACTGGTCATTAATATCCCTTAATATAAACTCAACTCACCTATAAGAAGATACAGGCTAACAGATGGGATATAAAAACAGAATCCATACTTCTGTTGCATACAAGAAACACACCTCAACCTCAAAGACAGACATAGCCTCAGAGTAAATAAAGGATTATGAAAAAAATTTCTAATCAAATGGACCTAAGAAACAAGCTGGTGTAGCTATTCTAATATCTAACAAAATAGGCTTCAAACTAAAATCAATCAAAAGAAACAAAGAAGGACATTTCACATTAGTCACAGGAAAAATCCATAAAGAGGAAATCTCAACACTGAACATTTAGGCCCCAAATAAAGGACACCCTCATATGTAAAAGAAACACTACTAAAGCTGAAATCACACATTAAACCACACACGCTAATAGTGGGAGACTTCAACACTCCCCTCATCACAGGTCTGCCAGACAGAAAATTGACAGAGAAAAAAGAGAACTAACAGATATTATGACTCAAATGGACTTAACAGACATCTATAGAACATTCCATCCAAACATAAAATATACCTTCTTCTCAGCACCTCATAGAACTGTCTCAAAAATTGATAACATACTAAGTAACAAAGCAAACTTCAACAGATACAAAAAAAATTGGAATAACCCCATGTATCTTATCAGATCACCATGACTGAAAATTAGAATTCAACATGAACACTAATTTCAGAAAGCCTACAAACACACTGAAATTAAACAATGTTCACCTGAATCATCAATGGGTCAAGGAAGAAATTAAGGGCTTCCTAAAATTCTATGAAAATGACCACACAATATACCCAAATTTATGGGACACAATGAAAGCAGTGTTAAGAGAAAGTTCATAATACTAAATGCCTATATAAAGAAGTTGGAAAAAAATCACACACTAGTGAGTTAACAGAACATTTGAAAACTTTAGAAGAAAAAGTAGCAAAATCACCCAGGATGACTAGATGGCAGGAAATAATCAAATTGAGAGCTGAAATCAACAAAATAGAAACAAAGAAAACAATATAAAGAATCAATGAGACAAAGAGTTGGTTCTTTGAGAAAATCAACAAAATAGACAAACCTTTATCCAAACTAACCAAAAGGCAGAGAGAGAATATTCAAATTAACAAAATCAGAAATGAAAAGGGGGACATAACAACAGACACAGAGGAAATACAGAGGATCATAAGGTCATATTTTGAAAGCCTTTACTCCACAAAATTGGAAAACTTAAAGGAAATGGACAATTTTCTGGATAAATATCACTTACCAAAATTAACTCAAGACCAGATAAGCAAATTAAACAGACTTATAACTGCTGAAGAAATAGAAACAGTCATCAAAAGTCTCCCAACCAAAAAAAGCCCAAGACCAGATGGTTACAGCACAGAATTCTACAAGATTTTCAAAGAAGAACTAATACCAATACTCCTCAAATTGTTCCACACAATAGAAACAGAAGGTATATTGTCAAACTCTTTTTTTATGAGGCTACGATTACCGATACCCAAACTGCACAAAGACATTACTAAGAAATAGAATTAAAGACCAATTTCACTATGAACATTGATGCAAATATACTCAATAAAATACTGGCAAACTGAATCCAAGAACACGTCAGAAAAACCATCCACCATGATCAAGTAGGCTTGATCCCAGAGATGCAGGAATGGTTCAACATACAAAAATCTATCAATGTAATCAACCACATAAACAAATTGGGAAAAAACCCACATGATCATCTCATAAGATGCTGAAAAAGCTTTCAAAAAAATATATCATCATTTGCATTTTTCATGATAATGGTCTTAGAGAGAGCAGGGAAACAAGGAATATACCTAAACATAATAAAGGCAAAATACAGCAAGCCAACAGTCAACATCAAACTAAATGGAGAGAAATTCAAAGCAATCCCACTGAAATCAGGAACAAGACAAAGTTGTCCACTTCATATCTATTCAATATAGTATTTGAGGTTCTAGCTAGAGCAATAAAACAACAAAAGGAGATCAAGGGGATACAAGTCAGAAAAAAAGAAGTCAAACTCTCACTATTTGCTGATGATATGATAGTTTACATCAGTGATTCCAAAAATTCTACCAAGGAACTTCTACAACTTATAAACACCTTCAGTAATGTAGCAGGATACAAGATATCAATCCACACACCTATGAACTGATTTTTGACAAAGAATCAAAAAGAATATAAAGCGGAAAAAAGAAAGTACATTCAACAAGCGGTGTAGTAGTGATGGGAGCAGTGGGCTGCATTCCGTCCAGCTCCCGCACAGCTAGCTTAGCCCCGGAAATAACAACACACACAAACTGTATTCATTTAAACACTGCTTGGCCCATTAGCTCTAACCTTTTACTGGCTAACTCTCACATCTTGATTAACCCATATTTAGTAATCTGTGTAGCAGCACAAGGTGGTGGCTTACCGGGAAGATTCTAGCCTGCATCCATCTCGGAGAGGAGAGTCATGGCAACTACCCAAGGCGTCTGCCTTACTCCTAGCATCCTGTTCTGTCTACTCCACCCACCTATGTTCTGACCTATTAGGCCAAGCAGTTTCTTTATTAATTAACCAATGAAATCATCAGATAGATAGAAGACAAACTTAATCATTTCCCTTTTCTGTTTAAACAAAAAAGAAAGGCTTTAACTTTAACATAGTAAAATTACATATAACAAAACAGTTATCAAGCAAGAATTACAGTTACAATATTTAGATCTATTTTATCTTTTATCATAACTAAGTAAAACTATAACTATAACTAACCATTCTTCAACTCCATCAAAGACTCCAGAAGGATATAATATTACCTAAGCAAACAAAAAGTAAGCAACTTCCAAATTCTAGAAATGACAAAGACAACTTGCTGCCTGGACAGTCACCCAAAGTTCCTCTGTATCATTGGGGCATCCATCTTCAGCCTTCAGGCCCATAGTTTCCAGCAGACATTTCCATGAAGCAGGAAATTTCAAAGTCAGTTCAGTCACTATCTGCTGTGTCCTGCAGAATGTCTCGCAGACTCTTTCATGAATCAGGAACCCCGAAAGACCATCTCACCTTTAGGCAAGTTCAGCAGTCCTCTCTCTGTGGGTTCTCTGTGTCCAGTTTATGCAACAGTCCAGGCAAGAGCAGTTTCTTGCCCAAATGGCTATCAAACTCCATAAGGAGCCTCTTTGATGCCCGTCTTCCTCTTGAAGTAGCTTGGTGCTGCCAGGAGCAGACATGTCTCGTCCTGAAAAGCCCTAAGTTATTAAAACATTTAAATGCCATATTCTGTAGTCTTTGAAAGATATTAGGAATGCCTATCTAACTGAAATATATCTCTATATATCTAGAAAATCTAGCTAACATGACTATAAGCTTGACTATTATTGATGATTATTCATTAACAACCTATATTTCCTAATTATACATTACGTTTTTAAATGAACTACACAATCACAATACCTTAATCAAGAGAAGAAATACATATACATATAACAAAATTGACCTTAAAATCCATACCAATGCAAATTATTCATATTTATATCATATCCCCCTTTAAATGTAAAAGAACATTCATAAGCAATATTTGGGAATATGGGAGCAGTTTTTTCTCTCCAAACTGCTTCATGCTGAATGGGGGCACTGTTAATCAGATCTTTCATGGTGTAACCTGTGTGCTAGATTCATCTCAGTTGGCAGTTGAGCAAAGTAATTTCTTGACGGTGTTCACAGCTACCTTTCAGGAAGGCGTGGTCTATCATACCATATTGGGATAAAAGCAAACCACAGGGTCTCATCCTCTGTAAAAACAGAAGAAACTTCTTTCCAAAGCATCATGTCCTTAGATCCAAATTTTGAAGTCAAGGTATTTTCAAAATATATATCTTGGATTAGTTCAGCAGCATTTATAAACAAGTATCTTTTAGCAGCTGTTGCTTCTTCCTCAGCATTCAAACAATTCAAAGAGAGGATAATAGCATACAGTATCAAGATTCTTTGTGTATTTTCCATCTTTGTATGGCTTTCTTTCTTTCTTTTTTTTCTTTCTTTCTTTCTTTCTTTCTTTCTTTCTTTCTTTCTTTCTTTCTTTCTTTCTTTCTTTCTTTATTTGGTTTTTCAAGACAGAGTTTCCCTGTGGCTTTGGAGCCTGTCCTGGAGCTAGCTCTTGTAGACCAGGCTGGCCTCGAACTCACAGAGATCCGTCTGTCTCTGCCTCCCAGGCATTGGGATTAAAGGTGTGTACCACCACACCCAACTACTCTCTTTCTTTCCTTTTTTTAACTTTAAGAACTTTAACCTTTAGCCTACATATATTTTTTAACACACTGTAAACCATTTAGACGTTTTCTTTGACTTTGAATCTTTCTTTTACTGTATATCTCTCTTTTTGTGACCACATGAGTCTTTATGGAAAGGATTAAAGCTGTGGCTTTGATGGCTGGATCCAGTCTATTCCTTAGGTTTCCAGCTTCATGGCAGAGGTTCTGGCTGTAGCAATTTTTATTGCCACAACTCTATGGCATTTCAAGGTACTTGCCAGCAAGCAAGCTGCAGCATTCTGCTCACAGACCACAATCAGTTGGACCACCTGCCTGAAAGAGTCAGAGTTTGCCCTGGCAGGACAGCCCAGAAAGCCGGCATTTTAAAATGGCACAGCGTTTTTCCTGCTATGGCTGAAAACCGAAAAGCAGGCGTTCAGCTTTTCATCAACAACATTTAAATGTTTCGTGGCAGGACCTCTTAAAAGAGCTGCGGGGTTTTGCAGATAAAGCTGAGTCAGGAAGCCTCTCTTGGATGAGAGCACTTACTTGCCTCTAACAAACAACAGACCCGAGAAACTGCTGCTACCAAGAAAACATGATTTACTCTACTCTTTCCCAAGCTTTCTCAGGCTTTCTGTGGATTCAGTTATCTACGTTGGGCACCATTCTGTAGATGGAGCTGTGGGCAGGCCTGCTTTTCATCCCGCCCAGTTCCTGCATAGCTAGCTTAGCCCCGGAAATAACAACACACAAATTGTATTCATTTAAACACTGCTTGGCCCATTAGCTCTAGCCTCTTACTGGCTAACTCTCACATCTTGATTAACCCATATTTAGTAATCTGTGTAGCAGCATGAGGTGGTGGCTTACCGGGAAGATTCTAGCCTGCATCCATCTCAGAGAGGAGAGTCATGGCGACTGCCCGAGGCGTCTGCCTCACTCCCAGCATCCTGTTCTGTCTACTCCACCCACCTATGTTCTGACCTATTAGGCCAATTAGTTTCTTTATTAATTAACCAATGAAATCATCAGATAGATAGAAGACACACCTACATCAAAATGGTGCTGGCATAACTGGATATCAACATGTAGAAGAATGAAAATAGATCTATATCTATTGCCATGCATAAAACTCAAGTCCAAATGGATCAAAGACCTCGATGCAAAACCAACCCAGAGAAGAGAAAGTGGGAAGTACACCTGAATGCATTGGTACAGGAGACCACTTCCTAAATATAACCCCGGTAGCACAGACACTGAGATAAAAATTAATAAATAATAATAAATAATAAATTAATAAATGGGACCTCCTGAAACTGAGAAGCTTCTGTAAAGCAAAGGACAAGGTCAACAAGACAAAATGGGACCCTACAGAATGGGAAAAGATCTTCACCAACCCCACATCGGGCAAAGGGCTGATCTTCAAAATATACAAAGAACTCAAGAAATTGGTCATCAAAAGAACAAATAATCCAATAAAAAATGAAGTATAGGCCTAAATAGAGAATTCTCAACAAAAGAACCTAAAATGGCTAAAAGACAGTTAAGGAAATGTTCAACATCCTTAGTCATCAGAGAAATGCAAATCAAAACATCTCTAAGATTCCATCTTACACCTGTAAGAATGGCCAAGATCAAAAACATTGATGACAACTTATGCTAGAGAGGTTGTGGGATAAATGGAACACTCCTGCATTGCTGGTGGGAATGTAAGCTGGTACAGCCCCTTTGGATATCAGTGTGGAATTTCTCATAAAATTAGGAAACAACCTTCCTCAAGACCCAGCAATACCACTTTTGGTATATACCCAAAGGATGCTCAATCATACCATACAGACATGTGCTCAACTACATTCATAGCAGCATTATTTGTCATAGCCAGAACCTGGAAACAACCTAAATGTCCCTCGGCTGGAGAATGGATAAGGAAAATGTGGTACTTTTACACAATGGAGTACTATACAGCAGAAAAAAATGACATCTTGAAATTTGCGGGCAAATGGATGGATCTAGAAAACATCATATCAAGTGAGGTAACCCAGACCCAGAAAGACAAATACAATACGTACTCACTCATAAGTGGCTTTTAGACATAAAGCAAAGAAAACCAGCCTACAATTCACAATCCCAGAGAACCTAGACAACAATGAGGACAGTAAGAGAGACATACATAGATCTAATCTACATGGAAATTAGAAAAAGACAAGATCTTCTGAGTAAATTGGGAGCATGGGGATCATGGAAGTGGGGCAGAAAGGGAGGGGAGAGGAAGGGAGAAGAACAGAGAAAAATATATAGCTCAATAAAAATTTTAAAAAGTCCCTGTCTCAAAAACTAAATAATAATGATGATGATGATGATGTGTGGGTAGAAGTGACAACCTGGTAACCCGAGATCCATCTCAGAACCCATAGAAGGAGAACAACTTCTAGAACTGTGTACATGGCACAGCAGAACACACACACACAAATACAAATTTTAAAGTTAAAAAAAGAACACTAAAGCAGGCACAAAAATAAGAGTTCACAATACCTTATTATAACTATAAAAAAACTAAGCATTTTTTCAGAGTAGATTAATATGTGATGTCTTTATTGAAGGGTTTCCTGCAGTGCTGGGTTTAAATCAGGGCCTCTCCTACACTAGGTAAGCACTCTACCACTGCACTACACCATCAGCCCAACTTTTTAAAACTACTGTCCTCCTTGATTAGTCAGAAAGTCCACCTCCATGTGTGGGCTGAAGCCAGCACTCTCCCCAGTGTGGCCAGCAGTGCAGCTGCTGCACTCTCCTGAGAGGCAGGCCGAGGCAACTCAGACCCCACGAGAAAAAGGGACAGAAAATGTTCCAGTAAACCGCATTCACGAGAAGCAGGTGTGAGATCTCATCTGCGGCTACACTGCCTGCAGTATGCTCTAAAAGGCCATCTTTGTCCTGGTCCTCCACATCCACCTACAGTCTCAAAGACGAAGAGAAAAGATAAAGCAGATTGTTCACATTCACACACATAAAGGGAAGGATGGCTGCCCACGCTGCTCTGGGAAGAGGGACCGCCAGAACGGGGGAGCACTCACTTCGTCAATGAAGACATGCGTGAACTCCATCAGACTCTTGGCACTCACGATTTTCTGAAGCAGGACTCCCGTGGTCATGTAAATTAACCTAGTGTCTTCTGTTGCTATTTTCTCCAGCCCTACCTAAAGGTAAGGAAGGAAAGGAGAGGGAAAGAGAAGCACAGATTCCAATGGCTCCTGTTTACCTGCTCAAACAAGTTATACCTGTTGTACCTAAGGAAGGAGTAAAAATTACTGTATTTTGGAAGCTATTTAGGGTCCAAATGAAAGTCATCCTCTCAAACTGATTTTTTTTCTTCCACTTTGGGCAGGGATTAGCTTATCCAGTGATGCTGCCTATACTTTCACGTGACAATACCTTACAGACTATAGAGGTCTAATTAAAATATTAAAAATTAAAAAGCATAATTTTGAGAATTCTCCATTTTCTCCTATTCAACTGGGAAAGAGATTCAAATTTAAGAATTTTCCTTCACTGTTCATAATTATACAATTCTGCTCTTTAATTTCCAGTAAAATAGTTACACGCTGACATCAACTTATAGAGTAAAATAAATAACAAGAAGTGAAAGTCCCCTTGCTCCCTTTGTCTCACCTGGTAGCCTACCAATCCACCCAGAGTCCAGGAGCGCTCCTTGCTGATCCACCTGGCAATGCTGCTGGCCCCTATTTTCCGAGGCTGCGTGACCACTATGTTGCAGAAGGCAGAGCGCTGAGTATAGTGGTCCAGGATATACTGTGGGAGCTGAGTGCTCTTACCACTCCCTGTGGCTCCATGAATGATCACCACGGAATTGCTTTCTATCAAAGAAATAACCTGTAATTTGAAAAAAAAAACAACCTTCCATAATCAGCACAGGTTAGACAGCAACATGAAATACTGTCCGTCTTAAGAAGGCACAGTCAACCTCGACACCACAAAAGAACAAGAGTACTAAAAATGGTTACCTTTCAAATCAGTTCTACGACCAATAACTAGCTGGCTGGCTATGACACAAGGCCACACTATGCAGCCCAGTGTCCTCTGCCTCCCAAGGACTAGACTTACAAGTGGAACCACCACACCTAGTGAATACTGTAGAGAGCTGTGGAACCCAGGTCAAAGTATAGTAGTAGTTCTTAATGTATAGTCTTCTTCCTCTTCCTTTTTTTTTTTTTCAAAGAGGTGTTGGAGGTTTGTTTTGTTTTTGAGACAGATTTCTCTGTGCAACCCTGGCCTGGCTGTCCTGGAACTCACTCTGTAGACCAGGCTGGCCTCAAACTCAAAGATCTGCCTGCCTCCCAGGTGCTGGGATTAAAGGCATGCATCACTATGGCCTGGCTTCTTCAGATGAATTTTAAACAATTAACTACATTTTCCCTTTAAGAGTATGAGCATTATCATAAAATCTTAATCATCCTTTCTAACACTCAGTGATGGTAAGCAAGCACAAATTAATTTGAATTTCAGAATCTAAAATTAATAAAGTATAACTACTCAATAAAGCATTATTCAATCTTCATCAAAATAAAAATGAAATTTGGGACATTTCCTATTTTATCTAAAATTTCTTTTTTCACTAAAATAACTAATGATGGTTCAAATATATTTAATTTTAGCCATGCTTAATAACATATAACTACTCAAAAACCTAAGCATTCTACTGCTAAAGGTGGCTTGCACTGCTAACAGAAGGATATGTGCCTGTCTGATTAAATCAACCAGTACACAGGAAAGGGAGCAGCAGACCACAGGAAACCCCCGTGCAGATGCTAGGGTATGCTCCTTCTCCAGAGCAAGACTTGCTGTGTGTGCCTTCATCAAAGAGCTCCACCAGGGAAGTGAGGGGATAGTGCTGGTGGCTCTCAGTGTGGCAGATCACAGGTGAGCAGGCACAGACAAGCTTGGCCTGGGTGTGTGATGGACGCTGCTGACTTTTCTTCTGGCCATGCACATTGAGCCCCCACCCACAGTACCAGGAGTGTAATGCTTCAGGCATTTTTTTTCAAGCAGCAAAAATCACATTAGGAAAAAGTAAATTTACCTCTTCTTTGCACCGATTTATAGGCAAATCAGGATATTTATAAGTTGCCTCCATGATGCATGTCACATTGCTTAGCTTAGTCAGTGATGACTGGAGACCTGTATTTACACAAAACAGTTATTTCTTAGCTGAAAAGAGAAATTACACAAGCCAATGAACTATCTAATCTGTGTATATGGCTTGTGGACACACACACAGACACACACAGGCAAACACAGACACACACATCCACAGTCCTCCCCCTGGTGAGTCCTCTGGTAATGATGGAGACCTTCCATCCCAGTCACCAACACTTTGGCCTACACTGCCCCTAAGTTAACAAATCTGACATACACAGCATTCTGCACCTGATTCAATAGTGCCTCACTAACATGGGAAGTGTACAATCCTTGTTACAAAATGATAAACACAATTTACAGCTATTGGAACCATTAAATGGGTGTGTTTGCTTTGGTGTCTGTCTGGTAAATGTGTGCACCTGTGCTGGCTGTTCTACAATCCTAGGACTGCCTCTGGTCACCACTGCAAAGAACAAACCATCGGAGTTCATGCATAGACCTTTCACAGATAACCATGTTTTACTTTCAAAACAAGCTCATGAGCCTTTCTGCCCCTCTCCCAGATCACCCTGAGAACCCCTCTCCCTCTACGGTCCTCCTTCTCTCCCCCTCTCTCATCCCTTCCTGTATATACAAGCTCCTTTCTGTCCTCACCTTAAAAATATGTGGCCAATCTTTTCTTTCACAATCAGTCTAATAATGTGTGATTAAATTGTTTTTTATTTTGTGGTGCTAGGGTCAAACCCCAGACCTTGTATTCCAACCCCTATTTTATATATAGACACATATTTAAATTTTTTTGGGTGACATTAACGATCAAACCCAGGTCCTCCCACACTTTTTTCTGGCCCCATCTTTTCCTGGCTCTGGATCCAATTGTGTGGTAGTTGCTTTTCAGCTCATAGCCAGCAAATCGAGATCTGTTACAATCTCTCAAGGAAAAACTAATCCTTCCTGGGAAAGAATCTCTCTCCAAGCAATCCCTAGTCTGGTCTTTGCAGGCTTTGACAATCTTCCACACTGACAAGCTCACTGAAATGGAAGCTCTCCATTGTTGTGTCTTGCTTTCTCTCACTGTGGCTCCCAACTTTTCTGGTTTGGTTGGTGTGTGTGTGTGTGTGTGTGTGTGTGTGTGTGTGTGTGTGTGTGTGTCTGTCTGTCTGTCTACCTGCCTGTGTGATGGTATGTTTGATTTTTTTTTTTTTTTTTTTTGAGATTGGATCTCATGTAGCCTAAACTGGCCTTGAACTCTCTACATAGAGCCAGTGATGACCTTGAGCCCCACTCTCCTGCCTCTATCCTCTGAATACTGGAATTACAGTCATGAACTTCCACACACAGCTTTTCCCTGAAGCTTTTTTTTATGTTAAACCATTTTATTTGAGAAATAAGGATAACTGAATCCTGACATCCTCACAGCCCAGGCAGCCTCCAGTTCTGGTGGAACCTGAGCTGGAAAGCACCACCCCACTCTCAGGGAAACCCACGTGTCCTGACCCCACTCTGGGGGACACCCACATGCCCTGACCCCGCTATGGGGGATACCCACATGTCCTGACCCCACTCTCAGGGACACCCACATGCTCTGACCCCACTCTGGGGAACACCAACGTGCCCTGACCCCACTCTGGGGACACCAACGTGCCCTGACCTCACTCTGGGGGACACCCACGTGTCCTGAAGCTTAAGACGGAGTTGTTCTTGCTTTCCTGTGGTAAGGAGAGGGAGACGCCACCACAGCTGTGAGGACAGACACAGCAGGGACAAAGCAACAGGCAAGCACTGGGAATGGTGAGAATGAGGCTGAGGAACAACTTAGTCAAGGACAGAGAGCAAGGATGATTCTTAGGATGATAAAAAGGCCACAGTTTATATTTTATATTTTTGCTAAAAATCCTTGAGCCTGTTCATGTCGCTACTAAAAGAACCTTGCTGCCTTTGTGATATCAACATGGCTCACTTGACTGCATCTGTCTGAAGGTTGTTACTTAAAGACAGGACATTTATAAGAAAAAACAAAAGCCCTTGCCACACTAACTGCAACCCTTATCCATGCAGCACAAGATGTCACCTGACATTTTTAGGTCACTGGCTGAAGCAGACCCAACACAGATCAAGCCTTTCCTTCACTGACATCCCCCAGGGTGGACAGGAAACCAGGGAGCAGAAATGTTCACAGCCATGTGGCTGTTGGCTTTGTATAAACAAAGTAAAAAGAAATACATCAATGATAATTTAAGGAAAGCCAACAAATTACATGTGACAAACTGAAGTCTGGAAGTAGACGGGAAATACTACAACTTCAAAGTAGGCTGTTCTCATTTTTCCGTTTTTCTTTATTCTAAGTCATTAAAATATTTTAAATATTTTTATAGAAAGTGGTAAATACAAAAACCATTAAAACTGCTGTTCTTTTCATTTATCTGCCTAATTATATCATCAAACAAATCTAAACTCTAACAGAAACCCAGAGGTTCACAAGGTCTAACGAATGGACTTCCACAGCAAGCATCAGCGTCACCTGGCTGACAATGAGAGTTCAGACACTATCCAGCCAGGTGTGGTGGTACACTGGGAGACAAGACAAGTGGGTCTTTATGAGTTTGAGGCAACCTGATCTATATAGTGAGTTCAGGATAGCCGATTACATGGTGAGATGTTCTCTTAAAACAACCCCCCACCAAAAAAAAAAAAAACCACTTGATACTATCCATACAAAAAAGCTTAATTGGACTTATACTTAACTAGAAAATTAAATCTTCAAAATAATTAATAATACATTGCTTTCTCCAAGGATGGAGTAATGTTTTATATTCAAACTAAGATAGCAAAAGGAGGCTCATTCTCATGCATCTCCTCCTCAGCACTCCACAAAACTAACTCTCTTACAGGGTCAGAAGAAAAGCTTATAGTGTATGAAACAACCATGAAAAAATCCTCACACTACAAGCTAGAAAGGCAGCTCAGTGGTTAAGAGTGTACACTGCTCCTGCAGAGGACCCCAATTCAGTTCCCAGTATCCACAATGGGTAGCTCACAACCACCTATAACTCCAGCTTCAGAGGACCTGACACCTCTGGTCTCCATGGACACTGGCACTCATGTGTATATACTCACACAACAGACACACAGAGAGATACACACACTGTAAAATAACATTAAACATGTTTTAAATACTTCCACATTAATAACAAGAGATCACTGTGGCTTTTGTCGACTACCCAAAGGTACCATCTAGGACATCTGAATATGGCCGTGTAAAAGCAAAGACCATGAAAAGTCCACAACCTGAAGTCAGGCCCACCCTGTCAGAAAAGACCCCACCTACCTATTCAGTTTCCATCTTTAGAAATTTACTTTTAAATATGAAGAATTATTCTAATGTAATATATGGAACTCTGTATTGAATTTCTACATAGGAACAAGTTTTTGAATGTTGGACTAGAAGTCCAAACATCAGGGAGGAGTCACTCCAGACACCACTCACACAGGCACAATTGATGCAAAAGCAAGAAGATTTTTATTCTGTCATGACAGGGCCCTTCAGGTTTGGAATATGAAGGACATCAGATAGCTGTTAGAGTTCATCTTTTAAAGCAAAAAACCACAGACACAAGGGGGGAACCTGAAGGTTGTTTGAAGATTATTCACAAGGACACAGGAGGATGAGCAGTCCAGCATGTGGTTATTCACAAGGACACAGGAGGATGAGCAGTCCTACATGTGCGTGTGTGGGTGACTGTCCCATTTCCAAGAGAGAGTGAGTGTAAGGTTTTAGAAAAATGTCTTAGGGTTGAGGTGGCTTACAAATGCATTTAGAGTCTTTCATTATACTTACAAGTGAAATAAGATTAATACCACAACAAACTCAATGGTATTTTAAGAAAGTATTAAGTTATAACTGGATATAACATGGTATTTATATTAAAATCTGTGGTCCTAAACTAGAAACAGACGTGCCAGTGAGATTTCATGATTTCACTGTAAACAGACACTGAACTAGGAATAGCTGTGTTATCACACAGGCATTCCTACTTAGGCATCCACACAGGGTCTCACCTGGGCCAGGGGAGCTCTACTTAGATGTTCTCCTCAGATCCACACTGCTCCCTTGCCTTCATTCTTGAAATACTACCCCGAACTATTTTTTAAACACTAATGCAGACTCCCATTTCCCTTCACCTTCATCCCAGAAGCCATAAGTATGGCCATTCCATTAAATGAATACCTAGGGTTGATTCCTTCCTATTTTATCCAATTTACCTGCCAAATCAGAGGCCATCATGAAAGATACTTCCTGAATGTCTAGTTTCCATTGTAATTTCTCCCTTAAGAAAGCAAGTTCCTCTAAATAGGGTTCCTCAGCCTCAGTTGCATGCCTTATCCTCCACAGCAAGGGCCATAGTATAGGAGGTTCTTCTGTTCATGTGTTGCTTTCATTTGTTAATGAGTAAAGAAACTGCTTTGGGCCTGATAGGGCAGAACTTAGGTAGGTGGAGAAGACAGACTGAATGCTGGGAAGAAGGGCAGAGAGAGAGCTGCCATGGAGCTGCCAGAGTCAGACATGCTGATTCTTTCCCGGTAAGCCACTGGCATGTGGCGATACACAGATTAATAGAAATGGGTTAAATTAAGATGTAAGAATTAGTTAATAAGAAGCCTGAGCTAATGGGCCAATCAGTTTATAACTAATGTAGACCTCTGTGTGATTTCTTTGGGACTTAATGATTGTGGGAACTGGGCAGGACAGGAAACCCCAACAAAAATTGGTAACCAATATGTGGATGACTGCATCACATAAAGCCTGACAGAGCTTGGAAACTAATTCTAGACATAAAATCATAGAGTTAAGCATGGCTTATTGATAGCTTCATTCTCTTGGGTGGGCTCTGCTTGCTAGAGGCAAGCGCTCTCATTTAAGAGAGGCTTCCTGACTCAGCTTTAGCTGTAAAACCTTGCAGCTCTGTTAAGAGGTTCTGCCACAAAACACTTAAATGATGTTGATGAAAAGCTGACTGCATGCTTTTTGGTTTTCAGCCATAGTAGGAAAAAAGCCAAGCTATTTTAAAATGTCAGCTTTCTGGGCCATCCTGCAAGGGCAAACTCTGACTCTTTCAGGCAGGCGATCCAATCCGACTACAGAGCATTTGAATGTGGTTTGTGAGCACACTGCTGGAGCTTGCTTACTGGCAGGGACCTTGAAATGCCATAGAGTTGTAGCAATAAACATGGCTCTGGCAGTACCTCCACCATGAGCCTGGATTCTCAGGGAACTGGGCAGGATAGGAAAGCCCAACAACAGGCCACACAGTGCTAGGAACATGCCATCCCATACTATTCAGAAGAAAGCCACCAGCCACACCCTGCAGGCATTCTACCCTGACGTTTTGCAGCTCAACCTCAGATGCAACCACCGCACAGCAAGAAGGCCCACATCAAATCACAGGAGGCAAACAGTCACTTTAGGGTCTCCACACGCACCATGGATTCTCCACACCACTCAGTTTCTGCTTCTTTCCACCTTGTTCCGGAGCAAAGTGCCAGGTGACTTCCCACTAAGAAGCATCTTCTCTCCCAAGGCAGGAAGGGCACAGCCAACCTACAGCTTTGTGAGAACTCCATGATGGGTAGGGTGAGCCCACCATCCTCTCCTCTTGAGCAAGCGAACATGCTAATAGACCTGACTTGTGAGGTTTCCAGGGCAGCACAACCCCTCTGGTGAACACAGAAATGATCATATTTTTGACAGGAAGTTCTAAATGTCAACCTACCACAACCTAGAATACCTGAGGAGGGAGTCTCCCAAGAGACTATCTAGATCAGGTTGACTATGGGCACGTCTGTGGGGGGTTGTCTGGATTGTTGACTGAGGTGGAAGACCCACACATTGATGTGGGCAGCCTGGGACTCTGAGGACAGCTAGCTGAGCAGGCAGCTGGTGCATTCCTGCTCACTGCTCTCAACAGTGGATGTGATATAACTAGTTCCTGAGTTCCTGCCTTGTTTCCCCTTGAGTAAAATAATCAACTTTAACACTAATATTACAGGTAAGAATTATTGTAGGTAAGTTTATAGATAAGATTACCAATAAGCTTGCTTAGAAAACTAAGTTACACAGAGAGAATTTAGCTGAAAGGCACTGCCTCAAACAGAACTTTAAAACAGGTAGCATACTAACCAGACTTCCTAGAACTGTATGAGTTCTGTAAAGTGGAGTTGAACTCTAACCTAATTAGAATGCAGATTTGCTGAAGATGTATTTTCTGGAATTTGTTCATAGGAATGTCTGCTTTTAAGACATTCCTTCCCCTTATCACCTTAACTGTGAGCTTCTCAGAGGGGCAGCTCTGGTCTATGTCAAAGTTCTCTGTGCCTGAGAGAGAACCACGCCTACAGTTTGTTTCTGTCTCACCTGCTTAGCTGCTCACTGCAGCATGCTGTGGGGGCCTCCAGGACACCTGGAAATGAAAGCCATGCAAAACCGCAATGTGGCGGATAGAAATCTACAGAAGCTGCACAGGATTCTTAGTTGTACCATCAACTCCCTGAGCAAGACCTAGAGGTTTCAGTTGGGTGCTCGGCAGGTACCTCCTTTTCCGTCTGAGTGCATGAAGCAAGTTCTTCCTGGAAAAGTCAATCCGCCATTACACCCTCAATAAAGGACCAAAACCCTTCCCATTCCTGTAGTTTTTTTGCAAAGGTTTTGTCACAGCAACAGAAGTGCAACTGGGACAGCACCCAACTGCTGGACAGCATCTCAAAGGCTCTCAAGAGCAGCACCCAACTGCTGGACAGCATCTCAAAGGCTCTCAAGAGCAGCACCCTGATGGAGGTTACTTTCATTGGTTAATAAAGAAACTGCCAATGGAACTGATGGAACAGGGGACCAAACCAGGCTCTCTGAATGTGGCTGACGGTGGAGGAGGACTGAGAAACCAAGGACAACGGCAGTGAATGTGAACTCTACAGCATGGACGGGCTCACTGTGAGCCTTAACCTTCACCTGGCGATGGATGGAGATAGAGACAGAGCCCCACATTGGAGCACCGGACTGAGCTCCCAAAGTTCTGATGAGGAGCGGATGGAGAGAGATCATGAGAAAGAAAGTCAGAACCATGAGGGACGCGTTCACCCACTGAGACGGCAGATCAGAACTAATGGGAGACCACCAAGTCCACTTGGAATGGGACTGATGGAACATGCGACCAAATCGGACTCTCTGAGGGTGGCTGATGGTGGAGGCTGACCGAGGAGCCAAGGACAATGCCGATGGGCTTGGTCTCTACGACATGAACGGGCTCTGTGTGAGCCTTGTCAGTTCGGTTGCTCACCTTCCTGGACCTGGGGGGAGTTGGGAGGACCTTGGACTCAACATAGTGTAGAGAACCCTGATGGCTGTTTGGCCTCAAGAGGGAGGGAGTGGGGGTGTGGGTGGAGGGGAGGGGAGGGGAGAGAAGGGGAGGAGGAGGGGAGGAGATGGCAATTTTTAATAAAAAATAAACTGGAAAAAAAATAAAAAATAAAGAAACTGCCTTGGCCCTTTAATGGGACATAAAATTAGGTAGGTGGAATAGACAGAACAGAATTCTGGGAGAGAGAAGACAGACGCTTCAGGCAGTTGCTATAGGCAGTCGCCATGCTTCTCCTCTCCAAGACAGACGCAAGTTAAGGTCTCTCCTGATAAGCGACCACCTCGTGGTGCTACACAGATTACTAAATATGGGTTAAAGCAAGATATGAGAATTAGCCAATAAGAGGCTACAGATAACGGGCCAGGCAGTGTTTAAATAAATACAGTTTCCATGTAATTATTTTGGATGTAAAGCTAGCTGGGTGGCGGGACACAGCCCCGCAGTTCCTTCTACAGATTGGCGCTCCAATGTGATGGACTAAATCCACTTAAAAACCTGAGAAAGCTTTAAAAAAGAGAAAGAGAGAGAGAGTTTAACACAGCTTTTTGCTGTTTGCTAGAGTGTGCTGCAGAGAAATTTTCCTGACTCAGCCTCAGCAGGAAAAAAGCTATGCAGTTTTAAAATGCAGCCTCCGGGGCTGTGCTGCCAGTGCAAACTCTGGCTTTAAAGTATTTCAATGGCTTTTATGGGACTGGATGTTTGTGTTCCCGCTTGGGATTGGAAGGAGAGTGCTATGAGACCATGCCAATGGCTCAGCGCTCCCTGCCTGCACCTGGGCAGACAGCCGGATCAGGTTTACTAGGTGTGCACAAGCGGGAGAGCATGGCGGACTCCTGCTGCTATACACAGAGATATTTCCAGGCTGTGCAATGGTCTGCCTGGCAGATTAGGCTGTAATTGAGATAAAAAGCTCATTCTCAAGAGTTAAAGTGCTGAGTGCATCTCCTATCTGGCGGCCTCAGAGCTAGCACAAAATGGTAAGTCCTCCATTTTGAAATTAGAGAGAGGTGGAGCCAATATCCAGAACAGCTCCCAGCTCTGCTGCCCAAAGCAGCAACTGATTCAGTCACAAGCGGCTCCGCCATGTTGGACTGGGCGTGGTAAGCACACAGTACCTGTTTTTGACCTAGGAATGTCACAGCTTAGAGTCTTAAGTGCTTAGAGATGTAAAGGCGCAAATCAAACGTTTCTCGACAGTAAAAAAATTACAGATTCACCATAGGACAGATTCAGACACAAAAGACCTTTAAATGGGTCACAATGTTGGATGAATGTACGTAGGCTTGAGAGAAAGAAGAAAAAATATAGAGAATATAAAGTTAATGCCTTTAAAAAAAGGGTAAAGTCTTTAAAGAGACAGAATAAAGTAAAGTGATAGAGTAAAAATAAGCCGTGTAAAAATGGAAAATTCACAGAGAGTCTGGATTATGTATTTTATTGTGTTTTCTTTGAAATTTTTGACTGTAAAGGAGCTAAATACAGAGAGACATTTCATTATATGGGCTGCCAGGCTAGACCAGAATAGACATTTTAACGGTATGACTTCAGAATTTGGATCTAAGAACATGATGCTTTGGAAAAGAGGGTCTTCTTTTGTTTTCACAGAGGATGGCATCCTGTGGATTGCTTCTATCCCAATATGGTATGATAGACCACGCCCTCCTGAAAGGTTGCTATGAACATCCTCAAAAAATTACTTCACTCGATCCCTTCCCAGCTTGCACCCAGAATCCTCCCCCCCTCCCCCTGCCTCATCCTCCCGTCTTTGGGGCCACAAAATCCCACAGCTCACCCTGTTTGGTCTCTGGGGACCTGGAATTGAGTGCACCCAGGCCGGTGGGAGGTCCCCTCCTTCATTTGACTGCCCGGGGCAAGGTAGGCCTTTGTCTGAGAGCTGCTTGGCCTGCAAGGGGACCTGACAGTCTGCCAGAGGATCCATCATTCTTTGGGACACTGCAGTCCTGATGACGACTTCTGGAGATGCACTTTCATACCTCGCTGACCTCTCAACACAGTAGCACCAGTGATATTTTCTTAGTTGTTCTCAGGTGTCCTGCTCCAGTTCTAAGGCCATCCACCCAAAGGGGTCAGACTCTGGCCTCCAGGCAGGTCTGAGGATTCCTGCGGAGGGGTGCGGGCTCCTTCAGATTGTGCTGCCAGGTTCGCTGTGTGGTATTCCATCCCGCCCTGCCCCCACCTTGGCCCTTTTGTCTGGGCTGCGACCCTGGGCTGCCTGGAATCCCTGATCCTGTGCACTGACATTCCATCTGAACTGGTGGGTGAATGCGGACCCTGGGGCAACCTGCCCTGGAAGAGAGCACAGACCCCCTACCCCCATTTCCCTCTGCAGGCTTGTGTCTGTTTCTCCCGTCCCTGTGTCTCCCAAGCTTTCCCTAGTGTTCTCAGGTGTCCTGTTCCAGTTCTAAGGCCATCCACCCAAAGGGGTAAGACTCTGGCCTCCAGGCAGGTCTGAGGATTCCTGTGGAGGGGTGCGGGCTCCTTCAGATTGTGCTGCCAGGTTCGCTGTGTGGTATTCCACCAGTTCAGTTCCACCTGAACTGGTGTCCTGCTCCTGTTCTAAGGCCATCCACCCAGAGGAATCAGACTCTGGCCTCCAGGCAGGTCTGGGGATTCCTGCAAGGGAGTGCGGACTTCTTCAGATTGTGACGCAAGGAATAGGTCCTCCTCTGACACTGGGGAGATCCAACCAGTTTCAGTCACAGCAAAGATTGGTCTAGGACACCAAATGCCTCCGGGCTCCTTCTGAAGGAAGAGATGGGCAGGCGCCAATGCAGGAGCTCCTCCAACAACATGAAAGGCAACATGACATCACCACAATCCAGACATCCCGAAACAACAAGAATTGAACACCCTACCCCAGAAGATATAGAAGAAACCGACCTTAAACAGTACTTTATGAAAATAATAGAGGACCTTAAACAGGAAGTAAAAAACTGCCATAAAGAAATGGAGATGACAAACAAAAAGGTAGACGAAATAAATAAATCTCTCAAAGATACCCAAGAAAAACAAGAAAAAGCAATCAAACAGGTAAGGGAAACAGTACAAGACCTGATAAATGAAATGGAGGTATTGAAGAAAACACAATCTGAGGGACGACTGGAAATGGAAACTCTGAGTAAACGAACAGAAACTTCAGAGACAAGTATTTCCAACCGAATACAAGAGATGGAAGAAAGAATCTCGGACTCTGAAGATACTATAGAGGAAATAAACTCACAGATTAAAGAACTAAACAAATCTAACAAATTCTTAACACAAAACATTCAGGAAATCTGGGACACCATGAAAAGACCAAACCTAAGAATAATTGGGGTAGAAGAAGGAGAAGAATTACAACTCAAAGGCCCAGAAAACATATTTAACAAAATTATAGAAGAAAACTTCCCCAACCTAAAGAAGGATGTTCCTATGAAGGTACAAGAAGCCTACAGAACACCAAATAGACTGGATCAAAAGAAAGCATCCCCACGCCATATAATAATCAAAACACAAAACATACAGAATAATGAACAGATATTAAGAGCTGCAAAGGAAAAAGGTCAAATAACATATAAAGGGAAACCTATCAGAATTACACCTGATTTCTCAATGGAAACCATGAAAGCCAGAAGAGCTTGGATAGATGTGCTACAGACACTAAGGGAACATGGATGCAAGCCTAGACTACTATACCCAGCAAAGCTTGCATTCACCATTGATGGAGAAAACAAGATATTCCAGGACAAAATCAGATTTAAACAATACGCAGCCACAAATCCAGCCTTGCAGAAAGTAATAGAAGGAAAATCACAAACCAAGGAGTCCAACAACACCTACAATAACTCAGGCATCTAGCGACCCTTCACCAGCACAACTAGAAGAAGGGAAACACACAAACTCTACTACTAAAAATGACTGAAGTTAACAACCACTGGTCATTAATATCACTTAATATCAATGGACTCAATTCACCTATAAAAAGGCACAGGCTAAGAAGGCTCCCACAGAGCCTGTCCATGCAGAAGAATCAGAGCCCAGCGCCAATGTCCTTTGCTTCTCAGTCAGCCCCCACTGTTGGCCACATTCAGAGAGACGGGTTTGGTCGCATGACCCATCAGTCCCATTCCAAGGGTGATCTCCCTTTAGTTCTGTCCCACCGTCTCCATGAGTGAACGCACCCCTCACGTTCCTGACTTTCTCCCTCATGTTCTCGCTCCTTCTGCTCCTCATCAGGACCTTGGACTTAGCATAGAGTGGGGAACCCTGATGGCTCCTTGGCCTTGAGAGGGAGGGAGGGGAGGTATGGGTGGAGGGAAGGGAAGGGAAGGGGGAGAAGGAGGGGAGGGAAGGGGGAGGAGGAGCAGAGGGAGGGGGGAGGAGGAGGGAAGGAGATGGAAATTTTTAAATATAAAAAACAATAAACCATGAGAAAAAAAAAGGCACAGCCTAAGAGATTGGATACGAAAACAGAATCCAACATTTTGCTGTTTACAAGAAACACACCTCAACCACAAAGACAGACACCTACTCAGAGTAAAGGGTTGGGAAAAGGTTTATCAAGCAAATGGCCCTAAGAAACAAGCGGGTGTGGCCATACTAATTTCCAACAAAGTTGACTTCAAACTAAAATCAATCAGAAGAGATGGAAAGGGACACTTTATACTCATAACAGGAAAAATCCATCAGAATGAAGTCTCAATCCTGAATATCTATGCCCCTAATATAAAAGCTCCCACTTATGTAAAAGAAACACTTCTAGAACTCAAGGCAGCCATCAAACCACACACACTAATAGTTGGAGACTTCAACACTCCTCTCTCACCAATGGACAGGTCAATCAGACAGAAACCTAACAGAGAATTGAAAGACTTAATGGAGGTAATGAACCAAATGGACTTAACAGACATCTATAGAACATTCCACCCAAATAGGAAAGAATATACCTTCTTCTCTGCGGCTCATGGAACCTTTTCGAAAATTGACCATATACTTGGTAACAAAGCAAACTTCCACAGTTACAAAAAAATATTAGTAACCACCTGTGTCTTATCGGATCACCATGGATTAAAATTAGAATTCAACAACAATGCTACCCCCAGAAAGCCCACAAACTCATGGAAACTGAACAGTCAACTACTGACCCATACCTGGGTCAAGGAAGAAATAAAGAAATTAAAGTCTTTCTTGAATTTAATGAAAACAAAGACACAACATACTCAAAGCTATGGGACACAATGAAAGCAGTGCTAAGAGGAAAGTTCATAGCACTAAGTGCCCACTTAAAGAAAATGGAGAAAGCACTCATTGGTGACTTAACAGCACACCTGAAAGCTCTGGAAAAAAAAAGAAGCAGACTCACCTAGGAGAAGTAGAAGACTGGAAATAATCAAACTGAGGGCAGAAATCAACAAAATAGAAACACAGAAAACAATCCAAAGAATCAATGAAACAAGAAGCTGGTTCTTGGAGAAAATCAACAAGATTGACAAACCCTTAGCCAAACTAATCAAACGGCAGAGGGAGAACACGCAAATTAATAAGATCAGAAATGAAAAGGGGGACATAACCACAGACACAGAGGAAATTCAGAGAATCATTAGATCTTACTACAACAGCCTGTATGCCACAAAATTGGAAAATGTAAAAGAAATGGACAGTTTTTTAGATAAATACCATATACTAAAGTTAAACCAGGACCAGGTAAATGCTCTAAATCGTCCTGTTAGTCGCGAAGAATTAGAAACTGTTATCAGAAACCTCCCTACCAAAAAGAGCCCAGGACCAGATGGTTTCAATGCAGAATTCTACCAGAACTTCCAAGAAGACCTAATACCTATACTCCTTAAGGTATTTCATAATATAGAAACACAAGAGTCACTGCCAAATTCCTTCTATGAAGCTACAGTTACCCTGATACCTAAACCACACAAAGACTCAACCAAGAAAGAGAATTACAGGCCAATCTCACTCATGAACATTGACGCAAAAATTCTCAATAAAATACTGGCAAACCGAATCCAAGAACACATTAGAAAAATTATCCACTACGATCAAGTAGACTTCATCCCAGAGATGCAGGGCTGGTTCAACATACGAAAATCTATCAATGTAATCCATCATATAAATAAACTGAAGGAAAAAAACCATATGGTCGTCTCATTAGATGCTGAAAAAGCATTTGACAAAATTCAGCACCCTTTTATGATAAAAGTTTTGGAGAGATTAGGGATACAAGGGTCATTCCTAAATATAATAAAAGCTATTTACAGCAAGCCGACAGCTAACATCAAATTAAACGGAGAGAAACTCAAGGCTATCCCACTAAATTCAGGAAATCGACAAGGCTGTCCACTCTCCTTATCTCTTCAATATAGTGCTTTAAGTTCTAGCAATAGCAATAAGACAACATAAGGGAATCAAGGGGATTCAATTTGGAAAGGAAGAAGTTAAACTTTCATTATTTGCAGATGATATGATAGTATACATAAGCGACCCCAAAAACTCCACCAAAGAACTCCTACAGCTGATAAACTCCTTCAGTAACGTGGCAGGTTACAAGATCAACTCCAAAAAATCAGTCGCCCTCCTATACACAAAGGATAAGGAAGCAGAGAGGGAAATCAGAGAAGTATCACCTTTCACAATAGCCACAAATAGCATAAGATATCTGGGAGTATCTCTAACCAAGGAAGTGAAGGATTTATTTGACAAGAACTTTAAGTCTTTGAAGAAAGAAATTGAAGAGGATACCAGAAAATGGAAGGATCTCCCCTGCTCGTGGATTGGGAGGATCAACATAGTAAAAATGGCAATTCTACCAAAAGCAATCTATAGATTCAATGCAATCCCAATCAAGGTCCCATTAAAATTCTTCACAGAGATTGAGAGGACAATAATCAACTTTATATGGAAAAACAAGAAACCCAGGATAGCCAAAAAAATCTTATACAATAAAGGTACTTCTGGAGGCATTACCATCCCTGACTTCAAACTCTATTACAAAGCTACAGTATTCAAAACAGCTTGGTATTGGCATAAAAACAGAGAAGTTGACCAATGGAATCGTATAGAAGACCCGGATCTTAAACCACAAACCTACGAACACCTGATTTTTGATAAAGGAGCCAAAAGTACACAATGGAAGAAAGAGGGCATCTTCAACAAATGGTGCTGGCATAACTGGATGTCAACCTGTAGAAGAATGAAAGTAGATCCATATCTATCACCATGCACAAAACTCAAGTCCAAATGGATTAAAGACCTCAATATTAATCTGAACACACTGAGCTTGATAGAGGAGAAAGTGGGAAGTACTCTACAACAAATGGGCACAGGGAACCGTTTCCTGCGCATAACCCCAGCTGCACAGACATTAAGGGCAACATTGAATAAATGGGACCTCCTGAAGTTGAGCAGCTTCTGTAAAGCAAAGGACATTGTCACTAAGACACAAAGGCAGCCTACTGACTGGGAAAAGATCTTCACCAACCCTGCAACTGACAAAGGTCTGATCTCTAAAATATATAAGGAACTCAAGAGACTAGACGGTAAAGTGCCAATTAACCCAATTAAAAAATGGGGCGCTGAACTGAACAGAGAATTCTCAACAGAAGAAGTTCGAATGGCCAAAAGACACTTAAGGTCATGCTCAACCTCCCTAGCTATCAGGGAAATGCAAATCAAAACAACTTTGAGATATCATCTTACACCTGTCAGATTGGCTAAAATCCAAAACACCAATAATAACCTTTGCTGGAGAGGTTGTGGGGTAAGGGGTACACTCATCCATTGCTGGTGGGAATGCACACTTGTGCAACCACTTTGGAAAGCAGTGTGGCGGTTTCTCAGGAAATTCGGGATCAACCTACCCCAGGACCCAGCAATTCCACTATTGGGAATCTACCCAAGAGATGCCCAATCATACAACAAAAGCATATGCTCATCTATGTTCATAGCAGCATTATTTGTAATAGCCAGATCCTGGAAACAACCTAGATGCCCTTCAGTGGAAGAATGGATGAAGAAACTGTGGAATATATACATGCTAGAATACTACTCAGCGGTAAAAACAATGACATCTTGAATTTTGCAGGCAAATGGATGGAAATAGAAAACACTATTCTGAGTGAGGTAACCCAGACCCAAAAAGATGAACATGGGATGTACTCACTCATAATCGGTTTCTAGCCATAATTAAAGGACATCGAGCCTATAAATTTGGGATCCTTGAGAAGATAATAAGAAGGTGAACTCCCAAAAAAAGATATAGTAATCCTCCTGGATATTGGAAGTAGACACGATCGCCAGGCAAAATTGGGAACTTGAGGGTTGGGCGAGACTGGGCCAAGGGAAGATGGGGAGAGAAAAGTGTGAAGGGGAGAATGGGGGGAGCTCGGAGGAATGGGGTGCTTGGGATATAGGAAGGGTGGATATGGGAGCAGGGAAGCATATATCTTAATTTAAGGAGCTACCTGAGGGTTGTCAAGAGACTTGACCCTAGAGGGGTTCCCAGGTTTCCAGGGAGACGCCCCCAGTTAGTTCCTTGGGCAGCTGAGGAGAGGGAGCCTGAAAAGGCCAGTTCCTATAGCCATACTGAAGAATTTCTTTCATATCACCATAGAACCTCCACCTGACGATAGATGAAGAAAATGACAGAGCCCCACATTGGAGCACCGGACTGAGCTCCCAAGGTCCTGATGAGGAGCAGAAGGAGAGAGAACATGAGAAAGAAAGTCAGGACTGTGAGGGAACCTCCAGCTGGTGACAGATGGGGAAGGTGACTGAGCCCCACATTGGAGCACTGGACTGAGCTCCCAAGGTCCTGATGAGGAGCAGAAGGAGCGAGAACATGAGGGAGAAAGTCAGGAACGTGAGGGGTGCGTTCACTCATGGAGACGGTGGGACAGAACTAAAGGGAGATCACCAACTCCAGTTGGAATGGGACTGATGGATCATGTGACCAAACCCGTCTCTCTGAATGTGGCCAACAGTGGGGGCTGACTGAGAAGCAAAGGACATTGGCGCTGGGCTCTGATTCTTTTGCATGGACGGGCTCTGTGGGAGCCTTCTCAGCTTGGTCGATCACCTTCCTGGACCTGGGGGGAGTTGGGAGGACCTTGGACTTAGCATAGAGTGGGGAGCCCTGATGGCTCCTTGGCCTTGAGAGGGAGGGAGGGGAGGTATGGGTGGAGGGAAGGGGAGGGAAGGGGGAGAAGGAGGGGAGGGAAGGGGGAGGAGGAGCGGAGGGAGGGGGGAGGAGGAGGGAAGATGGAAATTTTTAAATATAAAAAAAAATAAACCATGAGAAAAAAAAAAAAGATAAAAAAAAATTACTTCACTCAACTGCCGACTGAGATGAACCTAGCAGACAGGTTATACCATGAAAGACTTAAATAACAGTGCCCCCATTCAGCAGGAAGCAGTTTGGAGAGAAGAAACTGCGCCCATATTCCCAAATATTGTTTATAAATGTTCTTTTACATTTAAAGGGGGATATGATATAAATACGAATAATTTACATTGGTATGGATTTTAAGGTCAATTTTGTTATATATATATATATGTATTTCTAATATTGATTAGGGTATTGTGATTGTGTAGTTCATTTAAGAATATAATGTATAATTAGGAAATATAGGTTGTTAATGACTAATCATTGATAATAGTCAAGCTTGTAGTCATGTTAGATTTTCTAGATGTGCATAGATATATTTCAGATAGGCATTCTTCATATCTTTCAAAGACTGCAGAATATGGCATTTTATGATTTAATAACAGGATTCTTCATGACAATGAGACACGTCTGCTCCTGGCAGCACCAAGCTACTTCAAGAGGAAGATGGGCATCGAAGAGGCTCCTTATGGAGTTGGTTAGCCATTTGGGCAAGAAACTGCTCTTGCCTGGACTGTTGCAGAAACTGGACACAAAGAACCCACAGAGAGAGGACTGCTGAACTTGCCTAAAGGTGAGATGGTCTTTCGGGGTCCCTGATTCGTGAAAGAGTCTGCGAGACATTCTGCAGGACACAGCAGAAAGTGACTGAACTGTCTTTGGAATTTCCTGCTTCATGGAAATGTCTGCTGGATACTATGGGCCTGAAGGCCAAAGATGGATGCCCAACGGTACAGAGGAACTTTGGGTGACTATCCAGGCAGCAAGTTGTCTCTGTCATTTCTAGAGTTTGAAAGTTGCATATTCCTTGTTTACTTAGGTAGTATTATATCCTTCTGGAGTCTTTGATGGAGTTGAAGAATAAATAGATAGTTATAACTTTCCTTAGTTATGATAAAAGATAAAATATATCTAAATATTGTAACTGTAATTCTTGCTTGATAACTGTTTTTTATATGTAATTTTGCTATGTTAAAGCCTTTCTTTTTTGTTTAAACAGAAAAAGGGGAAATGATGGAGGACTTTCATTGGTTAATTAATAAAGAAACTGCTTGGCCCAATAGGTCAGAACATAGGTGGGTGGAGTAGACAGAACAGGATGCTGGGAGAGAGAAGGCAATTGCCATAGGCAGTCGCCATGCCTCTCCTCTCCGAGATGGACGCAGGTTAAGATCTCTCCTGGTAAGCCACCCCTTGTGGTGCTACACACATTACTAAATATGGGTTAAAGCAAGATGTGAGAATTAGATAATAAGAGGCTGAAACAAATGGGCCAGGCAGTGTTTAAATGAATACAGTTTCCATGTAATTATTTTGGGTAAAGCTAGCCGGGTGGCGGGACACAACCCGCCACTCCATCTACAGAACCCAACTGCTGGGCAGCATCTCAAAGGCTTTCAAGAGCAGCACCCAACTGCTAGACAGCATCTCAAAGGCTCTCAAGAGCAGCACCCAACTGCTGGACAGCATCTCAAAGGCTCTCAAGAGCAGAACACAGGCAGACGACGCTACTGAAGCAAGAACTCAGAGAAAAAAGCAAAGCACTAAAGGCTGTTTCTGCCTTGAGGTAAATAAGAATACACATACACACACACACACACACACACACACACACACACACGTGTATGTATGCACGTCACAGTGACCAAAAATAGTTAAAAACACAAAACTAAGTGAAAGAAAAGGTAATAGAACATACCAATCTGTATTATCCAGAAGCCCATATAAATGCTAAGATTGGGTGTGAACTGTACATGCTGACTATGTCAGAGGCTAAAGTGAAGGGTGAAGTGTTCCCATAACTCAGTCACACCCTTCGTGAGAGCACAGGTCATCAGAACAGGAGCAGGAAACAACTTCTTGGCTAGCTGGATCCAAGGCAAAGCTCTCAGAGGAGACTGTCACAAACAGGGCACAGCGCTAATAACTAAAGCAGCTGGAGCAACTGAGCCCATATTCTCACCAGCGCACCTGCCAAGGGAAGTTAAGAACACTTCTAGCAGGCATGCGCCAGCACATCTTCAGTCTACACTCACTCCGGAGTGAGTGGACCTGTGACTCCAAGACAGTCTGACTGCACAGAGAGTTTCAGGCCAGCCAGGGCAACATAGCTATTTTGAGACCCCATCTCAAAAAAAAGTAAAAAAAAAGATATTTTGCTTTTTATTTCATATATTCCTACTCTTTAAAATTCTGTTTTAATGTTTACTATTAAAAACGCCAGTCTTTGTATATGTGTGTGCTATATTTACATCCATCTGTTCTTGTGGGTGTGTTCACGTATGATCATGAGTGCTCATGTTCAAGTGTTCACATGCATGTGGAGGCCAGAGATCACGAACAGGTGCCTCCATCAATCACTCCCCACCTTTGTTTTTGAGATAGAGCCTCTCAGAGAGGCTGGAGCTCATCTATTCGCTGGGCTGTGGGCTGCAGGGACCTGCCCACCCCTGCACTCCCACAAGAGCACACCACCATCCAAGCTTTGATATGGGCGCCTGAGATCCCAGCTCAGGTCTTCATGCTTTGCAGCAGGTACTTTGCCAGCTGAACCATCTCCTAGCTCCCCTTCAGATATGTTGGTTCACTTTAGAGATGGGAATCTCACTGTGCAGCCCTGGCTGACCAGGAACTCCATCTGCAGACCAGGCTGCCCTCAGAGTCAAAAGAGATCCATTTGCCTCAGCCTCACAAGTGCTGAGATTAAAGGTGAGCACTGCCACTAAAGAAATATTTTAATTTTATTCTTAATTAAATAGGTAAAGGACCATTCTTTAACCTTCCAAAGAATGGGTTATTTAGGTTCTATATTTAATCAAAAAAATAATACTTTATAATATACAATACATTCATCCTGCCAAAACTTAAATTAAGAAGTCATATTAAGTTTTTTATTACTTTGACCAAAATACTGTATTCCTTAAACTTCTGGGAAGATGATGTTTTAATGCATTAATTATCCACGCATCATACATAAGATATTTAAGGGCACTTGCTTACCTGGCCCACTGGGTGGTTGGTCCTTGCCATACATATCAAGTTCTTGTGCTTCAAGTTGTCTGTATTTGTTAATATATTCCATTTCTGAGCTCCTCTGGTTGAGAGACCTGCAAAGGACAGTTTTAAAAAAAGTCACCATTGGAGTATGCCAGAGGGAGTTATTGAATTGTTTTATGTAAATCATGAGAAAGTGCAAATAGTCAATAAACAATTTTAAATGCTCAAATTCTGCTATCAAATAAAGGCATGAAAATCATAAATGTGGTGCTGGAGAGATGGCACAGCAGTTAAGAGACCTGGCTGTTCTCCCAGAGGACCTGGGTTCAGTTCCCAGCCCCCACACGGTAGCTCTCAAGTATCTGTGTAACTCCAGTTCCATGGGATCTGATGGCCTCTTATGGCTTCCACAGACACAAGGCAGGAAAAGTGGTGCACAGAAATACATATAAGCAAAACGTCCATATACATACAAATTAAAATTAAAAAGTAATAAGATAGATATTTTTCAATATTTTCAACTAAGCTGACAAAAATATAAATCATCTCAGAATACTGAGGAGGAGATGTGTGATCTGACTGTCCATAATGACAATCTGCAGACATACCAAGACCGAAAGCACGTTTCTCCTATAGTCTCACCATCTTCCCCAGGGCCATGCAACTCTGCACATGTAAACAAAGTCACATGTGCAAGCATGCATGGATAAACATTGATGGAGCACTGCTACACTGTCTTAGACAGTGGAGACAGCACAAGCCAAGCTAAGTCCTTGCCCTTGTGAAAACGCCATTCCAGTAAACAAAACATATGCCCCGCTGAGGGACACAGAGCAAAGAATTCCAGGGAATTCTGTGGTTTCAGAATTCAAGAAGCTAAGGGAGGATGACTGCTACAAGTTCAAGCCAGCTTGGGCCACACAGTGAGCTCCATTCCAATGAACACAATAAGACACTGTCTCAAAAGAAATAAAAATCCCAGGGCTGAAGAGATGGTTCTCACAGGCAATGGACCAGGTGCAGCTGCCAGCATCCCCTCTGGGCAGCACACAACCGCCTGTGACTCCAACTCGGGTGCATCTGAGCCTCCGTCCTCCTCAGGCACGGGCACTCAGGTGCACACACCCACACACGTGTATAATTAAAAGCATAATAAAAGTACTTTTTAAATCCAAAAGTAAAATAATTCCTTGATAAAAGGGTAACTTTTCATAAAATTCATACTTAATACCCGTAAAATATCTCTAGCTGGGTAAATTCAAGGTCGGCCTAGTCTACACAGGCCAACCAGGGCTACATAGTGGAAGCCTGTCTCAGAAAAGAAAAATCAGAGTAGGGGTATGGAGTAGTGGCAAGGAATTATTTCCCCTGAAAGAGGAGTCACTGGGAGGTTTTGGCAGAGGAACTGGCATGCATTTTCTGGAGAGCCCAGGAAAAGAGCGGGAGCTTGTGCACAGCTGGGGCTCCAGGTGGCTGTGACCAGGACCATTCCTGAAAAACATTTTCAATGAGAGCACTGACCAGGTCTGTGACTGGCAATGCCCCAGTGCTCAGGTCCTTGGCAGTGAGGTGGTCAGATAACACAAATGATAGCACAGCCTAGGAACAAGTTTCATAGGGGGCTTCAGAACTTTTGTGGTGAACAACTTCTGGGACCATCTCAATAAAAAGGAGGAAGTGTGTCAGGGAAAGCTGGTGACCTCTCTCACAAAGCACCTGGAGAAGGCTCAACAGCTGAGTGGAGGCAAGGACTTCGACAGGAAGGGGCAAGCTGGACAAGTATTCCCAGTCCACAGGTGCTCCCAGGACCAGCATCTGTTGGCTCATGTGAAAACGTTCACCTTGTGGAAGCCAATGGACACTGTGAGGGCCACTGCACCTCAGCACTGCCCGTGGGATGGACCATGGCAAGCATCTCTGCTGCTGACTGAGCCTTTTAACTTCTCCAGAGGAGTTTGTGGGCAAGGCCGTGGGCTTCAGTGCCGAGGCCCTCACTGTACAACAATATGCTGATATTTAGTCCAGGACCCTGGGGAAGGACTACCAAGATGCATACATCACCCAAGAAGCTTATTATGAGAGCCTGGGATTCCCTGGAACAGGGGAATTGGCCAGCATGTGCTGGTTCTAGCAAACGGAGCCATATTCATGCTCACCCGACACCTGAACCCCAAAGTCAACTTCTTCAGTTTATCTCTGAGACTTCACAGGCAGCAGAAAGCCTCAGCTGTTCAGACAGCATGGCCCTCTTTACAGAGCTGCTATGTCGGGGGACAATCATCTCTACAGTCAGGGCTCTCTGCACCCTCTCTTCAGGGGAACACCACACTGAGGATCCGAGGCAGCAGTTTGATTCTCTCAGAACCTTCCGATTAGCAGTTAATAGTGGGAGAGATGTCTGGTGAACTGAAAGTCCCAGAATACACTGCCTTATCCAGCTCTTTCTCTCCAATATCTAAGTTTCTCTGGTATGAGAACTTAGAGCACATCCTTTAACATAAATGGTAGGTCACCCTTCTGAGCGAGCAATCCTCTGGATCTGAAATTACCCCTAGCAGCTGTTTTCATGTCAAAACCCTGAGCAAAGTAAAAATAACCTAAGTGACTATCAAAAGATGAGTCAACAGTGTCTTATAAATAGTCTATTTAGCCCTAAAACGGAATGAAGTATTGATGTATACTACACCATGATGAAGTTTGAAAACATTATCCTAGTTTAAATAAGCCAAGCACCACAGGATAATTCTTGGACGATTCCAATTTTGTGAATTATCTAGACAGGCAATTTCACTGAAACGGAAAGGATAGATTTTCTTCACGAATGGGGCAAGAAGAAAATGAGTCATTGTTTAATGGTTAAGAATTTCTATTAAAGATGATTTTTTTAAAGGCTTAAGCAACAGAGTCCATGGTGACAAAATATTGTAAATGTAACTCATACCAATTAACTGTATGGTTAAAATGGCAATTTTTGAGTTGTATATACTTATGCCACAATAAAAATTTTCCAAGCCATTATAATGTAAGATGACAAAAAGGGAGAACTTATCTCCAGCTGTTTTCAGAAGACAGTTTTGGAGCAAATAGACAGTGTAAAGACATCCCACTCTTCCAAGTGTGGGCAGAATGGCACCGTCCCACTGAAAGCCTACCCAGTAAGAGTGACTAGGGAGACAAGGGGTCTCTCTCACTTGCTGACCTGGAATATCATTTTCCTGACCTCAGATATTTGAGGCACTTGGTTCTATATTTGGGTCCCAGTAGTCACCCCATCAGCTCCCACCCTAGGTTCTCAAGCCTTTGCACTGTGAATTACATTACACCTGGTTCCCTAATGTGACGCGTATGTCGTGGGACTCCGTGGCCCACGGGAAATTCAGCTTCCTAGTCATCCTCCCCCTGCTCGCTTCTCTGGAAAACACTAGCACACTCTAGTGAGCTGTGAGCTGTGCTGGTCTACTTCTGCTTGATACAAAGCTATCCGCATTCTTCCGTTCCTGATGCTCACTCACAAATAACAGAGGTCCAGTTCCACATGCGGCATCTTCTGGACATCCAGGAGGGAGCAGTCCCCACTGCAGACTGTCCTCAAAGGTAGGGAAAGAGAATTAAATGAGTGAAATGGGTGAGAGGATGATTAAGAGCACTTGCCACTCACTAGAGAGGACCTGGGTTCAGTTCCCAGCCCCCATATGATGGTTCACAACTGACTAACTCCAGTTTCAGGAGATCTAGCCTCACGGCACCAAGCATAGTGTACATACCATGCAGACACTCAAATGCACACATGTAAAATTGTTTAACCTTTTTTTTAATGAGTGAAATAAGGTGCATTAGATAAGAGCATGGGGAAACAATGTCAAAGAATATGGGGCAATGACAGTTACATTGTTAGCCAAGGTCATTGATGACATTTGGGGAAAGGTCTGAAGAAGATAGAATATCCATGTTAGACATTTAGGAGGAAGGCAGTCCAAAAATGGTTCTGAGGTCCCAGAATGTACCTGGGGCTTCGGGCAGGAGGAGATGGGGTTGAGGTGAGACAGGAAAAAACTGCTGACCTGAGTAAGATGGGTTTTGGTCAGAAAAAGAAAAATGTTTAACACCAGACACCGTTTGAACAGTGACAAGGGAAAGGGAGTAAGCCCAGCAGGAGCCTGGAGACCACGTTACCAGATCAGCATCCCCAAGGCAGGAGCAGCTGAGCCACGGGCATGAGCAGCACAGGGCCAGAGCGGCTGAGCCACGGGCATGAGCAGCATGAGCCCAGAGCGGCTGAGCCACGGGCATGAGCAGCACAGTAAGCAGCAGTGAGCACTGTGGACACACTGAGCAGCATGCACTGTGGGCAGATGAGGGAAGCACCCTGGGGTGCAGCCAGAGCACACAGGTAAGGATCTGAGGACTCTGAGACACACAGGAGGAGGCAGGCTGGTGAGAATGCCAAGACACAAGGCACACCAAGCCAAGATTTTCCTTTTATTTCTTCTACCATCTCCAACCACATCTCATCCCAGTGCTAGGGCTAGGCATGGGAACCAGCTCTGCCTTAAGAGCAGCCAGGGAGCCACAAATCAACCACTTTCTCTTTCATCATTCACACCCTGACACACAAGCGACACTGTGGCTGGGAGAGGTTGGCATCTGTGGGGTGGTGGACTCCCGAGGTACTCGGCACGGACTGCCCATCAAGCCTGACCATAACTACTGAGTGAACCAACAGAGACTGTCCAGGCAGGTGTCTCGCTCTCTTGGATTCGCAGAATCTGAACAACTGAGGTTTGGAAAGACCTAGTGAGAGTTGTTGCAGGCTTGTGCATGTGATGCCCTCTGGCAATGCTTGCAATGCTTCTCAATAGTTACCCTGTTGAGGCGCTTCATCCTCCCTGCACAACAGCCTGATTCTGTTCTGTTGAGTTTAACAGTGACTCCATCTTGGTACTGACAACTTTTCTGATTTTTCTTCCCTAATTGCTCTGGGTAGGACTTTTAATACCATAGAATACAAGTGGGAAAATGGGGTCCTTACTTTGCCCAGGTCAGTAGAGGACTTTTATAGAGGCATTTATCAGAGCAACACTTTACCCCTGCTTGTAATTTGTCAATTATTTTTAATATTTAAACATGTTTATAGAACTGCGATTTTTAACTTTAATAAAATGAACCATTAACCCTGATTTTTAACTTCACAGCAAAAGAATTAAAACAAAATATTAACTTTCCCATAAGGAAAAAATTTGTAATTGCAACCTAATGCTGTTACCCACACCCAGCGGCCTCAAGAGTAATGTGACAAAGGCATCCTGTCCCTTAGCCAGCCTTTCGAGGTCCCCTGATTCTCTTTCTAGACTTCTCTTTTTGTGTACTTTGTCATGCAACTAGAGTTGTACAGATGTACATACTGGGAACAACACGGCACCATTTCAAGTCATTGAAGACTTTGAACTATTTAATCAGATCTAGCCTAGAAAAACCAAGATAAGTAGGGCTGGAGAGGTGGCTCAGCAGTTAACAGCACTGGCTGTTCTTCCAGAGGATCAGGGTTTGATTCCCAGCACCCACATGGTGGCTAAAACCATTTGTGACTCCAGTTCCAGAAGATCTGATGCCCTCTTCTGGCCTTTGCAGGCACTGCACATATCTGCACAAACATAAAAGCAGGCAAATGTCCATCCACGTAAAATAAAAATTAAAAAAACAAGCAAATAAGACAATCATCAAACAGAAAATGACTCAACTGTTGCATGTCTTCCATATAAAATAGCTTAATAATGTTCTCATGCATAAGTGAAACATTTATGAACTTACAACATAGTTGATAAACTCTCACGCTAATCTGTTTTTACCCTGATTAACAGAAAAAATAATTTTTAAAAGGGAATTACCTTATCTTGCCTACAAATATGTTCTCTAACTGCATGGGAGTAGGAGAGATATTATAGAGAATGGTACTTGGTCTCTGTTTCAATCTTAACAACTTCATCAGAAAGGAGGAAAATTAAACTTAGTACAATATAAGTGGCACAAACTAAATACTAGAAAATATGTTTTGAAC
Source organism: Arvicola amphibius (assembly GCF_903992535.2). NCBI lineage: Eukaryota > Metazoa > Chordata > Mammalia > Rodentia > Cricetidae > Arvicola > Arvicola amphibius. The sequence goes on from NC_052053.1 coordinate 69,148,113, forward strand.
AAGTAAGTTCAAAGGAATAAGTACTTGGTGTGACCTGAGGAGGTAATTAAAGTTCTGTGAAGATCAGACATGAGTAATGTCTGGATAGATGCCCAGTAAGCCAGGCAGAGAAGAAAGATGGCTAACAAAGAGTTCTCCAAGGTTATTTTAGTCTCTGTTCAAAGAGCAAGTGTTGCGGCTTATGCCAGTAATCTGTTTAAGAGGCTGAAGCAGCAGTACAGTGGAATCTGAGGTCAGCTTCAAAGAGAACCTGGTTCAGGAATCAATAAATAAATCCCTGTTCAAAGGAATTATCCCCCCAGGATGGAGAGATGGCTCAGTGGGTAAGAGCACTGGCTGCTCTTCCAGAGGACCCAGGTTCGATTTCCAGCACCCACATGGCCACTCACAAGTGTCTGTAATTCTAGTTCCAAGGTATCTGACACCCTCACATAGGCAGGATAGACACGAATGCAAATAAATCTTAAAAAATAAATAATTTTTAAAACTATCCCAAGCAGAAAGTCCTTCCTTGGCCCCATCATTTAACTGAGGGGATCACTGCAAAAACGTTAAACAACACAGACAACCCATACTACCTTACCCACACACGTGTCTCTCCCTTAGAAGGGCCACCTGATGAAAGCAGGAACTAGACCCATGTAGTGAACTAGGTCCTAACCCTCCAGACCATAAGAGGCACCAATATCTGTTGCACAACTGAACCCCAGCAAATACAGGGAACAGAATTTCATAAGAAAGCATTTAAAAATTGGAAATAAAAGGGAAAATTAGAATAAGTTCAAAGAAGGGTAAAACCAAGGAAAAAATGTTAAAGAAAAAAAAGTGAGTTGAACAGAATTGGATAGCAGCTACAAATAACAAAGAAAGCTTTGAGAAGTTGACGTATCTAAATCTGGGGGGCAGTGTGGTGATTCATGTCTTTAATCCCAGCACTCAGGAGGCAGAGGCAGGTAGATCTCTACGAATTTGACATCAGTCTAATCTACATAGTGAGTTCACGGCAGTCAGGACTACATAGTGAGACTGTCTCAAAACCAGCAAACACACACAAAAATGAGAGGCAGGAAAGGAGAATGCAGCGATGCACAGGTGTGGTCAGCACTGGAGTGGTCAGCGGGGAAGCTGGGTAGGGGCAGTGTAGGACAGGTGTGGTCAGCACTGGAGTGGTCAGTGGGGAAGCTGGGTAGCGGGCAGTGTAGGACAGGTGTGGTCAGCACTGGAGTGGTCAGCGGGGAAGCTGGGTAGGGGCAGTGATGCACAGGTGTGGTCAGCACTGGAGTGGTCAGCGGGGAAGCTGGGTAGCAGGCAGTGTAGGACAGGTGTGGTCAGCACTGGAGTGGTCAGCAGGGAAGCTGGGTAGGGGCAGTGATGCACAGGTGTGGTCAGCACTGGAGTGGTCAGCGGGGAAGCTGGGTAGCAGGCAGTGTAGGACAGGTGTGGTCAGCACTGGAGTGGTCAGTGGGGAAGCTGGGTAGGGGCAGGGATGGAATACTCAAAAGGACCTGAGGAGAAATCAGGTTTGTTCTCCTTCACCAGTATCTGTTACATTTTTGTTAGCACTTCAGAGGAGGGAAATTTTTTAATTTTGATTTTACTGGGCTATACATTTTTCTTCATTCCCCTCCCTTCCAGAGGAAGGAAATTTTTAAAGAATAATGAAGTTTCAAAGTTGCATGATTTGGTACAGTTTTGGCTTTTAATTTGGAAGGACATTTTGTCACCGCCCACTTCCCTCCTTTCCCTCTCCTGCTGTCACAGGCAATGTGATGTGAAAGCTTCTCATTGAGGACAATGAACCCTGACACCTGGCCTTTCCAGACATAACAGGAACTGTAGCATGACCACACATGTCACCCTTGATCACATGTCACAGAGATCTGATTTGAACAACGCCTATTATTCTTGGTTCACTGGGAAGAAAAGCAACAGAAGAAATAAAAATTATAAGAAGAAAGCTACAATGTCATCACTTGACAGAAAGCAAAGAAGGTTAGACCTTTATACTCTAGTCACTGTTTCACTGGGCAAGCACCTAAACCAAAAATGCACAACAAAGCCCAAAGCACACCAGTGTTCGCATAAGCAGTGGTTATCAATGTTTTGGTTATCAAAGCTCTGAAACTTGACCTCTACATACAGCCATGTGTGACCTTCAACTCCTGATACTCCTTCCTCCATATCCCAAGCGTAAGATTCCTGGCATGTAATACTACCACCTGACTTTACATGGTGCTAGAGACGGACCTCAGGGGTCACATGTGCCAGGGAAGCACTTTCCCCAATAAGCCACACCACACCATGTATAATTCTACCGAAGTTTGTAGATGTTCATGCCTCACCACCGTGAACACAGGGATTATATCTACCCATGTGCTCTAGTGTCCTCTAGCATTTCAACTTCAATACACAGACTTGCTATTTTACACATGATACATGATGTCGCATTTGCTCGTGCCTTACACACTGATGTCCTCACGCTCTGCCCACTTTACTCAGTCACAATAAGCTTTCACGGAGCACTGTCGTGCATATATAGTCAAGTCTGATCTATTTTTCATGCTTTCATTAGAAGGGACAGTGACCTGGCTTCCAAATGGCCTGAAAGTTAAGCTGAAGAATAAAAGCAGTGTGGTTATTTTTAGAGCTCTACAGGCATAAAAATACAGCATGGAGCTGTGACCCACGGCTATGCACAGCAAAGCAGCACATCATGCGACAATCTTCGCCTCTCTGGGAGAGCATCTGTAGTGCCTCACACGCCTGCTCTTCACTCCATTTCTAGAGACACTGCAGCATGCATCTGGGACCAGCATCCATAGCTGCCGGCACCTTTTGCAAACAAAATAAGCTACGCTCAAAAGGTAGACAATTATATAATTTGTGAAGATGAAAGGTGTAAATATATTTCTCTTAGCTTAGAGACAAGGTGTATTCGTGAGCACTCTCTCGAAATGAAAACAGAACTTCATTCCTAACACAGAAAGTTGTTTGTTTCAAACACAGCTCCAGTGGGTAAATGAGGAGACACGTTCTTTACCGGAGGACTCCTCCAAGAGAATGGTACCCGCCTGAGTGAAACACAGCTTCATCTCCAGCTCCAGCAAAGTCTCTGGCAACATTCCCACAACAGATCACTCAGCAGGTAAGCCTTTACACTTTGTGTATGGAGAGCACGTCAAAGTCTACATTTTCAAGACTTTGATATTTTAAAGCCTCCCAAGAACTTCTAATAACAAGAGTTATTTTCAAAAATTGTTGTTTGTATTATTATCTTTGGTTTTATTTAATTTCTGCTTAGTTATATCTAAGTATTTTCAAAGCTTGGGTTTAGCACTGACCTAGTTAGAAATTGAAAGACTTTAATCCATGTTCTAATCTTATTTTGACCTACATGTCTAACCAGTGAAAGACTCATGAATTTTTATGGCAATATTAAATTTTTTAAAAATCACTCATGGAAAAATCATAAAAATTTTGTGCAAGTAAACATTTAATATCTCCACAGCCTAAAAATGCCACTTTTCAGCTGGATGAAGTGGCCGAGAAATAATTCCTACAAGCAGACACACTATGCTGGTTCAGATACGGTGACAAAGACCCTGCTTCGGGAATTAAAATGGCATCTAAAAGAGCGTGAGAGATTAATACAAGAGATCGAAAATGAACAAAAAGTGAAAAAAAACAGGTGTGGATTACAACTGGCTGAGAAACTACCAGAATCCTCAGGCAACCATCCCAGCTACCGAACAAAGACAGCTTGAAGTTCTTTGTTCCCAAGTGCACCCTTGTCAAACCGGAACTATTCTCAGCAGGTAATGTGCTGCATTCTTGTCGTGTGTGTGTGTGTGTGTGTGTGTGTGTGTGTGTGTGTGTGTGTGTGAACTGTTCCACCTTAAGACTAGAAACTGCCCCATTCCGTCAGTGCTTTAATCACACACACTAGATACCTGTCTGCAAAACCCTATAGACCTCTGGATAGCTTACTGGTAGAAATTTATTACAATTACAATCAAAATTTCTTCACTGGAAGCTTTAACTACAAAGCTTTCCTGGTTATTCAAAAGGTAAGTACCTAGTACACAATATATTATGTAAGCTGCATTGGGAGGCGGATGGAGTACAAGAGAAATTTCTAAACAGTCATCCCTGCATCCCCCTTAGATTTCGAGAACTTCTGGCAGAAAATGATGTACTTCCCTGGGAAATAGTCTACATCTTCAAGCAAGTTCTGAAAGACTTCCTCAGCAGTCCTGACAGAGGTGGTCGGCACGCTGGCCTGTGGGACTCTGCCGCCAGCTGTTCCCCAGCCCCTGTGCTCTCAGGCGAAAGCTCCCAGAGGTCCCACAAAGACGAAATACCCACGATTTCAAGTTATGTAGACAGAAACGCCAACAGCAGGCTTCCATCATGTTCACACACAGTGTGGAACCGGCCGCACTACTACCCATCAAGTTAAAGAGCGCCGTGGGCACCTTAACATCGCAGCTCAGAGCACTAGCCAGAACAAACAGTGTTGTGGCCCCAAGTTTCTTTGTTACAAGGTCAGAAGTTAAAATTCATGTCACCAACCTGTTTTAGCAGCATTGTTTTTAACCACTCTAAATATTCAATATTTTCATTGATTAGTATGCTTTTAACTAAAACGTTGTCTAAATGTTTGAAGTATTTTCTTACACCTCAAATGTCATAGAACTAAGCAAATTTAATATGGTTTGACATATTTTTTGTGAAACTTAACCTTGACTTTTATTCTGAGAGCCCATGTGTAGAATAAATGATTAATATGAACTTCTTACACTGCAATACTGAAATGAAGTCAGATTCATTACATGATGTCACCCTCCATGGGAACAAGAGGAAGGGGCCATGAGCATGGAAGCACAATATTCAATCTAAAAGCACAGCTTTCCCTGTTTCTGAGAGGAGTTCACTATAATCACTGGTAGGAGCTTGAGACAGCAAAATCACGTCATTTGAGCTAGGCATGGAGGTCAGCCATGACACAGGCAAGATGCTGCATGACAAAAGGGGACAAAGAGGCCCAGAGAACCAAGAAAGGTATACTTAGATTCTGACTAGCATCCAAAAGCAAGGAGAAAGAAAATATCACTCCCTTTCTGAGTTCTGACTCAGATCCAGCAGAACCTCACAGCAGCTCATGGGGACTGCTATCTGATTTTTAATCATGATTAACAGAGCCAGGTTTTTATACTTCAAGCTATTTACTTAAATCTGGTGATGGAATTAAGGTTAAATCTGTGCACATGTGTGTGTATGCATCTGTGTATTAAGTATTTAGGATGCCTGGGGTGCTTCATGTACATTTTATTGAAAATTATATGGGCACAATAGCTAAAATTTTTAGCTAAGGAATAGATAAAATGAATTCATCTGCAGAAAACCAGTTGTACAGTATTCACACAACAGACTAGTAAGTTGTCATACTAGCCTGATCAATCTGTTTAGCAATGCCTAAGAAATTCTACATTCTGGGCACTGCACAATTTCTCATTTAATCCAAACCTTGCACATCTGAGATGTTATTCTCACTTGACAAAGGAACAGCTCAGACAAGTTCAGTGCCAAGTTCAATGTAACTAGCAGAGCTGGAATCACACTCAGCCTGTCCCACCCCAGCCCCAAGCTGCTTTCTGCAGTCCAGACACAAATAACAGCCGCCTGTGGACACCTCCTCTTGGATGCTCAAGAAAGGAAGCATCAAGTCCACATGCTCAAAACCAAAGTCTCAGCAGGTTTGTTTGTTTCCTAAAGGATGGAGTGATGCTCTGAAGGCCACAATTAAGAATTCAAATTGAGGCAGAGGCAGGTGGATCTCTGTGAGTTTAGGCCAGCCTCTCTACTACAGAGCAAGTTCCAGGACAGGCTCCAAAGCTACAAAGAAACCCTGTCTCAAAAACAAAACAAAAAACAAAAGAATTCAAATTGTATCCAAAAGCAATATTCCCACAAAAAGTCACTCCCATACTCAGCCTTAGGTGCAAGTGTTGGTGCAAGCCTGTTCCTTCTGTAAATGGTAACTGAGCATTGGCCTCATGCCAGACATTCTCTTGGTGCTGTAGCAGAAAACCATGAAAAGCCAGCACAAAGATGGGAGGTGCTTACAGTGACACAGCAAGAGACATGCTTTCTTCCAGGCTGGTCATGTGTGAACAGTGAGTCACTCTCTTACTCTGGAAATATATATGGTGCAGTTGCCATCAATAAATATCCTCAAAACCATCCTTCAGGGAAATCAGACATCTTGCGAGTCAGAAAGCCGTGAGGTACAAAGCAAACTCTACTCCCCATTCTGGCACCCATTCCCCCCTACCAAGAGAGTCATCACTCATCACTGTCAGAGGGACAAATAGCTATCTATTTCTATTAGCACATCGAAGTGCAGGCTAGCCTCCAGGCTCACTGAGTGCCAGTGGCTCTTCTCACTCAACCCCTACCCTAAACCTCTCCAGATCCTGGGCTTCCCCTGTCCCAGCTTCTCCCTATGTAACCCTGCCGATTCAGCCACATGCTTCTCTTGGCGCTCTCTCTCCCCCCCCCCCCTTTCTCTCATGGCCTGGTCCAATCTGCTGGCCATGTGTAGTCTACTACTTTCTCTTCCTGCCTCTTCCAGGGCTCTTCCAGATGCCTCTGGCTATACTTTCCCTCATCTCTACAATATAAACCTTCTTCCTCAAACATACCTGGGAGTGGCCATGTCCCCTCTTTATACAGAGGAGCAGCTCTCCTGTCCAGAATAAAGAGCAGGCGTAGAATACCCACTTGACAACTGGATCTAGACATTGCATTCAAATACCCGAGTGTCTACTGTATATCAGCGGCTGCAGTAACTAGCAGGAATTCTGTGACAATTTCCACAATCAGTAAGGTATTCTGTGTGAAGCAACACAACTCCAAAAATGTGCAAAGAGATGCATAAGCAGGGTGTTGAGTGAGCCCCTTCTGTTCAGGCGTCCCCACTCCATGGCCTCCCTTGATCCTTCCACCCCCTCTGACTCCCACCCCAATCTCTCACTCCATGGCTTCCCTTGATCCTTCCCCGCCCCCCCCCCTACAAAAAAATCTCTCCTTACTCAATCCAATAATGTCAAAGTGTTGGTGTAAGGATTAACTAACGTAGCTGCAGTCAGTCTGAGTGCTTACTACACACTAGGATGCTACACTGGATGTACAGATGTGTTCAGAGTCCAGGAAGGCACCGCAGAGAAATGCCATCTCCATTAGCACTATTCAGAAAAGCATCACCAGTAACTCACCAAGCCGGCAAGTTAAAGTGGTCTGGAAAGCGGACAAAGAAATGAAATGCACGCCAACCTAGTTTTTTAATGGCACACTCACCTTCTGTCATTTCGCTGCTCTGCAGATGCACCTTTGATTAACAAGTCTCAGTCCATAAAGACTTGGAGAGTTTAAAAATTGCTCCTTAGAAATTAAAATGACAAATGAATCTATACTTTTAGTTTCTGACAAGGTCAATAAATTCTAGTTCCAATATCAAAATAAATGAATGAAAACATTATATTCCTCCAGGGAAGCCTAAGGCAGTTGCAGAGCCTGAAGTGGGGCTCTGACACAAAATCATGACCACAATAATTCCAGGAAATAAAGTCTGAAAAATCAAACAAATTAGCCACTCTATGTCCCCGGGGTTCCTCTAAAAAACAAACTTACCAAAGATCTAAAGGTTGTACTTGACTCTACAATGGACGGAAGCAGTGCTAATAAGAATCACTTTTAAAAACTAAAACACTGCCAGCAAGACGGCTCAGCAAGTAAGGACGCTGCCACACAAGCCTGATGACTTGAGTTCAGTCCTTAGAACCCAGCACTCCTGTGTTGAGGTGGGCAGCAGACAGGGAGAAAACACAGTCAAGAGAAACCCCGACCCAACAAGGGAACAGACAAGAAGCGCTCCTGAAAGCTGCCCTCCGACCTCCACAAGCAGACCCTAACTTGTGTATATGCTTATACACACACCCTGTATCTTCCCTGTATTTTTCCAGTTTTAGTATACATGCTGCCCAAGCAAGCACACATATCAATACAGCCCAGAAGCACAGAATAACAAATTAATTTTTAAAAATTAAAGAGACATTAGAGTTGGTGGTGCATACCTGTAATCCCAATGCCTTGGAGATTAAGGCAGGAGGACCACTTATGCTCAGTTTCAAGATTAAATTGGGCAAAATAGTAAAACACTGTCTTGAAATATCTTCTCATTAACAAACAGTTCTCAACAACTGCCAAGAGTGCTGGGTTTCGGGTGAGAGTAACAGAGGTACCATGCTAGGGTACTACCATGCTGGCTTCTACTTGCTACCTCCAGTCTCTCCTAAACAGAGGTGTCCTTCTGCCTGACTCCCACCACATCCACCCGTCACTCGAGGCAGACACTTAACCCAAACCAAGGGTAGTGATGAGAGGTGAAAGGTTAGTGAAACCGAACAAGAACTGGAGAGATGGCCTTGTGGGTAAAAGCACTTGCTGCTCTTCCAAAGAACCAGAGTTCAGTTCCCAGCACCCACATTAAGTAGTTTAGAACTGCCTGCCACTCCCGATTCCAGGGATCTGACACCCTCTTCTGGCCTCTACAGGCACCTGGACTCATATTCCATACATCCACTATGACACAAAATTTAAAATAATAAAGTAAAATTGAACAAGGAGTTAGCATCAAACTCTTTGCTAGTTACCTACTGAAATGTACAAATGCACTGAAAATTTATGTCTCTATAGAAACCGGCACAAATGCACAAACAGCTTCATTCGTAACTTCCAGAACTGGGAAACAACCAAGACGTGTGTCCATAGATAAATATGTCCATAGATAAATAATGCAATTACTAAGTGAAAGCAGCCAGTCTCAGAGGGCTGAGATTGTGTGTTTCAACGACACAGCATTCTGCAGAAGAAAAACATGGAAACAAACAAACAAACAAAAAATCCTTAGTTGTCAAAGGTTAAGGAGCAGTAAAACCGGGTGGACCACGTTGATTTTTACTCCTAATGATATCGGGATGTGCAACATCATGAATCCAAAGCCACGCTGTGTTTGCAACACCACAAAAAAAAAAAAAAAAAAAAAAAAAAAAAAAACTCAAGCGTCACTTGAGGAGTCTGGAAAATTATCCTTCGCCACACCAGTGTGTGTGCATTAACAAACAACAGTGGGAAGCACAGAAGGGAAGCGGTCATTTGGGTAACTCTGCACAAGGTTTCTAGAAACGGGCAACCAACTTCAAAACCAGTGTCTGGAGACTCTAGAGAGAGGAACCAGAAATTAAAAGTATAGAATGGTTTTGCAGAAGACCTGAGTTTCATTCCCAGCACCCAGGCAGGTCAGGGGGCTCACAATGGCCTCACGCCTTTAATCCCAGGAGGCAGAGGCAGGTGGATCTCTGTGAGTTCGAGACCAGCCTTGCCTAAAGAATGAGCTCCAGGACAGGCTCCAAAGCTATAGAGAAACCCTGTCTCGAAAAACCAAACAAACAAATATAAGATAACCCTTCAGGAAGGAAGGTAGACAGCATCTGGGGCAGTGAGACGCCTCACCTGGATAAGGGCACCTGCCAGCAATCCCAGCGACCAGAATTCAATCCCCAGGAGCCAATACAGGAGGACCTACTCTAACAAGGTATCCTGGCACAAGTATACATACACACACACACACACACACACGTTCTCACCCGCAGTGAATCCTTGCAATGAAAAATTTAAAGCAGTCTATGAACTTGGGGCTGGAGAAATACAAGACTTGTAAATCTCAAGACTTGGGGAGGTGGAGGGCAGAGAATTGAGAAATCCAAGGTTGTCCATGGAGGCATAGTAAGTTGAAGCCAGGATGGTCTAAATAAGACCCTATTTTAAAACAATAGGCAGGGAATTAAACAAACAAGCCACCAAATTCTTGGGAGGCTCAGCTTCTTGCAGGAAAACCTGGGATGGCACCTATTTGCTGAGGGCTGCGCTACAGTCACAGGCTTGAGGGCCCACCCCAACCTCTCCCAGGCTCCCTACCTCCCAAAGGTGGAAGATGGCCGGGCCGGTGCTGTGGCCACAGCTGGACCTGGATCCTGGGCCTGGATGGCAGGGGCCTCGCTGGGGGCTGCAGCTGGGCGCTGCACCTCCTCCCGGGCTGCCTCGGCAGGGAAGGCGGGCGGCAAGCCCAGCAGCTCCACATTGGTCACAGTCTTGCCTATGGTGAACCAGTCGTTGATTTGGTCGACTGTGAGCTTGCGCAACATCCTCGACACCCAGGAGCTGCCTCAACTGTCCAGCTCCAAAGATGGCAAAAGCCTCAAGTGAAGCTCCCTGCCCAGCGCCACAACGACCGACCGTTCTAGAAGGCCGCCCCTCCCCCCTCCCTCGCTGAGGCCATCCAATCAGGCTGTGCTACGCATGAGAGTGGGGCAGGCCCTGCACGTGCAGGCCCACGCCACTACCACACGTGGGATCTGTGAGCAGCCAGTGCCTCCCCGCAAGGCCTTCTGGGATAGTTGGAGTCAGGTGACCTGGACAGGCAAGTAATTAACTGAGACCGCCTTTAAGTGGTTCTGACTATGGCGTCTGCACAGTTCCAGGGGATGCTGATAATATTTACAGCACTCCTGCCGCTAACTCGGCCTGGAGCCCTCCAAGGAAGGACTGACCTCAGCCTGAGCGGGGCCACAAACCTCAGATATTAAAAGAAATTATAGTTTTCTGCTCCAGGGGCACCAGAACGGTGGTTGAACAAGGATCTCATTGGCCCTAACTAGGTGGGATAGTTTTTGGTGTTCCCTTCTCACATGACTCAAAGATCAAAGCGAACAAGGACCACTTGGTATCAGGCGATTCTTAAAGGGCTTGTAGGCTCTAGATCATCCGATCTCGTGTGAAGACTGAGCAGCTTATGGCCTTGGCCTTTGAGGCAGATTTGGCTTATTCACAGAAGAGCTTGAGGGTCTGCAGAACAGGGATGCAAACAGGTGACAGCATTTAGCCACGAAGGCTCTATTAGCAGCACTCTCCATGAAACAGAAGTAAACTGTTTAAGTTCATTCGCCTTTTAGCCTCAGAACGCACACAGCATTAGGCGTTTTGAATGACTGCTGGAATCACCCGTAAACATGTTCAAACGTTTGAAAATGTGATACAGTGTTTTGGACTTGAAATTACATTAAAGGCCTGCTGTCTGGTTTGAAGCTTTGTCTTCAAAGAGCTATGATGCTCTTCCTGTTAGCTCATAACGGTAATCCTTAATCCTAGCACTTCAGAGACAGAGACAGAATTGCTGGGCGTTTGCCGGCCGGGGCAACAGCGTAAGAGTTTATCTCAAAAAAAAAAAAAAAAAAAAAAAAAATATATATATATATATATATATATATATATATATAAATATATATATATATATATATATAAAAATATATATATATATATATTCTTTCTTGAACTATATCTTAAACCTGATTCAGGTCCCAAGACCCTCTTTGCACTCCTAATAGTGACTTGAGACCCTAAAGAGCTTTTGCTTATGGTTTATATCTATCTGTCTATGGAGGATTACAACCAAGGAAGGTTATATGCCCTTGTCCAAATGATCTTCAGTTCGGCACAGCCTACTGAGGCATCTTAGTTGAGGGACTACTCAGATGGGATTGTCTTGATTGATGAATGATGTGTGAGGGCCCAGCCCGCTGTAGATAACACCATTCCTAGGCAGGTGGAACTGAACGTAAGCCAGTAAGCTGCCTTTCTCCATGGTTCCTGCCTCTGCTTTGCTTAAATTCCCGCCTTTGTCTTCCCTCAAGGTTAGACTGTGACTTTTAAGTGCAATCTGAAATAAACCCTTTCCTCCCCAAATTGCTTGAGTTGGAATGTTTTATTGCAGGAACAGAAATCAAAACATTATTAATTTAAAAGAACAATTAAAACTCATTTAATGTCAAGCAATATTATTTATGAAAATCACTATTTTCCCAAAAGCTCATATATAAGATTGACACATTTTTAAATTTTATTTTATTTTTATTTACATATATGTGTGCATATATGCTATGTGTGAGTGGCCAGAAGAGAGCATTAGATTAGCTGGACATTCAAGCAACTTGTAAGCTGCTCATGTTCTGAGAATCATATTCTGGTATTCTTCCAGAACAGCCCCTGCCCTTAATGGCTGAGCCATCTCTCCAGCCCCAGAGTGACACTTAGAAATTTTCACCAGTCCCTTAGTGTCAAACTGAATGAAAACAACTTTTCTGTCTCTGTGATGCTATATGATATCACAAGTCTCAGGGCCTCTGGAACATTCCATTGTACACATAAGAGAATTCTAGCAAGAAATGACAAACCTTATTGTGATGGAAAGAGTTTTGGTCCTCAGAGGCCCTAGAAACCTCTGAACTTGAAGCATCACTACCCTAGAATAGCAAGCTTTCCAAGATTCCATGCAACTTCATTTGATTCAAAGTCCCTTTTCCCTTCAAAGCAGGATGACGGCCATTTCTCTGCATTCTCCCTGTATCCCCATCCTCCCATCTGAGCTCATTTTTCTCTTGTCTGAATGACTTTACTGTAGAGCTGTTAGTAATTATTCATTTTTAATTTGTCCAAAACAGCATTTCACCTTTACTAAATGTTAATTTTTAGATAAATAGAATTCTAGATGGGCAGCTATTTTAACATCATTCTTAGGTATTAGCATCTTTTGTTTGGTGGTGCTGGGAATGGACCCAAGGGTCCTCGCACATGCTAAACAAACACCCTTCCACTGAGCTACAACCCTAGCCCTGGTCTTTAGTTTTATTATGTGGCTTCTAGACTTTCCATTTCTCTGTCTGTTTGGTTTCAGTAAGACTTTTTGAGCCTTTGGGTTTTTTTTTAGTCCCTTTTGGGAAATTCTCAATCACCTATTAGCTCTTCAGATATTTCTACCCTACATCCCATTGATCTCTAAGATCTAGTTAGCTGTATAGTTGAAAGTTAAGCTCAGTTGTAGAGTTCATATTTTGTTCAATGCCCCACGCTCATCTCCAGAATCATGAGAGGAAAAGGCTGGACATAGTGGTTCACCCCTGTAATTCCAGCATTTGAAAGACTGAGGCAGGAGAATTGCTGTGAGTTTGAGACTACAAATATATGCAGGCAAAACACCCATATCCAAAAAATAATAGTGATTTTTAAATTTAAAAAACAATCACAAGCCGGGCAGTGGTGGTGCACACCTTTTATCCCAGCACTTGGGAGGCAGGAGCAGGTGGAGTTCTGTGAATTCGAGGCCAACCTGGTCTATAAGAACTAGTTCCAGGACAGCTAGGCCTGTAACACAGAGAAACCCTGTCTCGAGAAAAAAAAAAAAACAACAACAAGACAACAACAACAAAGGAAGGCTAGCTAGATGGGTCAGTGGGTAAAGGTGTCTGACCACTTGAGTGTGATGCCTGAGACTGTGGATTTCCTGTCACTCTACATGGATACCATGGTACTTTGATTCACACACACACACACACACACACACACATCCACATAGTAAAAAATTTTAAGGGAAAAAAATAAAAGAGGAAAGGAGAGGGAGACAATCCCAGCTGCACTGGACTGGCTACTGCGGGCTTTGTTTCTGTGAGGTATCTTTGTCTTCTCTTGTTTGTCTGTGTCTCTTATTATTTCTCCTGGCTTCTGTTTTGGCAATTGCTAAACATACCAAATTTTTTTTTAGTTTTTTTTTTTTTGTTTGTTTGGTTGATTGGTTCTGTTTGGTTTTTCAAAGCAGAGTTTCTCCATGTAACAGCCCTGGCTGTCCTGAGACTCTCTTTATAGACCAGGAGCCTCCAACTCACAGATCTGCCTACCTCTGCCTCTCAAGTGCTGGGATTAAGGGCATACACCACCACTGCCAGAACCTTTTTTTTCTTTTTTTGTTATTTTGAGTCACCTGCCCACCCACCCATCCCCAGCTGAAGACTAAATCCAGGGCCTTATGATTGAGCAAGCGCTATCACTGAACTAAATCCCCATGCCCTAATTTGTTTTAATTCAACAGATAGATTTGTTTTCCCACTTTCTGCTGATGATTTAGTGGTTCCTTAAACAAAGGTATGGGCCTGGAGATATGCCTAGGTGATTCAGAGCACTTGGTGCTCTTCCAAAGGACCAGCACCGAATGGTAGATCACAGCCATCCTTAATTACAGTTGTAGGGTATCCAATGCCCTTTTCTGACCTCTGAGGACACCAGGCACAAACCTGGTACACAGACATGGATGTGAACAAAACACAATAAAATTAAGCCTTTTTTTGGGGGGGGGGGTTCGAGACAGGGTTTCTCTGTAGCTTTGGAGCCTATCCTGGAACTAGCTCAAGGCTAAAATAAAGCAAGAACAATGGTTGGTTGGTTGGTTGGTTGGTTGGTTGGTTGGTTGGTTGGTTTTTCAAAACAGGGTTTCTTTGTATCTTTGGAGCATGATGTGGATGGAACTCCCTCTGTAGACCAGACTGACCTCAAAGTCACAGAGATCGGCCTGCCTCTGCCTCCTGGGTGCCGGGATTAATGGCGTGCACCACCACCGCCCGGCTAGTTTTTGTTTAGAAACAGGGTCTCACGTAGCCCAGGATGGTCGTAAAATCCTGATCATCCTCTGTTTTCCAAGTGCGAGGATTATATGCACACCACAAACAGCTAGTGTATTTATTTAAAAAAAAAACAAAAACAAAAACAAAAAACTACTAGGTCCAGTCCCTGGAGTTCCTGCAGAAGTCTTTAAATCACTTTCCAACGTCTTTTAAAGATAAGTGCTATGCTCAAAATGGCTGCTTATTCAAATATGTAGCACAAAAGTTAGCAATACTGGGGGAAATGGCAAGAAACAAAAAAAGCTTGGCGTAATGGTGCAGGCCTTTAATCCCAGTATTCAGGAGGCAGAGGCAGGCAAACTTCTGAATTTGAAGCCAGCCTGGTTTACATAGCGAGTTCCAGGCAACATAGAATAAAACCTTATCTCGGAAAAAAATCAAGTAAAGAGGGTTTCTTTTTCCTTTATTGCTTTGTTTCCTTTGGTGTTTTCTTTGTTTGGGAAGGTGGGAATGTAATAGTCCCGACCAGAATTGCTATATAGAACACCCTAGTGTCACACTCAAGAGAAACATCCCCTTACTCCTGACCCTCCCACCGCCTCACCCCTTACTCCACCCCCACCCTGTGCCTCTGCCTCCTAAGTGCTAGGATTAAAGACCTGCGCCACTAAGACCTGCCTTTGCTTTGTTTCAGTTTTTTATTTTTTGTTTTAGGAGACTCTGTGTAGCTCTGGCTGTCCTGGAACTCAAGTGTAGACCAGGTTGGCCTTGAACTCACAGAGATCCTCCGGCCTCTGCCTCCCTGGTGCTGGGATTAAAGGCGTGTAACACCACACCCGACTTTTGGTTTACCAGGCAGTCTCACGCTGTAGCCCAGGCCTGCTGCCTCAGCTTCTTGAGTGCTGGGTTTAAAGATTTAAACCCTGTAAAGGGGCTTTTTGTTTGTCTTAAGGTCAATTTATCTGGACTGTCTACTGTATTGGGTTCGGTACTGAAAGCCCGGTGTTTCCGGAAACCCACGTCAGTGTTAAGACACCAGAGAGACACAGTAGACTCCACCTCCCAGCAACTCCTGGTTTGGGCCAACTCCCATCCAAGCTTGCAGCACCCGGGTGACCACCGGGGGCGCTGTGGTGCGCAGGCGCAGAAGGCCCGGCAGCCGGCTCCTGGAGCCTCCGTTCCTTCCGCTTTCCCGGCTGGCCCCGCGCAGCGCCTGCGTGCTCAGTGACCTTTCCCAGACTTTTGGAAATCTGGTGTGGCCTGTGGCCTTAGTCCCGCTGAGGTGAGAGCCGGGCCGGGACCTTTTCCTGTATTCCCAACAACGGGAACTGGAGAGGGACCGGGGCGGGGTGCGGTGGGGCTGAGGTAGGTCGGGAGCGCAGGCCAGGGACTCTGCGGTCCTCGCTGACCTTGGAGCAGACCCTGCGCCGCGGACTGTGAGGAGGGTCCACGGGGTTCCCACGAGTGCGGCCGGGGAGTGCCCGGGGGTCAGTCACGCCGACTGCGAGAATGTGCTCGGCGGTCAGTTCTCCAGACCTGCAAGGGTGTTCCTGGAGTCATGCTCCCCGATTGTCCGGGAGAGGGATTGTCGCCAGTCCTTGGCATTAACAAGGGTCTGGGAGGGTGTGCTCTGAGATCATTTCTCTATACTGATAGAGGGGTTATTCCTCAAGACTTCATGGGGAGGCACCTAGAATCATCACAGAGAAGGTGTTGTCCAGGGGCTAGATTCTGGTGAAGGCCCATCTCAGGCAGCATTATGGACACATGGATGGGCCTGTGTACATAGGCTTTGGCAAAGAGGCATGCCACCATCAACTGTGAGCATCCTGTTACCTACCCAAGTTATTTAAACTAGTTACTGATGCAGCTAGAGGCCGAACCAAGAAGCATCACTCCAAAGTTACTGCCTTCTTTCCTTTATGCCACAGGTTTCTTCCAAGTTAGGCATTGGCAAGGGAGATGTTCGAAATTGTATCAAACCACATTATTAACCTTAGCCTGTCACGTGTCCTCTCTTTACAGTGTACTGCACGCTTGCTGTTACTTTAATTTTCAAAAACTTTGCAGGCATAGGCAGTCTCCGTAGAATAAAACAGTGCCAGGGTCCCCAGATCCTGAGCAAAATCCATAGGTAATCGAAGTCTTTTTCTATCCTTGTAGTTTACTTTCTCCTTTTAGGCCCTCGTGTGATAAATAGCACTTCCCTTTTGGGGGCAGGGGGCGTTGAGACAGGGTTTCTCTATCGCAGCCCTGGCTATCCTGGAACTTGCTTTGTAGACCAGGCTGGCCTAGAGCTAACTAGAGCTAAGAAAGGTTCATCTGCCTCCCCGGTGCACACGCCATTACGCTGGGCTATCAGTGAATCAGTCCCACTTTTTTTTTTTTTTAAAAAAATACTTATTTATTTATTTATTATGTATACAATATTCTGTGTGTGTGTGTGTGTCTGCCGGCCAGTGACCCACCATGTGGTTGCTGGGAATTGAACTCAGGACCTTTGGAAGAGCAGGCAATGCTCATAACCATTGAGCCATCTCTCCAGCACCCAAGTCCCACTTCTTTTTTATTTTGTTTTCTAAGACAGGGTTTCTCTGCCAGGCATGGTGGCACACACCTTTAATCCCAGCACTTGGGAGGCCGAGGCAGGGAGATCTCTGTGAGTTCAAAGCCAGTCTGGTCTCCAGAGTGAGTTCCAGGATAGGCTCCAAAGCTACAGAGAAACCCTGTCTGGGGGGGAAAAAAAAAAGAAATTTTCTATGTAGACCAGGCTGGACTTGAACTCACAGAGATACACCTGCTACAGCCTCCCAAGTCAAAGGCATGCACAACCAACACTGCCTGTTCTTGATATCAGGTCTTAACGCTTGTACTTAGCCTGCTAGAGGAAAAGAGGAATCCCTTTCAGGTCCCCCCTTAGAATCCCAGTGGCCTAGCAATTGCTGCTGTCTGTTGAGTTTTTGTAGCAATTCCTTGTTACAGGTTTGATCATTTACTGCGTGCTTACTCTTCAGTAGGTCCTAGGCTAGACCCTTTATATTTCAAGAGCTCTGTGGAGCAAGTAAAAGGTCCTTGATTGACAGAAAAACCTGACACAGGAGATTTAGGGAGTTCCTAAAGTTGAGAGCAGAGCTGGAATTTCTAACCTGCTGGTCCTTTGCAATACTTTGAGTCCTTGTCTGTCACTCAGTAGCTTGGGATTCTTTAGCTTTCCAAAGGCCACCTCCGAAGGATATCCAAGGTAGGACTATCATGTTAGAGCATCTGAATACAAATATTAGGAATTTAGGGACTGATACAGTCCAGGAGAAGATAATAGCCACACGCTATGAGTTAACTCCCTGGGCTAGCTAACCTTCAGGCCGTTCTTCAATTTAAGTTCATTCCCATAGGAGAGAGCAGGAAGCAAGACCATAGGGATAGATTGCTACAGTAACCAGGAGTATAGACCAGATTTGGTATGCTC
The DNA here is from genome assembly GCF_903992535.2 of Arvicola amphibius. Classification (NCBI taxonomy): domain Eukaryota; kingdom Metazoa; phylum Chordata; class Mammalia; order Rodentia; family Cricetidae; genus Arvicola; species Arvicola amphibius. The sequence continues at coordinate 69,166,146 of NC_052053.1, forward strand.
TAATCTAGTTTGGGTCATGGGTAGTTTTGGGAGTATAGTAGTATAGGAGTATTGTCAAGCAGTAAATGGTGCTGTTTGGGGCTTTTGTTTTGTTTTGTTTTAGATTTATGTATGTGTTTTGCCTGTGTGTATGTATGTGTACTCTGTATGTGCCCTTGGAGGGTCAAAAGGCAGTGTCAGACCCCCTGAAACTGGAGTTACATTGCAGATGGTTGTAAGCCACCATGTAGGTTCTGGGACCATAACTGGCTGAGCCATCTCCACCCTTGGGAGGACATCCTTAGATTAGAATCTAAACTCAAGGACCTAGTTGGTGTGCACATGTTCCCTGGTTCACAATAACATTCTGTATAACAGGTACTTTCGAAACGGTGCCAGTGTTGTGTGCATTCTACATATACTAACTCACTTACGATCATAGCAGCCCCTTCGGGTAGAACTGTTTTACTGTCCCTGTCAGACAAGTGAGACATCTAAATTAGTGGTTTGTGTCTGGCAGCCACATTCGTCCCTGATCTTCAAGTTCATTATGAGTGCTTCTGCCAAAGTCACTTCTCCAGATGGCCTGGCTCTTCCTTGTTTCCTCCCCAGCACATGTCCCCTTCTCTTCTGCTGAGTCAGTATGGTCCACATCTCAGTAATTCAAGGGCAGCCACTGGCCTTTACCTAGACTGAACTTCTGACAGGTCTGTACTATAGGATTAATAAACAGTTGTGGAAAGCCAGAGAACGCTGAGAGGTAGAACTCTCTGCAGTAGTGGTGCAGAGCAGGCCTTCAAGGTAAGGGGTTTCCAGGTCAAACGAGAAGGGCTCAGAGCTGGATGTTCCTGGCGCTCTTGGAGTCATCGGATGTCTCACAACCACCAGTTGAGAATGAGAGAGTATCCGGTTTGGAATCTGTGGTAAATTGTAAAGAAATAGGAAACATTACTTTGAGAGCGATCATATTTGGCTCATCCTGTATTGTTCTGTATTCATCCATCAATCTCAGCACTGAGCAACTGGAGGTGAAAGTGTGCCACTTTACCAGGCCTGGGTATTGTTCCCACAGAAATGAGCATGCCTAACCCTGGTTGTTTTTTTGTTTGGTTCGGTTTGGTTTGGTTTGGTTTTTTCCCCCACCAATTTGGAACACTAATAATGCTGAAAGGAGTGTTTCCACCCAAAGGTCAAAAAAGTGGCGTGTGATTTGGGGCTAGCATTAGTGGCAGATAGGCTTAAGGGGAGCCTGCTGGAGGGGTTTCAGTTCAGAGAGCTCCACAGAGCCTGTGGGCTAGAACACTGTCAGGTGAAATAATGAAAGTATCCTGCCAATTGGGTATGCGCTAGCAGTAATCTTAATGTTTGTTCTTTTCCAGATGCTTCAAAGCCTTATTAAGAATGTCTGGGTCCCCATGAAACCCTACTATACCCAGGTTTACCAGGAAATTTGGGTAGGAATGGGGTTGATGACCTTCATCCTTTATAAAATCAGGAGTGCTGGTAGGTTTATGTTTTTATGTAATTCTTCAAAGTTGGCAGGGGTGGTGTTTCAGATAAAAAAAAAAAATATTTGGTATTGGTTGTTTACTCTTAAGCTCTTTACTCTTTGGTCTTTAGGGGGACCTGCCACTCAACTCTTTCTTATAAGCCCAGCCTTAGCTTGGATTGTTTCTAGGTAGCTTTATCTCATCATCTTTTGCCTCTGGGCTTTTTCCTTTCTCCATTTTTTTATATCTTACTTTCGATCTTACTCCAAAGCTGGGTGGCTGGCCCCTAGTGTCTTCCTCTCCTTGTTCTATTGCTCCTTCCTCTGCCCACATTTCTTCTAATGATACTTTACCTGCCAGCCCTGCCTATTCTTTCTCCTGCCTCGCTATTGGCCGTTCAGCTCTCTATTAAACCATCAGGTGTTTTAGGCAGAGAATCACAGCTTCACAGAGTTAAATGCAGCATAAACAAAAATAACACACCTTAAAATAATTTCCTACAATAAAAAAATCACAATTAGGGAACTATGACTTTTAAAAATATTTCTATCCTGCTGGACGGTGGTGGCGCACACCTTTAATCCCAGCACTCGGGAGGCAGAGGCAGGTGGATCTCTTGAGTTCGAGGCCAGCCTGGTCTACAAGAGCTAGTTCCAGGACAGGCTCCAAAGCAACTGAGAAATCCTGTCTCAAAAAAAAAAAAAAAAACCATAAACAAACAAACAAAAAAATTATCCTATGCATGTAGATAAACATGATGTGTGTGGGGTACAGTTGTCATAGCATGTGTACAGAGGGATGCAGTTGGTTCTCCCCTTCACCTGTATGTGGGTCCCAGGGATTGAACTCGGGTCACTCCAGGCTTGTGCAGCAAGCGCCTTTACCTGCTGAGCCATCTGGCTGGTCCAGAACTATGATCTTGGATACCCATCAACAAATGAATGAATAAAAAAAATATGGAGCCGGGCGGTGGTGGCGCACGCCTTTAATCCCAGCACTCGGGAGGCAGAGGCAGGCGGATCTCTGTGAGTTCGAGGCCAGCCTGGTCTACAAGAGCTAGTTCCAGGACAGGCTCTAAAAAAGCTGCAGAGAAACCTTGTCTCGAAAAACCAAAAAAAAAAAAAAAAAAAAAAAAAAAAAAATATGGAATAAAGTAGCTGAAATAGCCCTTGTTGGGAGAGCTTAGACTAAAAAAAAAAAAAAAAAAAAAAAAAAAAAAAAAAAAAAGGTAATAGAAAAGAAAAGTGGAATTTTAGTCAGCTATAAAAGAAAAAATGTTATTTGCAAGAAAATGAATAGAAGTGAAGATTGTCCTGCTAATGACATGTCAGACTCAGAAAGACATCTTCTCGCACATCTTCTCGCAGTCTGCTTACGCATGAACACTTGCCATGAAAGTAAAAAGGGGCTGTTGTGTGCAGGAGACGGCTGAGGGCAGAGGAGAGCAAGTGAGGGCAGAGGGAAGAGAGGGAACAGGACATGAGTGGCTGTGTACGTGCTGTCTTGAGACCTCCTACTTTGTATGCCAGTTTTCCAACTTTGGATAAAGAAATGACTATGACACGCAGCCATTACTGTTTCTGAAAGCATGCTGTATGCTTTACCTAACGTGTGAAGCCTGCAGTCACATTGATTTTTGACAATTATTGACGGGGCACTTTTGTAGGGCATTGGTGTAACTGACTTTCTCTTCTGTTTTAGATAAAAGAAGTAAAGCTTTGAAAGGTAAGAGTTCTGCTTCTTGGATGGTTGTGGATTGAATAAGGCCACCATAGCTTTTCAAAACAAGTTTTATGAGTCCTGAATTGAAACAGATGCCTGGTTCCGCAATTCTATAAGATACTGTGGAAATACTAAAGATCAAGACATTAGCAGTTAAATGTTACAGTGAGCACCCTTTGGGCCAAGTAACGCTTCTGGCAGTGACAGAGAGAGCGGGTAGCTAACGCCACCAGTAGGAAGACACAGGTTAGCTGGTTACCATGCTACTGAAGCTCCCGTTTTATTTGGAGGAAAGTATGTGATAAGTTTGTGCCCTGGCACTGACACTGTGGTCATCTGAGACTTACACGAACCCAGGACTGATTTCCTGAGCTTCTGCACGGGAGACCTTCCTCTGCTCCCGAGAGTGGACTGCAGCATCAGCATTGCTTGCACAGGTGTGGAACTGTGCTGCGTGTGTCATATAGAAGTGGCTCCCACCCCCATTCTGGGTGGGGTTTTATTTATTATGTTTACAGTGTTCTGTCTGCATGTCAGAAGAGGGCATTAGATCCTATTGTAAGTGGTTGTGAGCCCCCATGTGGTTGCTGGGAATTGAACTCGGGACTTCTGGAAAAGCAGCCAGTGAGTGCTCTTATCCTCCCAGCTGCTCTGCAGCCCCCTAGGTGAGAGTTTTGTTTTGTTGATTGGATTAGGGCAGGGAATTTTTTTTGTTTTTGAGGCAAGATCTCACTGTCAGCTTAGCTGATCTGGAATTTACTATGTAAACCAGGCTAGGCCTTGAAATTAGATATCCTCTTGCCTCTGCCTCCCAAGTGTTGGGATTAATGGTATGTACACCATACCCTGCCCCCATTCTGTTTTGTAGCATTGAAGGTGAATTGTCTAACTTGATACTTTAAACAGTAAATTATATTCTGTTCTTGCTTCTAAACTGAATCACTTTGTTCCTCTCCTTGGAAGGCTCAAGTTCTGCACCTGCCCATGGTCATCACTAACCGCTCACCGAGTCCACTCAAGATGAATCCTGTCGGCTAAACTTAAGCAAGTGTGTTAGATGGGAACATGAAACATCGCTGTACACTTCCCTAAGTACCATTTACAACGTGGCATCAATAAATGTGTCTGAGTAGCACCCTTCCTGTGGATACTACTCTCTGCTTCCCCTGAATAATTCCTCCATCACAACCTCTGAGCCACCTTCCTTAGGAAACCTGAAGATGAGAAGCAATGTGTGCTCCCATAGAGACTGGTCACTAGTGTCTAGATACAAACTCCAACTCCAATATTCTATAATTATTCGTTAAATGGTTTTGCCTCTGCCTATCTGACTTCTCTGATCTTGGTTTCATATTTTGGGAAAGAAGATGTTAATTATTTTAAGAGCTAACTTGGAAATGTTTTATAAGGGTCAATAAGAAGATAAAGGGGAACAACGTTAACTTGTGAAGTGGTGAAGTAAGAGGGCATGGACAAGCGTGGTGGCGCACACCACTAATCCCGGACAGAGCAGCGAGGACATAAGTTCTGAGCTCACAGCTAGCCTGAGCTACTGAAACCTGTCTCAAAATAAACTATTTAAAAGACAGGTGGAAGGAGCTGGAAGCTGGGATGGTCCACATCAAGCAGCTTAAATACTTACTGATTCTGGCGCCAGAAGATCCAACACCCTCTTTGGGTATCTGTATACATATAACATGCATACATGCTCATTGATAAAACGTGTTAATGGAAAGAAGGCTGGTACAATGGCTCAGCATGTAGAGGTGCTTGTCCCCTGATAACTTGAGTTTGAGCCACAGGGCCTTTGTAGCGAAAGGAGAAAGCCACCTCTTTCTCAGTGACCTCCACCTGTGCATGAACACCTGTTTGATTTTTGTGGGAGTTCATCCTCGGAGCACATGGTCGGCATGAGCTCTGGGGCAAAATTACGTCCGAGTAATCAATCAGAGGAAAGTAAGCAATAAAATAAGCCAATGGGGACCTGTGTGTGGATACGGTCTTATAACCCAGTGTTTGGGAAGGTGAGACAGGACCACAAGTTCTAAAATGGCCTTGGCTTTCTCTTTGAGCCATCAACCAGCTCCCAGATTATGACACAGAGATTTATTATGAATGCTCAGCCTAGCTTAGGCTTGGTTTTGGCTAGCTCTTTTAAATTAGCCTGTTTCTCTTTATCTACATTTAACCTTGGGGCTTTTTAAGTTTCTTTCCTTCTGAAGTATATCTTTCACTGCCCCTTGTGTCTGGCCTGTGGGGCTGCCAGGCTTCTTGCTCTGGGTGTCTTCCTCATTCTCTCTTCCCACTCTGGCGCCTCCCTGCTTATTCTCCCTGCATGCCAGCCTTGCCAGTCCCTCTTCTGCCTAACTCATGGCCGTTAAGCTCTATTAGACCAATCGGGTGCCTTAAGCAGGCAGAGTGGAACACACAACACACCTTTACATAGTTAAACAGATGAGCATAAATAAAAGTAACACACCTGTACACAGTTACAGTAATAGTCGGCAGCATAAACAAATGTTACATGTCTTTGCCTAGTTAAAATAATATTCCACAACAGCCAGGCATGATGCCTTATACCTGTGATCTCAGCTCTTGAGAAGTTGAGGCAAGAGAATAAAAAGTTCTGAGTGAGGCTAGATGGGCTACAGGATCGATGACAGAGATGGTGGTGCATACCTCTAAATCCGTAGCTCCTATCTTAGGGCTAGTTACTGTTGCTGTAATGAAACACCATGACCGAAAGCAACTTGGGAAGGAAAGGGTTTGACTTACGTTCTGAGTCACAGTCCATTGAGGGGAGCCAAGGCAGGGACTAAAACCAAATGAGAACAGGAATCTGGAGGCAGGAGCTGATGCAGAGGCCATGGAGGGATGCTGCTTACTGGCTTGCTCAACCCACATTAAAGCACCTTGGGACCACCAGCCAAGTCACGGGTTGAGCCTTGCTACATGAGTCGCTAAGAAGATGCCCTACAGGCTGCCTACAGAAGGAGGCATTTTTCTCAACTGAGGTTCACTCCTCTTAGATGACTAGCTTCTGGCAAGTTGAGAAAATAGCCACCACAGCTGTGGAGACAGATCTCGAGTAAGTCAACCAGAATTTCATGGTGAGACTGACTTGAAACAGGAAAGATGGTAGTCTGCACCAGCTTTTCTCAGTTGTGCATTGAAATCAACTAAAGGCTGTAGGCATGGACTCCTTCCATGTGTCTCCTTCCACTAGTCTGGGAAAGAGCTCGACAAGTTACTGTTTCTAGGTTCCCAAGATATGCTTGATGCCCAAGACCAGGTCTTAGAAATGGCCAGTCCACTAAGGACAGGCTTGGCAGTGGCTGCTGTTCGTGAACACAAGCTTAGGCAGTTCGGGCTATCAAGTGCCAGGCCGGAAGGACATAGGGAGGCTGAGTCTGCCGACAGCTGGTTGCACCTGCCTCAGAATTGCTCCCCACACAGGTTGGACAGTTGCTCTTCCCAGTTACTAAGTAGTGTTCCTGCAGTTCTGGAGATCAGAACTGGTCGGTTCTCCATGTGGGCTGCTGTGACCTGTGCCTCTGATCTCAGCACTCATGCGGCAGAGGCAGGAAGATTACATGTTGGAAACTAGCCCTGTTTATACAGCGAGAGCATGGTTTTATTTATTTTTGGTTTTTCAAGACAGGGTTTCTCTGTAGCTTTGTAGTCTCTTCTGGAACTAGCTCTTGTAGACAGGCTGGTCTCATACTCACAGAGATGCACCTAATTCTGCCTCCCGAGTGCTGGGATTAAAGGCATGCGCCACCACCACCCGGCAAGATCATGGTTTTAAAAATGAATAACGGCAATAAAAAAGAAAACCTGTCTGTAAGTGTCCGTGCTACTACGTGTGCTACCTGTAGCATACTGCCTGCACTATGAATGGCCCACCAGTCTCCGGCAAGGGCCTGGAGATTTAAACACAGAGACACGGGTCATCCTTGAATTCCCCAAGAATGCCCCCTTTATTGTGTTCCAGGGCAGCATATAAAGGGATCCGTAACTGATAGTCACGTCCCAGCCAAAACCACCAGAAACCACTCCCCTGCCATCAGGAACTCCTAAGGGTCTCGTGCTCAGAGCAGCTGCAAGCACAGGAAAACAAGTTGTTTTGCTCAGAGCAGTTGCAAGCATAAGTTGTTTACAGGAAATTCAGGGTCTGGGGGTCCACAGCCCCCAATACCTGTCCAGACCCCACTTGCTATCTGTAAGCCGAGAGAATACTTTCTGAACCCACCAGGATTTTGGAAACAGCAAGTCTTGTACTGAAAGTGACCTGTAGGTGGAGCCAAAATCTGGGCAAACAGTGGTCACCCTAGTGGCCTTGTGGGCTGAGAGCTCGCTGACAACTGTGCTGTCACTCTACTGGGCTCTGGGGAGCAGTAGGCAGGTTCGTTTGATTCGATGTTTTTGAGGAGGTCTCACTGTAAACCAGAATGGTCTGGCATTCACTATGTATCGTAGGGGGCTTCAAATTCAATGACAGTCCTTCTGCCTCAGCCTCCTGAGCACTGGGGTTACAGATGTGAGCCATGACAGTTACTGTTCTTATGTCTGATCTAACATCAAACCAGGCATTTACAGTAGAATTCCGAGGGGTTTTATTTTATTGGTTTGGGTGTTGGTCTTTGGTTTGGTCTTGTTATCATTATTTTATTTAGTTAAGCTCGTTTGAACTACTTTGAGACAGGGTCTCACTGTGTAGCCCATGCTGGCCTCAAATTCATTATTCTGCCCCAACTTCTCAAGATCTAGGATAGTAGGAATGCATTTGCATTTTTAAAATACTTAATTTTTAGTGTGTATGTATTTGAGTATATGTCATGTGTGTTCAGGTGCCCTCAGGGCAGAAGAGGGCATAGAACTGGACTTGGAAGCATGGATGGCAGTTGTGAGCTACTCAGTGTGAGTCCTGGAACCTCTAAAGAAGCAGTAAGCACTCGTCTGAGCTGTCTCCTCACCCCACATTCTGGATTTCTGCTAAGTTTAACTGTACAGAATGGCAGTCAAGTAGAACCATCGTCAAGTGTGATGTGCATCTGTAGCCCCAACCAGTTGCTTGAGAGACTTCGCAAGAAGATCCTTGCTGGTCTGAGGCCAGCCTGAGCAATCCTTCCAGACCTATCTTTATTTGTTTACTTAGTTCATTTTCTAGCTCCTGCTAAGACAGAACAAGGAATATTAGTGATCATATAAAAGTTCCTCCATGATGACAAGGGAGTGAGACTGGGTCTTCATACTTCACAGGCCAGGCCATGCACAAGAATGGCCTAGCTTAGCAGTAGAGGTCCAGGGATAAGGGCTTTTCTGCTGACAGGGCAGAAACTTTAATTTGTACTTCAGGCCTAAGCAGTCTAGAGGCAACAAGTCTCAGAGTTGAACCCCCAGCCAACACTGCTGATTAACCCAAACTCCACAGAATGTGAGAAAATAAAATAACTGCTAGGAGGGCTAGAGATTGAAACAGAAACTGCGAGCCTTGCATAAAAACTATATAAGCAAATAAAGATACCATAGAGCTAGGTAGAGCAGCGCACACCTTTCATCTCAGCACTGGAGAGGCAGAGGCGAGCAAATCTGTGAGTCTGAGGACAGCCTCATCTAAGTATTAAGTTCTAGGGCAGTCAGGGCTACACAGTGAGACCCTGTTTCAAAAAAGAAAAAGAAAAGAAGAACAATAGAAAATGTGTTGGCAGACTATTCACCTGTCTATATGAGGTCCTAGATCCAGTCCCTAGCACTGGGAAGAAAGGGGCACTGGAAAAAGAAAAGGTACAGCCAGGAGATGGTAGCACAGGCCTTTAATCCCAGCACTCGGAAGGCAGAGGCAGATGAATCTCTGAATATGACTTGCCATGTGGGAATCTCCGTCCGATGGCCCACCCTAGAGCCCTGGATGCCTTCGGAATGGAGAGGACAGAATCAGAGGACTGGAGGACCCTCATCTACACAGAGGTTTCACTAGTCCCTTCCCACTCACCTGTCGTCAGGTGACCTGATAGCCCCAAACCAAGGCTTGGGAACATCATGATGGACTACTGGTGTCCTCAAGTATCCAGGAGACTGGCAGGAGGCCACCATCTCTCCGCCCACAAAGGGACTGCTGTGGGGACAGTAAGGAGCCACACAGAGACACCACCTGTCCCGACAGGCTCAGGTTCTTAGAGCCACAATGGATTCTCTCTGCTATAGAAATGCAGGCTTTTTTTCTCTTTTGAAAGGGGAGAGAGTGAGAGCTTGTTTTTCTGTTCCTGCCCCAGCCTTGTAGCCAAATGGCTATTCTACTGAAACCGGCACCAGAGATCCTCCATGCATCTACCCAGGCAGCCAGAGTGGCTCTGAAGCTCACCCCATCTGCAGAGGCACCGCTGCCTCTCAACCTGTGTGGTTTGCCTGCATCCATCACCTAGAAGGGCTCCCCAGGACCACTGCACAGCTTGTGCCAGCTTGTGGGCACTTGAGGCTTCTCCCCGTTCCACACAGAGGACCTGCCCCTCCAGCCACAGGATCCCACAGAGAAGAGAGGGTTGTTTCCTTCACATTGCCTTTAAGCCGTTTGCGGATCCAATCCAATCAGTGTTGCCCTGCGGAGCTCAGTAGCAGCCCACCCCGCCCCCCCCCCTCCCGCTCTCCATGTTTGTCCTGGGGCAAAAGGGCAGACCTACTTCATCAGCCTGAGAGGGCCTAGCACCTCCAAAAGATGGAGGAAGAGGAATGGAGACTGAACCTGGCATGGGCTTTTGAGACCTCAAAGCCCACCCCCCTGTGGCATACCTCCTCCAACAAGACCACCCCTCCTAACCCAGTTCTTCTGAGAAGCAAACTTCAAATAGATGAGCCTGGGGGGGGGGGGCATTCTTATTCAAACCACTCTGTCTTCCTCCATCTTTTGGCTAAGATACAAGCTCTTAGGAACTGCTCCAGTACCATGTCTGCCTGCTACCATACCCCTCAGCATCATGGTCATGAGCTCACCCTCTGAAACTGTAAGCAAGCCCCCAATCAAATACTTTCTTCTAAAGGTTATCTTGGTCATGGTATCTCTTTACATGGGCAAGCAGAGAATAACTCTGTTGCTCTGGGGCTTCTAATTGGCTCCCTTGCACACCTCTTTCTAGTGTCTGTCCTCTGCTGCCCTCCTGGGCATGCCCATATAGGCTGGCATCATGCAGAGGCCTCCATGACACCCACAAGACATTTTCCCATGTTGGCCTCCTGCAAAGTGATTCCCTCCTCTCTCTCTGGTCCCAGTACCTGCACAGGGTCAAGTCAATAGCCTCGCTCGTCTTTTTGTGTCAGGCTATGGGTATCTAGCAAGCCATGAACAAACTGCTCTGGGGTAGTGGTGTCCCATGGTCCTATCAGAGCCAGAGGCAGGGAGAGAGATGCCTTCCTTTCCTCCCTGTGGGTCCCTTCACCATCTCAGTCCAACATCCTCGTCTAGATTTTTAAAGGTTGACATGTAAATCTTTCTGAGGTGCCTGTTCATTTAATTTTGTAGTGTCTGAGATGGAACCCGTAGCCTGTATGTGTGGGGCAAGGACTCTGCGAGTAATTGCCACCCCTCACCCCCATGTGGTTTTATTTAATCTCTAAAGATGGACAGATAATGCGTGCCAGCCATTGACCCTGATCTAGAAGTCCATGGTGGCAATAGCTAATGATGGGGGTGCAGCTTGGGGCATGGGCGTCCATGGCATTGGACAGCCTGTCCCCACCCAAAACCCATGCTTACTGATTTCTCCCAAAGTAGCTGATGTGGGTGCAGGGTGAATGGACAGACAGGTTTCTTGCCTGGGCAGAATAAGCATGCCCTTTGCTGGGCCTCCATTTCCCTCACCTTCTCCCCGGCCTCTTGGGGAAGACTGACTGCAGTAGCCGCTGTGTCTGGTTCTCAGGGTCCTGGTCTCAGGCGGTAGCTGCTCCTGAGTCACTGACAGAGTGGCTGGTCATCAACTGAGCGGCCATGGCCATCCCTTGCCACCAGGAAATTAGTTCAGAATTCAACAGCCAGTATCCAATTGCCTGTTAAATAGTAACTTACACCCCTATTACATTTGAGCCTGGGAGTAAATATCCAGGGGAAGTGTTTATTCTGTGGATGAACAAAGCATCCTTTGTCCCCAGGCTGCACCAACACCAGGCTCTTGTTTGACAGGATCCAGCCGGCTGAGTCCTAAGGAATGCTTAGCCCCGCGGCCTTGCAGTTAACCATTGCAGATGGGATCATCCCACCAGCTTTTTCTCTCACTGGAGTGGGGGTTGATCACATCATCAAGGAGACAGAGAGGTGTTTCTCTCTCCCTGCCACGTCCCTATGGTGGGGGGGTAACACAGTGGAGGTGGGGGCAACCCCAGGGGGATTCATCCCCACGTAGCAGCAGCTGTTTCTCTTTATCTGGAAGGAATCTGGAGGAAAGACACTGGTGACCCTTAAGTAGGCCCAGGTAAGCCCATCTCTTCCACCTCCCCTGGGGTCTCTCCACATCCCAGAGCTCATCCCTGGCTGCTGGCTGCTTCTCCAAGTCTCTGAGAGAACTCTGGCCAAGCACACCTATTCTGGGCCCCAGCCTAGAGTTCAATTCCTGGAGTGAATCTGGTCCACATTGCCAGCAGAAAGCCCCTCGGGTAGCTTCAAAGGGAGGCTACATAGAGGATACAGAAGAGAAGACGGGCTACCAGCTGATAACTGACGGCCACACGATGGCTCTTTACAAGTTCTCTCCCTTCTCTGGGCTCAGCAGTGCTTGACTTCTTCCCAAAGCACAGGGTTTCAAACACTCCCTCAAAGGTTGCTGCAAAGGCTGAGAAGGCTGCTTGTAAGATCTGATTGGAGCTGAGGCTGTGCAGATAGGGATGCAGGCCCAGACTGTAAGAAAGACCCAGCATCACTCCTTGACTATGCAGACAGGGATGCAGGCCCAGACTGTAAGAAAGACACACCAGTGTTCCTTCCTCTGGGACTGAGGACTGACCCAGGCAGCAGCGCATGCAGCAGAACTCAGGGTCTTTGTCACACTAAGAAGCCTTTGGGGTCACTGGAAAAATCTCAGTGGTTAAGAGCACTTGTTCTTGCAGAGGACCCAGGTTCAGTTCCCAGAAACCACATGGCAGCTCACAACCATCCATAATTTCAGTCCAGAAGGATCAGACTTCTGATCTCTGCAGGCATCACATACATGGGAGCAAAACACTCCTGTGGATAAAGTAAATATTCTTTAATTTTTTTTAAATGAAGCTTTGAGAGATGCTTATTTATCCATGTTCATTTCCGTTCTAGTCACTGTAGCTGGGAAGTGGAGTCAGCCTAGATATCTAACAGATACATGGATAACGAAAAATATGGTCATATGCACAGTGCTATGTTATTCAGCCAAAGAAAAGGGAACTTATAAAATTTGCAGGAAAAATGAATGGACTGAAAAAAACCATTATATTAAGTGAGATAACCCAAGCTCAAAAGGACAAATACCACATGTTCTTGCTTATATGTAGAACCTAAGTTCTAATTTATTTTTGTTTTTTTGAGACAGAGTTTCTCTGTGTAGCCCCCCCCCAACCCCCAGGCTGTCCTGAAACTTGCTCTGTAGACCAGGCTGGCCTTGAATTCACAGAGATCCACCTGCCTCTGCCTCCCAAGTGCTGGGATTAAAGGCATGTGCACCACACTGCCCAGACCAACTTCTAATTTTTATGGACAAGTGTTTCCAGGAAGCTCGAAGGGGGTTAGTTATAGGGGGTAGATGGTAGAATCATGTGATATGAAAATAATAAAAGAATGGAAATTCTGGGGAAAGGTTTGAGTGAAGATTGGGGAGATGATGGTGGTGGAAGGGGGAGTCAACCAAAACTAAGGATGTATTAAAAATAATAAAACTGGGCTGGAGAGATGGCTTAGCAGTTAAGAGTATTGCCTGCTCTTCCAAAGGTCCTGAGTTCAATTCCCAGCAACCACATGGTGGCTCACAACCATCTGTAATGAGATCTGGTGTCCTTTTCTGGCCTGCAGACAGAATACTGAGAATACTATATACATAATAAATAAATAAATCTAAAAAAAGAAACCCTGTCTCAAAAAAAACAATAAAACAACAAACAAAATTTAAAAAAATAATAAAACCTCTTTGTAAATTAATTAAAAATAAGGTGGGAGCCAGACATAGTGGTGCAGGTCTTTAATTGCATGGCAGTGCACCCAAGAGGCAAAGGACAGGCAGATCTCTGTGACTTGAAGTCATCCTCATCTACACAGCAAATTCCAGGTCAACCGAAGTTATGTTGTGAGACCCTGCCTCAATACAAAAATAGATAGATAGATAGATAGATAGATAGATAGATAGATAGATAGATAGATAGATAGATGATAGATAGATAGATAGATAGATGTAGATAGATGATAGATAGATAGATAGATAGATAGATAGATAGATAGATAGATAGATAGATAGATAGATAGATAGATAGATAGAATAAGATATGAAGTAGGAGTGGCAGTGCGGGATAGATCACTTAATGACTAAGAGTGAGTACTTTTGTTCTAGACCTCAGTTTGATTCCCTGCATCCACATCAGACAGCTGTGAGCTACCTGTAATTCCAGCTCCAGGGGATCTGACACCTTCAGGCCTTTTAAAGAACATGGCATATACATATATACATGAGTAAACACCAAAATGATAGAAAAGGGAAAGAAGAGTGACTAGCTAATCAGGTGGCTGTGTCACACGCCTTTAATTCTAGCACTTGGGAGGCAGAGGCAGACGGAGCTCTAGGAGTTCAAGGCCAGCCTGGTCTACACAATGAGTTCCAGGACAGCTAGGGCTACACAGAGAAACCATGTGGCTCCCTGGGTCACCTCAACAAGCACACAGCTAACATGCTAACACAGCAAACAGGTCCACATCCTCAGTTGCCGCTGCTGCAGCTACTCCTGCTATTTCCCACTATCAATGCACGGAAGAGTCTAACATACCCAGCAACATCTTAATGCATAGCCACGAGCTACCATGAAATGGCCCATTGTTCACATATGAAGGCAGAGAAACCTCTGGCTTCCATGCCGGCATGGAAGCAAAAGCAAACATTGGGTGGACAGCTGTTGCCTCTTTTTCAAGTCACATACCCTGCTGTTGCTGGCAAAACCACAGCCATGTTGGAGGCTGGTAACTCAGACCCCCTTCGTGTGGTTCACTCTCCAGGCTCTTTGCTCTAGGCTGATGGAACTGTGGCTGTGCTGCAAGCCCACCCAGCTGAACAGCTGCCAGGATCACAGCTAACAGAGCACAGAGCTCCAACTCTTTAAAATGGATCGTGAGCCTTTAAGATCATGCATGCTTCACCAAAGGAAAATGTCTAAACATTTAAAAGGGTTAATATTGTGAAAAATACAAAATAAAAAAGGAAAATAAATCTCGAGTCTTATTTATGTACTGAGCAAGTGCCAGATCTAGTGAACAATGCTGACCCTAAATTACTGGATTTAAAACAACCGACGGTTGGGGAGATGGCCTGGCAGGTAAGGGCGCCCGCTGCCAAGTCTGACAACCTGAGATTGAGCCTTAGGGTTCACAAGGTGGAAGAAGAGAGCCAGTCCCCAAAAGTCGTGCTCTGAGCTCCACTCCAGGACATTGGCATGAAAATAAAATCATACATACAAATAGTGAAATATAGTAGCAAATTAATGTTTTGCAGACCCTGGGAAGAAGAATTTTTAGCAAAATATAAAATGAAAGCATCCTTCTCTTTAGTCATAAAATTCTTTGCCATGAAATGACTTAGGCTGTCAGTTCTCTTTTAAGTAATAGAATTGACAGCTGAGAGAGGAAGTGTAATTTGGATTGTAAAATTCTTGCTTTAACAAAAATTTCTTAAATAGTGAAGAAAAGAACTTTGTGGAATTACAGCTAGCCTGGTCAGCTGAGTGGCAGACCAGGGTTAAAAGGAACCCTAGACCAACCTCAGAGCTCTGAGGGAGGGGACACCCCTTCTCGGAGATCCACCAGTGTGTGAATGTCTGAAGGAGAGAGGAGGTTGGGCCTGCTGGCATCGGTACCCTTACCCATTGAGCACCTGTGGTTTTGTGGTCTCCAGTAACACTGAAACAAGGTAGTCACATGGGGATTGTCCTGGGGAACCAGCCAAGGGCATTGTCCAGTTCTGGGAATGGCTTTAGCCTGGGTCAGCCAAACACCAGGAATGGAGACAAGTCAGCTGAGGGAGGCACATTTCAGGAAACTGAAGTGAGACCCATGATCAGGCAGATGCCCCTGAGTTCAGGGCTTTTAGTCTTTCCAGACTGGCATAGACTAGCCGGCCTTAAACTAGGGTGACCTTGAAGCAGGTGAGCACCACCAGCACTTGTTCGTCTTCTCTTGGGATGGATGCCTGCCCTAATTAGCACCTTGGCCCCTTTGACCATGGAAGGAAGCCCTGCATGTCACACCCTCACCTAGCAAGCTTGCCCTTTCTGTAACAGCATGTGCGTCTGACCTCTATGTCCTGGGGAGCAGACACCCAGTAGAGAGGCCACTCTAAGCTGGCAAGGTGGGAGGATTGGCATTCCGCAGTAGGAGTAGGGGTGGAAGCTCCTGGGTGCAGCTGGTGTAGAAATGGGTCAGAGTGGATTCTTCAGGGCAGGGCCAGCTGGGTAATCGTCCAGCTTTGCAAATCTAGCCCAGGCCAGCAGAGGCACCTGGTGCCTGGGAGGGAGAACATGTGGCTGGATGTCATACCTCAATAACCCCTTCAGGTCCCAGAGTGTGTAGTCATCGACCCCCAGCCCCCAAACCCAACAACAGTGGAAACACAGCATTTCCCAGCATCCCTAGCTGTCCTCTGTCTGGGGCCCTGACTGCCACTCCTTGCTGGTCAGTCAAGCCTGCTCCTCCTCGTCCTCTCCTAGACCCTGAGCAAGTAACTCAACCTCCCAGAACCCCAACCTCCTCGTCAATAAGACGGGGTGATCATTGCTGTGGAGGACATGGCTGTAGATGAGGCCCTTTGCAGCGGGGCAGGTTCTACATCGGTTCCATATGTTAACACAAGAGCTCCAAAAGGGCTCCTGTTCTAAGGCCACCCACCCAAAGGGGTCAGACTCTGGCCTCCAGGCAGGTCTGAGGATCCCTGCGGAGGGGTGCAGGCTCCTTCAGATTGTGCTGCCAGGTTCGCTGTGTGGTATTCCATCCCGCCCTGCCCCCACCTTGGCCCTTTTGTCTGGGCTGCGACCCTGGGCTGCCTGGAATCCCTGATCCTGTGCCCTGACATTCCATCTGAACTGGTGAGTGAATGCGGACCCTGGGGCAACCTGCCCTGGAAGAGAGCACAGACCCCCTCCCCCCAGCTCCCTCTGCAGGCTTGCTTCTGCTTCTCCCACTCCTGTCTCTCCCAAGTTTTCCCTAGTGTTCTCAGGTGTCCTGCTCCTGTTCTAAGGCCATCCACCCAAAGGGGTCAGACTCTGGCCTCCAGGCAGGTCTGAGGATCCCTGCGGAGGGGTGCAGGCTCCTTCAGATTGTGCTGCCAGGTTCGCTGTGTAGTATTCCATCCCGCCCTGCCCCCACCTTGGCCCTTTTGTCTGGGCTGCGACCCTGGGCTGCCTGGAATCCCTGATCCTGTGCCCTGACATTCCATCTGAACTGGTGAGTGAATGCGGACCCTGGGGCAACCTGCCCTGGAAGAGAGCACAGACCCCCTCCCCCCAGCTCCCTCTGCAGGCTTGCTTCTGCTTCTCCCGTTCCTGTCTCTCCCAAGTTTTCCCTAGTGTTCTCAGGTGTCCTGCTCCTGTTCTAAGGCCACCCACCCAAAGGGAGTGCAGGCTCCTTCAGATTGTGACGCAAAGAATAGGTCCTCCTCTGGCACTGGGGAGATCCAACCAGTTTCAGTCACAGCAAAGATTGGTCTAGAACACCAAACGCCTCCGGGCTCCTTTTGAAGGGAGAGATGGGCAGGCGTCAATGCAGGAGCTCCTCCAACAACATGAAAGGCAACATGACATCACCACAAGCCAGACATCCCGAAACAACAAGATTTGAACACCCTACCCCAGAAGATATAGAAGAAACCGACCTTAAACAATACTTTATGAAAATAATAGAGGACCTTAAACAGGAGGTAAAAAACTGCCATAAAGAAATGGAGATAACAAACAAAAAGGTAGACGAAATAAATAAATCACTCAAAGACACTCAAGAAAAACAAGAAAAACAAGAAAAAGCAATCAAACAGGTAAGGGAAACAGTACAAGACCTGATAAATGAAATGGAGGTATTGAAGAAAACACAATCTGAGGTGCGACTGGAAATGGAAACTCTGAGTAAACGAACAGAAACTTCAGAGACAAGTATTTCCAACCGAATACAAGAGATGGAAGAAAGAATCTCGGACTCTGAAGATACTATAGAGGAAATAAACTCACAGATTAAAGAACTAAACAAATCTAACAAATTCTTAACACAAAACAATCAGGAAATCTGGGACACCATGAAAAGACCAAACCTAAGAATAATTGGGGTAGAAGAAGGAGAAGAATTACATCTCAAAGGCCCAGAAAACATATTCAACAAAATTATAGAAGAAAACTTCCCCAACCTAAAGAAGGATGTTCCTATGAAGGTACAAGAAGCCTACAGAACACCAAATAGACTGGATCAAAAGAAAGCATCCCCACGCCATATAATAATCAAAACACAAAACATACAGAATAAAGAACAGATATTAAGAGCTGCAAAGGAAAAAGGTCAAGTAACTTATAAAGGGAAACCTATCAGAATTACACCTGATTTCTCAATGGAAACCATGAAAGCCAGAAGAGCTTGGATAGATGTGCTACAGACACTAAGGGAACATGGATGCAAGCCTAGACTATTATACCCAGCAAAGCTTGCATTCACCATTGATGGAGAAAACAAGATATTCCAGGACAAAAACAGATTTAAACAATACGCAGCCACAAATCCAGCCTTGCAGAAAGTAATAGAAGGAAAATCACAACCCAAGGAGTCCAACAATGCCCACAATAACTCAGGCATCTAGCGACCCTTCACCAGCACAACTAGAAGAAGGGAAACACACAAACTCTACTACTAAAAATGACTGAAGTTAACAAGCACTGGTCATTAATATCACTTAATATCAATGGACTCAATTCACCTATAAAAAGGCACAGGCTAAGAGACTGGATACGAAAACAGAATCCAACATTTTGCTGTTTACAAGAAACACACCTCAACCACAAAGACAGACACCTACTCAGAGTAAAGGGTTGGGAAAAGGTTTATCAAGCAAATGGCCCTAAGAAACAAGCGGGTGTGGCCATACTAATTTCCAACAAAGTTGACTTCAAACTAAAATCAATCAGAAGAGATGGAAAGGGACACTTTATACTCATAACAGGGAAAATCCATCAGAATGAAGTCTCAATCCTGAATATCTATGCCCCTAATATAAAAGCTCCCACTTATGTAAAAGAAACACTTCTAGAACTCAAGGCAGCCATCAAACCACACACACTAATAGTTGGAGACTTCAACACTCCTCTCTCACCAATGGACAGGTCAATCAGACAGAAACCTAACAGAGAATTGAAAGACTTATTGGAGGTAATGAACCAAATGGACTTTACAGACATCTATAGAACATTCCACCCAAACAGGAAAGAATATACCTTCTTCTCTGCGGCTCATGGAACCTTTTCGAAAATTGACCATATACTTGGTAACAAAGCAAACTTCCACAGTTACAAAAAAATATTAGTAACCACCTGTGTCTTATCGGATCATCATGGATTAAAATTAGAATTTAACAACAATGCTACCCCCAGAAAGCCCACAAACTCATGGAAACTGAACAGTCAACTACTGACCCATACCTGGGTCAAGGAAGAAATAAAGAAAGAAATTAAAGTCTTTCTTGAATTTAATGAAAACAAAGACACAACATACTCAAACCTATGGGACACAATGAAAGCAGTGCTAAGAGGAAAGTTCATAGCACTAAGTGCCCACTTAAAGAAAACGGAGAAAGCGCTCATTGGTGACTTAACAGCACACCTGAAAGCTCTGGAAAAAAAAGAAGCAGACTCACCTAGGAGAAGCAGAAGACTGGAAATAATCAAACTGAGGGCAGAAATCAACAAAATAGAAACACAGAAAACAATCCAAAGAATCAATGAAACAAGAAGCTGGTTCTTGGAGAAAATCAACAAGATTGACAAACCCTTAGCCAAACTAATCAAACGGCAGAGGGAGAACATGCAAATTAATAGGATCAGAAATGAAAAGGGGGACATAACCACAGACACAGAGGAAATTCAGAGAATCATTAGATCTTACTACAAAAGCCTGTATGCCACAAAATTGGAAAATGTAAAAGAAATGGACAGTTTTTTAGATAAATACCATATACCAAAGTTAAACCAGGACCAGGTAAATGCTCTAAATCGTCCTGTTAGTCGCGAAGAATTAGAAACTGTTATCAGAAACCTCCCTACCAAAAAGAGCCCAGGACCAGATGGTTTCAATGCGGAATTCTACCAGAACTTCCAAGAAGACCTAATACCTATACTACTTAAGGTATTTCATAATATAGAAACACAAGAGTCACTGCCAAATTCCTTCTATGAAGCTACAGTTACCCTGATACCTAAACCGCACAAAGACTCAACCAAGAAAGAGAATTACAGGCCAATCTCACTCATGAACATTGACGCAAAAATTCTCAATAAAATACTGGCAAACCGAATCCAAGAACACATTAGAAAAATTATCCATTACGATCAAGTAGGCTTCATCCCAGAGATGCAGGGCTGGTTCAACATACGAAAATCTATCAATGTAATCCATCATATAAATAAACTGAAGGAAAAAAACCATATGGTCATCTCATTAGATGCTGAAAAAGCATTTGACAAAATTCAGCACCCTTTTATGATAAAGGTCTTGGAGAGATTAGGGATACAAGGGTCATTCCTAAATATAATAAAAGCTATTTACAGCAAGCCCACAGCTAACATCAAATTAAACGGAGAGAAACTCAAGGCTATCCCACTAAATTCAGGAACACGACAAGGCTGTCCACTCTCTCCTTATCTCTTCAATATAGTGCTTGAAGTTCTAGCAATAGCAATAAGACAACATAAGGGAATCAAGGGGATACAATTTGGAAAGGAAGAAGTTAAACTTTCATTATTTGCAGATGATATGATAGTATACATAAGCGACCCCAAAAACTCCACCAAAGAACTCCTACAGCTGATAAACTCCTTCAGTAACGTGGCAGGTTACAAGATCAACTCCAAAAAATCAGTTGCCCTCCTATACACAAAGGATAAGGAAGCAGAGAGGGAAATCAGAGAAGTATCACCTTTCACAATAGCCACAAATAGCATAAGATATCTGGGAGTATCTCTAACCAAGGAAGTGAAGGATTTATTTGACAAGAACTTTAAGTCTTTGAAGAAAGAAATTGAAGAGGATACCAGAAAATGGAAGGATCTCCCCTGCTCGTGGATTGGGAGGATCAACATAGTAAAAATGGCAATTCTACCAAAAGCAATCTATAGATTCAATGCAATCCCAATCAAGGTCCCATTAAAATTCTTCACAGAGATTGAGAGGACAATAATCAACTTTATATGGAAAAACAAGAAACCCAGGATAGCCAAAAAAAATCTTATACAATAAAGGTTCTTCTGGAGGCATTACCATCCCTGACTTCAAACTCTATTACAAAGCTACAGTATTGAAAACAGCTTGGTACTGGCATAAAAACAGAGAAGTTGACCAATGGAATCGTATAGAAGACCCGGATCTTAAACCACAAACCTATGAACACCTGATCTTTGATAAAGGAGCCAAAAGTACACAATGGAAGAAAGAGGGCATCTTCAACAAATGGTGCTGGCATAACTGGATGTCAACCTGTAGAAGAATGAAAGTGGATCCATATCTATCACCATGCACAAAACTCAAGTCCAAATGGATTAAAGACCTCAATATTAATTTGAATACATTGAGCTTGATAGAGGAGAAAGTGGGAAGTACTCTACAACAAATGGGCACAGGGAACCGTTTCCTGCGCATAACCCCAGCTGCACAGACATTAAGGGCAACATTGAATAAATGGGACCTCCTGAAGTTGAGCAGCTTCTGTAAAGCAAAGGACACTGTCACTAAGACACAAAGGCAGCCTACTGACTGGGAAAAGATCTTTACCAACCCTGCAACTGACAAAGGTCTGATCTCTAAAATATATAAGGAACTCAAGAGACTAGACGGTAAAATGCCAATTAACCCAATTAAAAAATGGGGCGCTGAACTGAACAGAGAATTCTCAACAGAAGAAGTTCGAATGGCCAAAAGACACTTAAGGTCATGCTCAACCTCCCTAGCAATCAGGGAAATGCAAATCAAAACAACTTTGAGATATCATCTTACACCTGTCAGATTGGCTAAAATCCAAAACACCAATAATAACCTTTGCTGGAGAGGTTGTGGGGTAAGGGGTACACTCATCCATTGCTGGTGGGAATGCACACTTGTGCAACCACTTTGGAAAGCAGTGTGGCGGTTTCTCAGGAAATTCGGGATCAACCTACCCCAGGACCCAGCAATTCCACTATTGGGAATCTACCCAAGAGATGCCCAATCATACAACAAAAGCATATGCTCATCTATGTTCATAGCAGCATTATTTGTAATAGCCAGATCCTGGAAACAACCTAGATGCCCTTCAGTGGAAGAATGGATGAAGAAACTGTGGAATATATACATGCTAGAATACTACTCAGCGGTAAAAAACAATGACATCTTGAATTTTGCAGGCAAATGGATGGAAATAGAAAACACTATTCTGAGTGAGATAACCCAGACCCAAAAAGATGAACATGGGATGTACTCACTCATAATCGGTTTCTAGCCATAATTAAAGAACATCGAACCTATAAATTTGGGATCCTTGAGAAGATAATATGAAGGTGAACACCCAAAAAAAGATATAGTAATCCTCCTGGATATTGGAAGTAGACACGATCGCCAGGCAAAATTGGGAACTTGAGGGTTGGGCAAGACTGGGCCAAGGGAAGACGGGGAGAGAAAAGTGTGAAGGGGAGAATGGGGGGAGCTCGGAAGAATGGGGTGCTTGGGATATAGGAAGGGTGGATATGGGAGCAGGGAAGCATATATCTTAATTTAAGGAGCTACCTGAGGGTTGTCAAGAGACTTGACCCTAGAGGGGTTCCCAGGTTTTCAGGGAGACGCCCCCAGTTAGTTCCTTGGGCAGCTGAGGAGAGGGAGCCTGAAAAGGCCAGTTCCTATAGCCATACTGATGAGTTTCTTGCATATCACCATAGAACCTCCACCTGACGATAGATGAAGAAAATGACGGAGCCCCACATTGGAGCGCCGGATTGAGCTCCCGGGGTCCTGTTGAGGAGCAGAAGGAGAGAGAACATGAGAAAGAAAGTCAGGACCGTGAGGGAACCTCCATCTGGCGACAGATGGGGAAGGTGACTGAGCCCCACATTGGAGCACTGGACTGAGCTCCCAAGGACCTGATGAGCATCAGAAGGAGCGAGAACATGAAGGAGAAAGTCAGGAACTAGAGGGGTGCGTTCACTCATGGAGACGGTGGGACAGAACTAATGGGAGATCACCAACCCCAGTTGGAATGGGACTGATGGATCATGCGACCAAACCCGTCTCTCTGAATGTGGCCAACAAAGGGGGCTGACTGAGAAGCAAAAGACAATGGTGCTGGGCTCTGGTTCTTCTGCATGGACGGGCTCTGTGGGAGCCTTCTCAGCTTGGTCGATCACCTTCCTGGTCCGGGGTGGAGTTGGGAGGACCTTGGTCTTGGCATGGAGTGGGGAACTCTGATGGCTCCTTGGCCTTGAGGGGGAGGGAGGGGAGGTGTGGGTGGAGGGGAGGGGAGGGAAGGGGGAGAAGGGGGGGAGGGAAGGGGGAGGAGGAGGGGAGGGAAGGGGGAGGAGGAGGGAAGGAGATGGAAATTTTTAAATGTGAAAAAAAAAAAAAAAGAGCTCCAAAAGGGATCTGCAGAGGGGGAGCATATGCACAGCGATACCATTTCATTTAAAACCTGCGAATATTACCAGGCATCGTGGTGCTCTCTCATCCCAGCCCTAGGGAGGCAGAGGAGGGGATCTCTGTGAGTTCAAGTTCAGCCTGATCTCCATAGTAAGTTCCTGGCCAGCCAGGACTACACAGTGAGAACCTGTTTCAAAACAAGCAACTCCAACAAAAACCCATGTGGGTATGTAAGTGATACAAAATGAACCCTGAAACAGAATAGTGAGTACACCCTGATGCACTACCCAAATGAACCTTAAATTTGTGGGCAATGCTTCAATATTTACAAAACTGTACTCAAGAATTACTGTGTGATTTTGTTTCTTCATTTCATTTACTTTTTGTTGTTACTATTTTTAGATAGGGTCTTACTATGAGTAGCCTGGGTATTTGCTATGTGCCTTAAATTCATGGCAGTCCTCCTGCCTCAACCTTCCCAGTGCTAACATTATGGGTATGCAACCATCATGTCCAGCTTCCTTGTGATTTTAACTAAATAAAATGTAAAACAGCATATACTTGTCAAGAGAATGATACCCGTGGAGTCTGATAATGGCCACCTCACTGCTACCCCGGCCCCTCTCGTCTCTAAACCTCCAGTCAAGGTCATTCATCTATTTAAGAAACACGCACGGGGGCTGGAGAGATGGCTCAGTGGTTAAGAGCACCACCTGCTCTTCCAAAGGTCCTGAGTTCAATTCTCAGCAACCACATGGTGGGTCACAACCATCTGTAATGAGGTCTGGTGCCCTCTTCTGGCCTGCAGGCAGAGCACTGAGAATACTGTATACATAAGAAAGAAAGAAAGAAAGAAAGAAAGAAAGAAAGAAAGAAAGAAAGAAAGAAAGAAAGACGCACGGCACAGCCAGTATGCTGACCTCAGGCTGGCCTCGGTCAAGGACGATTCCTCCCCAGCTAGGTCGGGAGGGACTCTGGCCCCATAGGAGTTTCTGGAAGATCGAGATACCAGGGACTAGCTCCAACAAGTATTTCTTCTACATTGGGAAGGCCCCAAACCAGCTCTCATGTTTTCCTGTGGAAAACACTATGGAAGTTTCCTTCAAACGTGAGGATGTATCAGGTCAAAGTTAACGAGATGGTAAAATCCACAACAAAACCAAAAGGGGTTGAGCAAATTGATTCCCAGTAGCAAAGAACTAACAGAAGGCTGGTAACTCCAAGTGTCTTTCTGGATACCTGCCCACACTCAAGGCCTCAGCCCTATGCGACCCTTCCTGCATGCTGTGCTGGTTGCAGCGCCTGTGTGAGGCCTGCAGGTAGACCTCCCTCGATGGAGAGCCAGGCTTGCCAGGGTGCTTTCCCCAACTCTTCCCTCAGGCCTCTAAGCCAGCCAAGCACATCCACTATTTACCCCTTTCCTGTAGGCAGAACCATCAAACACTCCCAGGTCAGACCCCACAAGCCAGGCTCCTCTGCATGGGCTCTGGTGGCCTCCCCAGACCTTAGTCCTAAAGACCCCACTGTGACTAAGAGTATGTGTGACTGTGGATCAGCCTATGGCATGTCGTGCCCAGGAGAGCGCCAGACAAAACAAATCCCAGGGCCACCCTCCCAGGAAACCTCACTTGCTGCCCAGTGACCACTGGACTGGGGTGGCACGGGAGGAAGCTGAGGAGAACGTAGAAAT
Source organism: Arvicola amphibius (assembly GCF_903992535.2). Lineage (NCBI taxonomy): Eukaryota > Metazoa > Chordata > Mammalia > Rodentia > Cricetidae > Arvicola > Arvicola amphibius. Next base: position 69,191,077 of record NC_052053.1, read on the forward strand.
GGACAACAGCATGGACACAGGTGAGGGAGGTGGCCAAGGTGCCCGGGAGGGTGCGTGGAGCCAGTTCAAGGCCTGCAATGGCCTCATGATAGGGCACAGGTTTAAGAGGCTGCCTGGCAGGTGGGGGGATACAAACAGTAGGCAGGTGGAGCCGGAGAGCAGAGATGTCCCCAAGAGGGCAGTAGAACACCAATGTGTAGGCCGGAGCCTGAGAACCAGCCAGGAGAAAACGCTCCGGACACCTAAGAGCAGCCTCACAGCAGGTGGTCCCGGCTCCTGAGCCAGACTAAAAGTCCAGGGGTTGCTTCCACCCTCCAGTCAGGGCCTCCAGCCTGGTCTAACGCCTGTGTGGAGGAAAGGTAAATGAGAGCACACTATATCCCGGTACAGTCAAGGGAGAACTGTACTTCTATTTTAAAACTGTCCTCAACTGCAGAGCAGTCTGCAAGGCAGTGTAGGACCATATAACCATGAACCTAGGTGACCCACGTTCATCAGAACACAAGGGTCTGAGATAGGTGAAGAGCAGGAGTTGGAAGTTCAACTTAAAATCAGGAACAGAGATAGGGCTACTGTTGTCTGGCTGCCCTGCTTCCCTGCTGCCCTGCTGCCCTGCTGCCCTGCTGCCCTGGCCATTGCAGGAGAGAGAATGGGGAGCCAGGATGTGCACACCGTGGAGAGTCCCACTCAGCAGGAAGAAGGCCTCCCTGTGAACCAGCAGCAGAGGCTCCTGCCACTCTTGACAGCCTGCCCTGGCCATGGTCACCTACTGCTGGCAGGTACTCATGGAGTCCTTCCTCTCCCAGTCCCACCCAGGTGAGGCTAAAGGTGAGCCAGGCTCAGTGATGACCCAGGAGCAGAAAAGGAAGTCCTGAGTCACCCATGCCGGGAGCAGGAAATGGTTATCACCAGAACCAGCACTACCAAAGCCTAGAGAGACAGAGTGTGACATCACAGTGATGAGCTCACCAGCAGGGATAGGATGCTTCTTCAAGCTCCCCAGCAGCCAGCCCTGTGCTTCTGTCCCTCTGCCCACCCTCTGTGCTGTGCTCTACCCTGAGCACCATGGCTGAGAATAGCTGGGGGAGACGGAAAGGGGGGACCTTGTCTAGTCTAACAGGAATCCCAGTGAGGTTCAGAGCTGGCAACAGGGCCTGGATGACAGGGGGAGGGGGGCATGCTTGGGACCGCCCTCAGGAAAGGCCTCACTGAGCTCCTGGTGATGTCTCCATTGGGGCTTTGCAAGGCTCTGGGCCAGAAAAGATTCCATTACGAACTGCCAGCTTTTGTGAATGTGCAAGGTTTGTGACTAGTTTGGCGTTCTTTTCCTTTTATTTATATTTTTTTCCTACCCAGCTACACACACAATGGAAGTGGCTCTGGTCTCAGAGGTCCTTGAGAAGCCAGGCTCCCAGCCCAGAGCTGGGGTTGAGCAAACAAGTTCCAGGGGACACGAGGGAAGAGGAGCCGCTGAGAGCCTAGCAGCACCCCTGGGCACAGAATCCTTTCCATGCAGTTCTCAGACGCGCCACGGTGGCACCTCAATCCACCCCTGCAAGCCCCTGTGTTCAGAGGAGAGGGGAGGAGGCCAATGCCACCTGGCTAAGAAGGAGTAGTCAGGGTGCCACTTAGTGGAGCTGGGTATGAGGGCTGCCCTGAGGCCTGACCTGCTTCCATGGCTGGGGCACACCAAGAACAGCGCAGGAAGCAGGCTTTGTCCTTCCTTCTGGGCAGAGGCAGCCTCCTACAGCCTCATTGTGAGTGAGGACTCCTATCACAGGATGGTAGGAAGGGACTGAGGGCCCCCTCAGTCACTCCCTCAAGGCCCACGTGCAAGCCATCAGGAGCCTTCATCCCATTGTTCAGCTTTAGGATGCATTGTGTCTCCAGAGCAACCGAGGCACCGGGGATCTGGAAGTATGCCCAGCCTTGCTCCCACCCCCAGATCCTACACAGGAAGCATCTGGGCAAACAAGATAGGCAACACACCAGGTCATCACAGCAGCCTGTGTGGCTGGGGATGGGAGAGTAGGGGGGTTGAGGCCAGCTGAGTCAGCAGCTCACACTGAGGCTCCCAAGAACATGGTGTTGTGACTTTAGTTGGGGGAAGGACTGGGGTTCATAGTATCTGTCTCTGTCACGGTCTTAGATGAGTTGTGATTCTGGTGAATGGTGATCAGGCAAGTCATCCCGTCACGAGGTGGGGCTGACAACAACATCCGCCCACACACACTCATGCTTAAAGGACTTTATCACGAGTCCGCATCACCTCTGTAATCAGAAAATAATAACAGGACACTTCAAAACCAATAAAGTGACAGTCCCCAAGCCCAGCGGGCTGCAGATGGTATCACATCAGGGCAGAGTTGAACTCCCAGTCAGGTCAGTGTCCAGATGCTCCAGGCCACCAGCCTGACAAGTGTTGTGACCTTGGTGACCAAGTCTCCTGGGCCTCCAGTGACTCAACCTCCTCCTGCAGCCCTGTGGAGAGCCTGATTCCATTCACACAGAGGCTGTGAAAACTGCCTCTGCCATGAAGGGCGGTTAACTGGCCCAGAGCTGCACAAAGCCCCTGTGCAGACATCACCAGGAGCTCAGAGAGGCTTTTCCTGAGGGTGGTCCCAAGCATGGCCCCACCCCCTGGTCATCCAGGCCCTGTTGCCAGCTCTGAACCTCACTGGGATTCCTGTTAGACTAGACAAGGTCCCCCCTTTCTGTCTCCCCCAGCTATTCTCAGCCATGGTGCTCAGGGTAGAGCACAGCACAGAGGGTGGGCAGAGGGACAGAAGCACAGGGCTGGCTGCTGGGGAGCTTGAAGAAGCATCCTATCCCTGCTGGTGAGCTCATCACTGTGATGTCACACTCTGTCTCTCTAGGCTTTGGTAGTGCTGGTTCTGGTGATAACCATTTCCTGCTCCCGGCATGGGTGACTCAGGACTTCCTTTTCTGCTCCTGGGTCATCACTGAGCCTGGCTCACCTTTAGCCTCACCTGGGTGGGACTGGGAGAGGAAGGACTCCATGAGTACCTGCCAGCAGTAGGTGACCATGGCCAGGGCAGGCTGTCAAGAGTGGCAGGGGCCTCTGCTACTGACTCACAGGGAGGCCTTCTTCCTGCCCAGTGAGACCCTCCACGGTGTACACATCCTGGCTCCCCATTCTCTCATGAAGGTAGGGCAGGAACTTTCCAGGGGGCATATCTGTTTAATAAGGGATCAACCTGCACAGCACACAACTCAATTCCTTCCCAGACAGGCAGGAAAACCTGAGTCCCTGATGGACCAAAAGAGCAGTGTGGCTTCAGTTTGGGGAGGGGTCACAGGCACTGGTGTAGTTACAGCATCTCTGAGCTTCATCTCCCACCCTGTTACCCACCTGGTAGAAAAGAAATGGCAGATGGGTTGGACAGAAGGAAAGAAGGTAGGAAGGAAGGAAGGAAGGAAGGAAGGAAGGAAGGAAGGAAGGAAGGAAGGAAGAGCACCTCCAGCCGACAAGGGCAGGAAGGGACTGGAGCAGCAATTGTGCCCCGCATCTCCAACAGCCCTGGCTTGTAACTTTCATACAGGTGGAGGCGCAGGATCAACTTGCTATGCTGGGACTGACTGACTGGTGGACTTGCCGGCCTCATGAATCTCCATGGAGGCCAGCCCGGCTCTATTTTTTTTTAAAGATTTATTTATTTTTTATTATGAATAGAGTTCTGTCTGCATGTATGCCTACATGCCAGAGGAGGGCATCAGATTTCATTATAGATGGTTGTGAGTCACCATGTGGTTGCTGGGAATTGAACTCAGGACCTCTGGAAGAGCAGTCAATGCTCTTAACATCTGAGCCATCTCTCCAGCCTCTTGTCTTTCTATTGTTAAATACAAAGTCTAAGAAACCATTGGAAAGCAGAATAAAAATCACAACGGAGGTAGTCACCCATGTTACTCATTGCCAAACCTGCTATCAGATCTGAGTGACTGGATCCTGACCAGTCAGTTATGTCTCCATTGCTCCCTGTCCCTGTCCCCTTACAGGAGAAGTAACTTCAAAAGAAACCACTCTGATTTTTGGGTTGTTTCTGCTCTGCCAGCCTTTTTCTGTTCTTAAATTAAAAATCTCAGCATGCTGGCACACTTGCAAGTTTCATTTTATAAAATAAATTTATTCTATAATGGAAAATAGAGCCAGTTACGATCTTGACACTTAAATTTGCTGAAACTTGGATTTGGGTACTATTCAGTACAGATGACCCTGTCTCTGCTAAGGTCCCCAGGGCTCCCAGCCCACACAGGAACTAGTTAACTGAACCTAGTAGGGAAGGCTGCCCTGTCCTGCCCTGATCTGGCCATTGAGTCACCTCATGTGGGAAGAATGGGGATGTCTGGGAACCACAAATGGGGAACTCAGAGTAATATAAGGATCTCTCATCTCCACACCAAGCACAGAACACTGTCAAAGACGAACAGCTAAAGGTGTATGGGAACAGCAGCACTGTAGCCCAGAGGCAAGGTTACAGACATGGTACCTCCATCTTGGATACCCCACCCTCACGGAAGCCGCACAGGGAACACTGTGACCAAGACCATTTCAAGGTCAGCATCATCAGCCACAGACTTGACTGTGGGAGCCAAAAGGTGCTCCTGGGAACCTGTGATAGGATGGAGAACCACCAGAGTGGGGCTGTCCCTGGGTCCTGACAGCCTCGGGAGGAGAGGAGAAGTTGGGGTGGGTGGTGGAATATGCTACGGCCCTTTCTTCAGTGCCCTGTGTGCCGCTGTGATAAACTCCATCAGGCTCTAGAATTGTAGCACATAAGAATCTCCTGGGACCCCTGGCTCGACTGTTCTGAATGCAGGTTTGCTACTCTAGGCCTGGGGGAAGGGTATGAGAGTCGCAGACTGAGATGGTATGAAGACATTCCACACTAGTTACACAGGGGTGCTGAGTAGCAACCCTCTGAACCTGGAACAGAACCTTGTTTGCAGGACCCTGGGGACCCCACCCAGGCCGATCCATTCTACTGCAGGACCCAGACGTTACCATTTAGCACTTAAAGTATGCAGGAGGAGCTTGGCCTAGGCCAGGCTGGGGGTGGGAGGCTCCCAGGACATCTGGAAACCATCACCTGCCTCCCCCGTGCATACTGGAGATAACACAGCCTATTGGTTGGGAAGATGTGCATCCAAGCTGTGTTCTCAATGACGACTCTGGGAGGAGGCAGTGGTGCCTGTCCACCCCCTCACCACTCCCCAGCCCCACACAGACGCCATCCTCTGGAGACCACACTTAGCTTATTCTGGACCCTGTGGAGTTGCTTGTTTGTGCTAGAATGTACCTCTGTGGTTTGTGTGAAATATAGCTCTTAAATACCCAGCTCAATTTAAAACAAACCGTATTTTCAGAATAACGTACCTTTCTTCTCAAACGTGGGTGATATCTCTTAAAGGATCAGGTCCACTAAGGTCTTAGGATGGAAGCTGGAGGTGGTGGCCCAAGCCTGAAATCCTAATTCTTGGGAAGTGGAGGCAGGAAGATCAGAAGTTTAGGCCCTCTTTGTTGACATAGGGAGTGCCCAGGACGGCCTGGGCTTCATGAAACCCATGTCAAAAAAGCAAAGAGCCAGGGAGACCAGCTGGGCAACCACTATCCTGTCACCCTCCCCAGGAAAGTGGAGGTGGCAGCAGTGCAAAAGGGGGGCAGGGAGAAGGACTCCGAAGGCCTACTCCCAAAGAAGCCTTCTCTCCTGAACACCATGCAGGCAGCATCCACCCTAGGTCAAAGGGGCTGGGTTTCTTAGCAGGGCCCAAAACATGGCCCAGGATCTGTAGAGGGTGGAGATGGGATTGCCAGATCCCTGGGGTCCTCTGTCTTGGTCTCCTGCAGTTTCCTGGATTCTGAAAAGACCCGGGGGTAGCAGCGGGCAAGCTCCAAACAGAGGTGTGCCCACCCAGGACCTCTGCTCAGCTTGTCCCCCAAGGCTTAATCACACAAAGGTGGCTGGAGTCCTGGGAGAGTGTTTGGCCATGGGGAATAGGGGGTGGGGGAAGCTGGCAGGCCCCAGAGATCACATAGGCCTGAGCCTAAGTTAAAACATTAGGAAAAGAGGCTCAGTTACAGAATCACCATATAGGGAGGGCCTGGGGCTGTTGAGGAAAAGCAGGCAGTAGTTGGCTGGAGCCCAGATCCTCGGCCTCTCTGTGTGGCTTTGGCCTTTTCCTGTCTGAGCACTTTAGGCTGAGCCGCCTCCACGCTGGACCACCACTGGCCAGCTCTCATGAGCTCCAGGAATTATGGACTGTAATTATCCCGGAGCAAGTCGGCTCTGCAGTGGAGACTCTCGGACACAGAGAAAGCTCTGGGGAGGATTAGTAGCAAGACTGTGAGGAGCAGGGCTGGGGACAGAAGACAGCGGCGGTAGATGCTTGTCTCAGTGCTCTGTGATGCCGGGCAGTCAGCATCGCAGCTGAGTCACAGAGGACAGACAGCTCAGAGGAGTAGGGGCTGATCTAAGAGAATGTGAAGAAAGGACCCTGGGAACCCAGGATGGAGGGAAAGAGGTCGAAGAAAGAAGCAAGCATATACCATCCCCCTTCCATGAGAGTCTCTCTGTGCACCCCACCCAAAATACTAGAGCAACAAAAACAGCTGTGGTGGCTAGCCTTAATGGGGCTGTCCTGTGAGATAGGTGGGCCAGCGGCCTTAAAGAGCAGGGGAAGGGGAAGGGAAACGGGAGTGGAGAAGACACGAGCTTTAGGCACCTGTAGTAAGGACAGAAGAGCTGCTAAGGCAAAGCCATTCTAGCAATGCAGGTAAACAATGCAGCTGACGGAACCTCTGCAGACACCCCCTCCCGTTAGTGCCTGGACCTAGACAAGGCTCGGAGAGTAGGGGAGCGCACAGCTTTCATTCAGGACCCCAGAACGGGGGTGGAGGGAATCATTATTTTTCCCCATCCCCAGATAGATCTGCACAAAGTGGGCATCCCTCCAGGACACTCTGCCAAGCACCCAAACCCCAGATGGCAGGTGACACGTGGAAGGTTTAAAAGCACACGGAGCTGCCGTTGTGCTCGGCCAGCTTTTAAGTGTGTTTCCTAGAAGTTTTCTCACGGCTCCTAAAGGCTGGCTCCTGGGTGATGGTCTAGGGAGCCCCAGACACCAAGAGGCCAGCACTGGTTAATAGACCCCTTTTTGTTTCAGCTTTATCAGCTAAAAGTGATTTTACACAAAATAATGTGTCAGAGATAATTGCTCCTGGGAACAGATCCCAATTCCAGCCACAACCAAAGGTAAACGTGCCCATTAATGATTAAACCTCTAATGTCTCCCAAGGAACAGTGCTCTGCAGCCGCCCAGAAAGGAGACCCCTCCCCCAAGGGCCTGGCAGGGGCCCAGCAGCCCTGCCTAACAGGAACTGGTTCCTGCCCAGTGGGAATAGGGGACGATCCTCCATTGAGGGAAAGCCAAACACTGTCTAATTCCAGCACCCTTGATGAGGGAAAACAGGTTTTTCTTTGTCTTTTGTAGAGCAGGTTCATGGCTGCCATCAGTTTGCATCTGCTTGAGGTCAGGATGAAGGTTCTGGAAACAGAGAGACAGGTCCTGCTACTGCAATCCTCTGCTGCACTAAAAGGCCTTCTCAAGAAAGGTCTCTGAGCACAGAAGGGGCTTGAGACGTAAAGAAACCTTTACCTGGGAACAGAAAACAAACGTGAAAGCTGGATGCTGTGCACACCTGTAATCTCAGGACTGGAGAGATAGAAGCGGGGTCTGAAGTTCAAGGGCATCCATCACTGGCCACAGCAGGCCATGGCCAGCATAGGTCACATGAGACCCTGGAGGAAGCGGTGGGAGAAGAGAAGCAAGGCAGGGAAGGAAAGGAAAGGCGTGTGGGTGACTTGAATCATGGAAGGATGTCCCCCAATATAGTCAAGAACTTGAGGACAGGAAGGTCTGGGCTGTAGCACCTTCTGCTATTTGTTAGGTGTGTGTTTGAAGCAGGGTCTCATGTAGCCCAGGCTGGTTTAGAATTCCCTATGTAGCCGAGGATAGCCTTGAACTTCTTATCCTACTGCCTTCAGCTCCCCAGTGCTGGGATTAAAGGTGTGCTAGCCATGCTAGGTGTTGCTGAGCTGGGGATCAAGCACAGGGCTGTGTATTCTAAACAAGCATCTGACCAAGTGAGCTGCCTCCTCAACTCTGTTGCACTTAGTTTTTTTTAAATATTTATTTTAAGTGTATTGTGTGTGCTCAAGTGTATGCATGTGCGGCATATGTGTTCAGGAGACCGTGGAGTTCAGAAGAGGAAGGGATCCCCTTAGAACTGGAGTTACAGAGGGTTGTGAGCTACCTGTAGGTCCTAGGGAACAGAGCCTGGGTTTAGCATCTCTCCAGCCCCCCTGTTGTTTTGTTTTCTTTGAGACAAGTTCTCACTCCATAGCCAGGCTGGCCTGGAACTCACCGTGTAGCGCAGGCAAGCTTTGAGCTCGTGACCATCCTCATATCTATGTCTCCTGAGGTCAGGGACTATAGGCATGAGCCACCATGTCCTGTTTGCTTCCTGTTAGATGTAAAAGACTTTGTCCCATGATGTCACTTAGCCTCAGTTTCTTCATCTGTAACTTGGGGACAGAATTACTGTTTTCAAGGTCATAAGGAGGCCTAATGTGGTGATGCATGCAAACCCTTAGGAGATGTGTCTTGTCACCTAACAGACACTCAGTAAACCTCGATTACTTCATACTACGATCGTGACCAGAGAGGCCTAATCCTTTACAGGAGCCTTCTCCAGCCTTAGCCTCCAGCCACATCTTGGTATTTGTTTGTAGGCTGATGGTGGACAGGGTTCATGGTCAGTATTAGGAGCTGACCACAGAGAAGCAGAAGCCATAACCTTGTCAGGATGAAAGTCCACTGTCTTCATAAATAACAGCTTCTACCAACGTAGCTCATATACCACGAAACACACTCCTTTAGTACTTATTATTCACTTTTTAAATAATATCTTTATTATTCACTGATTTTTGTTTTTAGATTGTTTTTAGAAAGAGGCTTTTGTTTGTTTTTGTTTTTTGAGACAGGGTTTCTCTGTATGACCCTCAAAGTGCTGTGATCAAAGGTGTGTGCCAACACACCCAGCTAGAGAACGATCTTACATAGACCAGGCTGTTCTTGAACTTGCTATGTAGCCATGGATGGCCTTGAACTCCCAAACGTCCACCTCCCAAGAACTGGTATTACAAATGTAATATGGTGTGGGAAGTCCTTCTATATATGTGTTGCTTTTATTGGTTAATGAATAAAGCTGTTTGGGTCAGTGGCTTAGCAAAATAGAGCCAGGCAGGAAAACTAAACTGAATGCTGAGAAAGAAGGTGGAGTCAGTGAGAAGTCACATAGCCACCTTAGGAGACAGACACCTGATGCCAGAAAGAACTTCACCAGTATGCCACAACCACATGGCAATACACAGATTAATAGAAATGGGTTAATTTAAGATATAAGAGCTAGCCAGGAAGAAGTGTGAGCTAATAGGTCAAGCAGTTTCTGTGTGATTATTTTGGGTCTGAGTGGCTGGGAAACAAAGGAACAGTCTTCTCCTATAACCATGCATATGTTTGTCACTTCCTTATTTTGACTGTGGGGATAAAGCTGGGACTTCAAGTATGCTAAGCGCATATTCTACCACTCAGCTATATTCCCAGTTCCAAAAATGTACCCCAAATGCATAGCTGAGTCATTTTTACTATATCACAAGGTTGCCCTATCCACACCATCACTACCTAACTCTATCATTTTCATCACTGGTAAAGAAACTCTAGACTTGTTAGCACTCGCCCCACGCCTTCTCCACGCAGTCCTCAGCAATCGCTAACCTACTTTCTGTCTCTATGAATTTGTCTTTTCTGGACACTTCATATAAGTGGTGTTATACAAACTATGGGAGTTTTGTTTCTGTTTTGACAAAATCTTTTTTGTTTTTTAGGACAGGGTCTCTGTGTGTAGTCTTGGTTGTTTTGGAACTAGCTCTGTAGACCAGATTGACCTTGAACTCATGGAGATTCACCTGCCTCTGCCTCCCTAGTGCTGAGATGAAAGGTGTGTGCCACCACCACCTGGCTCCTTGGTTTTATTTTGTTTTTGTTTTTTTTTTTTCCTAAGGCAGGGTCTCACTTTGTAGCCCTGGCAGTCCTGGAACAAACTAGGTTGACCAGGCTGGCCTTGAACTCACAGAGATCTTCCTGACTCTGCCTCCTTCCAGGACTGACAGGATCAAGGTCAATTTCTGAAAGTCAGCTCTGTCCTTCCTTGAAGGTCACTAGGGACTGAACTAGTCAGGCTAGGCAGCAGACATCTTTCCCCTCAGCCATTTCACTGGCCCACAAATTTCATTACAGCATTTTCATAACACTCGGTTTTTTTGATCTTCCCTCCATCCACCAACCTGAAGTAAGTATAAATAATACTAAAGGTCAAAGGGCAACATAAATTAGCTAAATTTTTACCGAATCATAGTGTACTGAGAAAAGGGCTCACCGTGGAGTTCCCCAACATACTTGTCCCGGAGTTCCCCTGGACTAGAGCTAGGAGCCCTAGCAGTTCTGTCTATCCATTGTGTTCTGGCAGAAGCTGCCAGAGAGTTTCCAGCATGGGCTGTGTAAAGTCCGGACATCCAAGATGCCGTCTGCGGTAGAGAACAGACATACCTGAGCTGTGGCCTTGACTTCCAACAGGCTCCGCCCATCATCAGGTCCCAAGCAGGGGAGTACCCTCTCTCCGTGAAGGAGATCTTGTGGCCTAGCTGCTCTGTATTGTTAGTGGCCACTGCAGTATAAGTGCTGATCTGGTTGCTATAACCATTGGCTCATCTGATGACCCCAGAGTAGCACTCAGGGCCATGAAGTCCTGAAGCCTCGCCTGAGGGGTGTCCATGTCCCAGCGTCCATCCGCTCCCACTTAGCGAGACGGAGGGATGGAGAGGGGCCACTGTAGAGGCGAAGTTAAGCTGAACCCTTCCCAAGGGAGAGGAGGCGAAATGTTGAGGAAGGATTGGGTGATGGGCTACAAGGAGGGTAGAGATAGGTGGCTAGAGTTGGGTAGGAGGGGAAAGCCAGGAGGCTCCGGTGGGTCATTTGGTGACCCCGCCCCACTTAGGTTCTGGAAAAGGTGTCAGGTGCCAGAAGAAAAGTCCATGCCCTCCTTCTTGTTCACATAATCGTTGACTTCTAGTCCAGAACACAGGATCAGAGGTGAAGGGGTAGCTGTGAGAAAGCAAGGAAGGAGTAACGGGGGAAAGAACAGCTTTATGGCCGGGCTGTGGAGCTGAAGTCCACAGGAAGGAAGTGCACTCAGGAAAAGGAGCCTGTAGGTGGTGCCTCACCCCTGGAGGGCAGGCCTAAACTGACCACTCCCATGAAGGCCAAGTTCTAGGTCCTAGTCCAGAAAAGCTGGACACCCACGCAGATTCCAGGATGCTAGGGAGCAAGACTTTCAACCTGGAGCCCCCCTTGCTGTTCTAGCTTCCCCCACCTGCCAGCATTCAGAAAGGGATGTCCCATGAACCTTTGAGGGTTCCTTCCACACATGCCCCATGCCCTGGCCGTGCATGGGAGAGACATACACCTGGCTCTCCCTGTCTGTGAGGCTTTATCCCCAGGAGACTCAGAACCCTTCATCTAACCTCTAGAGCAGAAGAAAGGCTGGTGGACAGGAGCAAACATAACATATGAACAGCTACGGTCACTGCAGTGGCTCCTGCGGCCACCACAGTGGCTTCTACGGCTGCCCTGCACATACCTGGGGGTTTTCCTGCTTCCTTATGAGCTGATCCCTCTGCCCAGATAGTGTCCAGTGGGCCATATCAGGAAGGATGATGGGAGGACCTGCCTGCCTAACAGGTAGACAGAGCCAGTCACAAGCCTGAGATGAGTAGGCTAAGAAGTCCAACCATGTGTGACAAGAAGGGCAGACAACTTGGCAGAGGGTGACCAAGGACTGGGACACAGAAGGTGATCTGGCCCTGAGGGGCAGGACAGGATTGGGTGGACAGAGTCCAACAAGGCAAATGTCAGAGGCTCTGAGTTGTAAAACTGTGATGGTTTCTTTGTGGAGCAGAACCCAACTGACCAACTCTTGCCAGCTCACGTCTGGTCAGGCCCCTGGGGGAGTGGGGGGTGTGAGCCAGGCACAGAGTGAGTGAAGGGTCAACCAGAGGTTCCAGTGATCCAGGACAGGCCTGAGATTCCATCCACAGTGGTCAGAGGCCCAATTCAGTGTCCCACATACTTGCCTCTGAGCAGGACAGACTGAGCGGGGGGGGGGGGGGGGGGGGGAAGCAGGGCAGGTAGAGCCTTAGAAGTCTAGAAAAAGTGCAGCCTCTTGCTGTGAGCCCTTCTTCCCTTGATGTTCAGGGAGTAGAAGCAGAGACAAAGAGCCAGGAAGGAGCAGAAGAAGGTCAGACTTTATCCTGCAGGCAATCAGAAGCCAGAGGGTTTCAGCACGGCCTGATCTGATTTGGGTTTGGAGGATATTGTGCGGACCTTCAAGAAATGTGGAACCCAGGTAGAAAACCCAGGGAATGACACCAATGCCAGGAAGAGGAAATATGGGCATAGGCCTGGCAAGAACTAAGGTGACGCTGCATAGGGGCAGGATCCAAGGATGGCTGAGGACCTGGCATGCTCTCCAGGACACGCCTCATCCAGGGATGGGGCACACCCCCATACTTCCCAGAGATGCTCCAACATGAAGACCTGAGTTCAGATCTTAGTACCCATGTGGAAAAAAATGCTCGTGTGGTGCTAATGCATCTGTAACTATGGTACTGGAGGAGGGCAGTGGAGATGAGGGGAGGGCAGGGGAGACAGAGGAGGGCAGCGGAGAAGAGAGGAAAGGACTGCAGGAATTGTTGGCTGAAGGCTGGCTCCAACAATAAGGCAAAAAAAAAAAAAAATAAGTAGGACACCCAATACTCTCCTCTTGCTGCCACCAATGCATATACAAGCACATGTACCTGTAAACACACACACACACACACACACACACACACACACAGGTGCTCGAAGGGTGTGATAGTACAAAGCTGGAGTTGCTACAATCTCCTCTCCCCCAGGGCTTGGATGGCTGCTTGAATTGTTGTCATTAGTAGCAGCTACCAATAGGTGTTAGGTACAGAGGCCTGGCACGCTGTAGCCTGCTGCCTGGCACTAGTCTCCTCATCCTCCGTCTACAAATGAAGTGACTGAGGCTCGGAGCCGTGTAAGTCACTGCTTCTGAGCAATCACTAGGGGTGATGTAGGCGTACAGGCCCTGAGGGGCCAGGTGGGCAAGGTGTGGAAAACCCCTCCCTGCAGCCTTTGGCAGCCAGCTGTACCCACCCAGAACCTTGAGATAGCCCTGGTGACTTGCCTCTCCACCCTAAAAGGGTTGCCCTGGCTGCGTGGTCTCTCTAACCAGTAATGTAATGTTTGGAGTAGGAAGTACAGATCTAGGTGGCCCCTGAACAGCTACTTAGGGAAGGGACTGCCCGAGTTGGACCTTGAAGGCCAAGTTGATAATGAAGATAACAGAGCAAGGCAGGGAAGGCTGGGGACAGGGACAGGGGTGGGGTGGGGGTGGGGCAATTGAGGTTGTGACAGGGAGACACTTGGAATAGGCGAGATCAGTTCTGATAGCCAGACTAGAGGCCAGTGGGACCAGAAGTTAGGGCCTGGCACAGATCCCTTCCAAATCTGCCTTCCTTGGGACTGAGAGACTGCTTCTGGGTGGGGCTGTGAGGCAGATCCCGTGGCTGGAGCTGGGCAGGGTATCAAGGAAAAAAGATTCAAGCGGCACTTCCTTTGCCCACAGAACTAACCCTCCTGGGGCTGTGGGGTGACCTAGCTACAAGTAAGTCCATCAGTGGTGGCCAAGAGGCCAGAGGCAAAGAAGATAGGAGCAGCATACAGAAGAGTCAGTGGCACCATCAACCTCTCCCTCCTGCTACCAGCAGAGACCCAGGCCCTCCGGGGAGAAAAGCACTGACTCTGACAGCTACCAAACAGATTGCTCCTCCCTGGCCAGCAGGGCCCAGGCCAGAGTTTACAGCCCAGACTGAATCCCTATCCCACCTCCCACTGCCTCGCACAAGCTGCACCACTGGCCCCAAGCCAGGTTGTTTTGATAGTGGAACCACAAGCATAGATCAGGGAGCCCCTGGCTGCTATGTGGCCTCAGAAGGCAGCAGTGGAGCACCTCCAGGCCTCTGCCATGTGATCGAGTGTGCCCACTCAGTCTTACAAGGCAGAGGAGGATGAGTTAGGCAGCACATTTCCAGACATGCCACAACCACCTGACATGTCCACACAAATTGGGGGGTGGAGGGGAAGTCTTGGCTTTCAACAGGAATGCTTTGGAATGCAGGCCATGAACCCTCCAATGGTGACCTTGTGACTAACCTTCAGCACAGCCCATCGCCTCTCCAATCCCTGCAAAGCCACTTTCAGTGTGCTGGCCTCCATGGGCACTGCAGTGCATCCCTGGGCTTTGGAGACTGGACTAGTCATGCGAACCCAGTGAAGAAGCACAATGCTATCGTATCTCAGGGTTCCCCGTGAGGCCCTCTACAGCTCATGCTCAGCTTGCAGGCCTTAGCGCAGCCCCATCCTTTCTGAGGTACTGCTTCCAGGTTGCTTCCTCTGAGATGAGGGAGGCAGCGCTGTCTCTGGAGGGTGCCCCACAGGAAAGAGGAGCAGGTTCCAAGTTCCTGCCAACAGTCCTCAAAGCACTTGGCAAGTAGCTCAACCCCACCCCAGAGGCCTAATTACAGAAAACACTAACATGGCCACCCTTGCCACAGTGGGCCTGCCTATCACCATCGCACATCTGGACAAACCCAGCCAGGAAAACCTGAACTGTTAGAAGCCAAGATTCTGTGGTCAGTGGCCTGGGTCCAAGTTCCCGCCTTGCCAGTTGGAAGCCTCGTGGCCTCGAACAAGTTGCTTAACCTCTCTGACTCTGTTTACTCACCTAAACAGTGGGAATACCAATCCTAGTGTCTTCCTTTAGTGTGGCGAATAGGGTTTCCCAAATTAGTAAGGGCCTAGAAGGAAACTATGCCCTCAGCCAAAGCAAACAAACTGAGGCTGGAGAGGTGGCTCAGCAGTTAAAAGCACTTGCTGCTCTTCCAGAAGACCCTGGTACTCACAGCAAAGCCCACAACTGTCTATAAATCCAGTTCCAGAGGATTCAGTGCCCTCATTTGGGTTCCTGGGGTACCAGGCACACAAGCAATATACAGACATACATATAGGCATAAAAAAAAAATCTAACAAACTAACTAACAAACTGGCTTTAAAAGGCAGAAGCCAGACTGAGGAAAGGGCAAATGACCTGGTTAGACTGGACAGGAGGTAGCTGCCTCCTGGAACCCCACAGCAGCAAGTCTATGCGTACAGCGATGAAGAAAGCCTGGGCTCTCTCCTTTGCTGCCTCATCTGCATCCGCAGTAACTGCAGAGATGCAGGCCTCCAAAATCACCTGGACTGACCTGGGAGGTTAATACAAGGAACAACAAAGGGCAGAGAGCATACCCAAGGAGGAGGAGGTGGAGCATTCCTGAGGAGCAACTCAGAAGGTGAGATCCCACTGGGTCCTCCTTGATGGGACTGATCCAACTATACCAGTCAGGCTGGCTTTGTCTACCA